>NC_068403.1:13920211-14274402 GCF_023724105.1 Carassius gibelio | reverse complement strand
GATTTACATCGGCCGTGTTTTGTCATTATTCTGATGAAGTTTTAAGTAAATAGAGTAAAAATAAGATGCTGAATTCAAAGCATTTGGAAAATGACACACTTCCTGCTGCCAGTTGGTGGCGCTATAATGTTGACTCTTAATAGTCACATATATACGATCAGTATCATACAACGAACAAACCAATGAAGTTTGATCAAATTCAGGAAATGTATGTGGATGTTATTAGACATTTCCTGTTTCTCATTTCTCGCCATAATTTCAACGTCTCGCCACGGGCAAACCGTTCGAGATATCAAAAATCCCCTCGCAATTTTCCATCCCCAATGTCTTGAGATCATGTTGACCGAGTTTGGTGGCAATCAAGTAAAAGACCTATGACAAGTATATCAAATTCCAGAGCATGCTTTTTATAAACAGCCCTAAATAGCTGACTTCCTGTTGGGCGGAGCCTATGACATAGAGTGCGAAAGTCGTTCGGCTCAATGAGATCTATAAGTGTACTGAGTTTCATATAAATACATGAAAGTGTGTGTGAGCTATGGTTCAAGATTTCTGACTGTGTTCCAGGGGGCGCTGTAGAGCCCCTGTGCCACGCCCGGGTCCCAGTCTCTGTGGCGTCCTGATGGCCGCAGATTCCAATGTGTGTGCCAATTTTCAAGAGTTTTTGAGCATGTTAAGGCCTCCAAAAACCCCCGGAAGGTTTAATAAAAAATAAAAAAAAATATAGCTGCAAGCAGCGATGGCGGGCTCAAGCCACCAATGCCATCGCCACCCGGTGGCATCAGGTAAACTGTGCCCAGCGGGCACATGCATTCACAATATCCCTCTGGCAGTGAGGTTTTAAAGGATATGGCAGTTAAAGGGTTAATCCGAATCATCTAGACTTTAAAATCACATTCACAGAACAATATATATATATAACTTTAGTAACACTGTACAATAAGATTTCATTTATAAACATTGTTAACATGAACAATATTTATATTGCATTCATTCATGTCAGTTAATATTCCAAACTTAAACATTAAAACATTGTTTTATTGTGATTTTTTTCCAAGCACATTTTACCAATTCCAAACCATATCAATCTTAATAACTACCATTATTTTTTATTTAATCATTTATGAGTGCTATACAATAATTAATGTGAAGATAAATTTTTAGTCAATTCTGCAAGACAGACTTTCAGGAAAGGAGGTGGAATAAAAATGAGCTCCTAAATCTTAATCCTGGATTCTGGAAGATATATTCCTCAAACCATCGGACAAGAGGAGGTGGTGCTGGTCCTTCACGAGTCACTCTAATCTGTTCATAAAGCCTATATATAAAGACTTAATATATAGTATTTCACAATACTTCATGGTATTCTAATTAAATCATTTTTTGTAATCATAGATCTCTCAGAACCTGACACATTGTAATTCTGGAGACTCCAGGAAAGTGGCAGTTCTGTAAAATGTTGGCGCTGGAGACTAAATGCACCCTGATAGTTTCACACCTAATTCACTTAACACACACACAAACACACACACACACACACATTAACCACAGTGACAGTGGGACTGAGTGACATCAGATGTATGATAGTTTTTTAATTTTCTATCATCCATATAGTGTTGTATAGTCATGAAACTATGGTCATGAGACCAGTCATTCTGAGGAAATATGCCTCAGAATGACTGGTCTTCTATGTGTACATTTTTTTGAAGTGTTTAGAAGCTGCACTTTAAAAAAATAAAAAGACATTTACTGGTTCCTTTTTTACTATTATTTCAAAAAATCACCACGACAAAATCATTCAAGCTATCCAAAATTCATTCACACCTGTTCTGTAAGATTAATTCTTTAAACAGTGGTAAAAGAGGATGTGCTGCTGATCCTTCAAGAGTCACTCAAAACTTATCTGTCCATAAAGCCTATAAATAATTATTCTTAATATACAGTTCACAATACTTCAGCTTGTTATTCTAATTAAGTGAGGGTCATTTTATCAGTAAAATACATACAATTCATTTTTTTTTTTTGAAAGATTTCTATAAATGATTTAAATCATACTCGTTTCTACAATAATTATTTAAAAGTAATCCTATAGCTCCCTCTGGTGGCCATTATTGGTACTAAGAATTGCAAGCTTCATTTATAAGTTATGATAGTTTTAATTTTATGCTGGCTCTTGAAAATGATAAAGCTATGAAACTTACTGTGCTTCCTTCAAATGATGGCTTCTACTTATATAAACAATTATGAAGAGTTAGAATGAAACATTTTAAAGATATAGTAAAATAACTATTGTATTTTTTTATGTTACTTTAATAAATCTCTATGGCAACACCATTTAAGCTATCCTAAACCCATTCACAATTTAACATCTCAGTATATTGGCATCATGTTGAAAAAGGAGTATGGAGTAGTATGAGGAGGAGTATGAATTCATTAACAGGCTGATTTTATCATAAATCCACAATAAAATTTCTGAGTTCTGTATCAATCTGTGTTGTTGTTTGTTTATTTTTATCTTTTATTTTTCATAGGAAGATAACTGACCCTTTACTCTCCTTTTTAATAAATGTGCTTATAAACCAAGGACAAGCTATTTATAGCTGTATTTATAAACTGCTTACTCCTGACTATTAATATTGGGACAAGGCTTTATAAAGCATGAACTAACTATTTACTAATGAGTTTAGTTATTATAAAGTGTTATCAATGCATTTGCTAATGTTAACAAATTAGACATTATTTTACAGTGTTATCAAATCCTTAAATGACTCATAAGCATTTGTGAAAGTTCTGCTTGCATTACAGCTTAGTATTGATCTGTGAGCTGAACAGATTTACTGTTACATCTATGAGATTATGTAAATTCAAATAAATATAATGTCAGAGGATGTCATAGGTCAGTATCAAATGAGTTTGAAATTATTATTTGCAGCACAAATAAGTTGTTTTTTAGGATTTTAAAAAATCCCTAAAACTGTCAGAAAAAAGATAAGGCCTAAGCTATTTCTATGTGAGTGGCTAAATTTATTTTTGTTTTTATAATTGTAATACACAAACTATGAAATTTTACAAAATGTATAAAAAGGTAAATAAATAAATATGCACACATTAAAAAAGCAGCCAAGTCGAATGAGTTTCCTTTTTTATATAGATTAAAATTGAAGACAGAAGCAAGTGGTAAATGTGGTCACTTTAATATTCAAATCCAGTAGATCCACTTCAGATTTATTTCTCAACAGTTTATGTTCACGTGGCTGTTTTCGTTTATATTCGCCAAGCTATTTTGAAATAATCTTGTCCGTTATGTGTTCGTTCGTACGACGAAAGGCAGAAACCTGCAGCTCAAGAGATATGTTATTCTGCCAGTCGCGCTTTCAAATAGTCTTGCACACTTAAACTGGTCACAAACACCTGCATTTAGCTCTTGTTGTGTTTTAATTGGTGAATTGTGTGATATCGCTGCAATATTTTATTTGTAGAAGCTATAAAACAAGAATAAACTCGTTTTTTCTGAGCTCGTCATTCCACACGCTCATGCTCAGAGCGGTGATTCATCTCTCGTGTTTCTCACGTATCACTGACCACACATCAATTATTAATGAGCCCTGACCCGGTAATAATCAGATATGTTGGTTTAGCTTGTCAGTGTGAATTAAATCTAAGTATTTATTTGTATTTTAACCAATTGTGAAAGTAAAAGTCCGGGAATTGAACCTGTAGGGGCGCTATTTCTCTCAGACAATGGAAGTCTGAAGCACATATACTCAAACAGAGGGACAGAGTGAGATGAGATGTCTGGCAGTTTTTTGATTTTCTGTTATCCATACAGTGTTGTAAAGTCGTGAAACTATCCATATTTACTCAGAATGACTTTTTTTCTGTATGAAAAAAGGTTTTGAAGTGTTTGGAATTTTAAAATGCAGGACAATTAATAATTCCATTTTTACTGTCATTTAAAAAAATCACCACGACAAAACCGTTCAAGCTATCCAAAATCCATTGGCAATTTAAGTTGTTTAAAATGTTTTGGCATCATGTAGACAAAGTTTGGTGTGTATAGTGTTACTCTCCTCTGAGCAGTATGCATTAATTCACAGCTAAATGTAAAAAAAAATCCACATTCAAATCAAAATAGCTAACTTCCTGTTGATCGTAGCTGATGACTGTGAATTAGAAAGTTGTCCGTCTTGATAAGAACAATTTTTGTACCGAGTTTGGTGTCTGTAGCTAAAACTAACCCCCCCACTTTTGACAAAAGGTGGCGCTATAGAGTGCCTCTTCCACGCCCTTTTAAAAGCTTTTTCCATTGTCTAGCTATCAAGAATACTGATATGTGTTTTGAGTTTCATGTAAATCTGAGGTTGTTATCTGCCTCAAAATCACCATAACAGAATATTCAAGTTTGACACGTTGCCATGGCAACAATATATAAGATATCAATATCCCCACAACAGATTTACATCGGCCATGTTTTGACATTATTCTGATGAAGTTTGAAGCAAATCGAGTAAAAATAAGATGCTGAATTCAAAGCATTTTGAAAATGACTCACTTCCTGCTGCCAGTTGGTGGCGCTATAACGTTGACTCTTAATAGTCACATATATACGATCGGTATCATACATCGAACAAACCGATGAAGTTTGATCAAACTCAGGCAATGTATGTGGATGTTATTAGGCATTTCCTGTTTCTCACTTTTTGCCCTAATTTCAATGCCTCGCCACGAGCAAACCGTTCGAGATATCAAAAATCCCCTCGCAATTTTTCATCCCCAATGTCTTGAGATCATGTTCACCGAGTTTGGTGGCAAACAAGTAAAAAACCTATGACAAGTATATCAAATTCCAGAGCATGCTTTTTTTAAACAGCCATGAATAGCAGACTTCCTGTTGGGCGGAGCCTTTGACATAGAGCGCGAAAGTTGTTCAGCTCAATGAGATCTACAAGTGTACTGAGTTTCATATAAATATATGCAAGTGTGTGTGAGCTATGGTTCAAGATTTCTGACTGTGTTCCAGGGGGCGCTGTAGAGCCCCTGTGCCACACCCGGGTCCCAGTCTCGGTGGCGTCCTGATGGCCGCAGATTCCAATGTGCGTGCCAATTTTCAAGAGTTTTTGAGCATGTTAAGGCCCCCAAAAACTCCCGGAAGGTTTAATAAAAAATAAAAAAAATAATAATAATAATAAGAAAAAGAATAATCCTTAGGGGAACAATAGGGCTCTTCGCCCCTTCGGGCTTGAGCCCTAATAATAATAAGAAGAAGAATAATCCTTAGAAGAACAATAGGGCTCTTCGCCCCTTCGGGCTTGAGCCCTAATAAAAAACAAAGCAGATACAAGAGGGTCCTCGCACCTCGGTGCTCGGGCCCTAATAATAATAATAATAAATATAGCTGCAAGCAGCGATGTCGGGCTCAAGCCATCAGTGCAACGCCACCCCGGTGGCATCAGGATAACTGTGCCCAGGGGGCATAAGCATTTACAGTAACCCTCTGACAATCAAGTTTTAAGGGATGCGGCAGTTAAAGGGTTAATCCGACCAATCTAGACTTTGAAATCACATACACAGAACAATATATATAACTTTAGTAACACTTTATTTTAATATTTATAAAAAATGTATAAGGTGTGCATTGTAGCTGACACCTATATGAACACATTACAATTGTTTTATGACTGCAAGTCTTTCTTCTCAAATGCTATTGAGCTTCAAATTTGCATTTGAGCCCATGTGAAAAAGTAGCATAATTTACATATGACTTACAGTTTGTTGTAATAAATATCAAACATTCAAATTAATTGTGCATTATAGCTGTCACCTAGATGAACAATTACAGTTGTTTTTATGACTGTAAGTCATTCTCTTCAAATGCTACTGACGTTAGAAAATTATTTAACAATAGCACATGTAACTTTAGAGACCGGCCCTAAATTTGAGACTCTAGAAACTCCAATGTCAAGACAACTTTATGCCTGTTTTATTTTCTTTAGTTTTCTTTTCTCTGTTCCGGATTGCTGATGTCCTATACCCAGGCATAGATGTCCATCCATCAATTACGAACATTCAGCCGCAAACATGAGGTGTGAGCGGTCGCGAGCGCGGATGGGAGAATGGCGCATGTTTTTTTTTTGTTTTTTTTGAGCAACTGGGATGGTGCCCCCTCTGGGAGTTGGTGCCCTAAGAAGACTGCATACTATGCATATAGGGAGCAGCGGTACAATCTCGCAGATATATTCCTCAAACCATCTTACAAGAGGAGGTGATGCTAATCCTTCAAGAATCGCATAAAAGCTATTCAAGTGTACAGTTTCCTTTTATTGCATCTTGAAATAAATATTTCTGAATTCTGAATCAAACTGGGTTGTGTTTATTTATTTATTTTATAAGACAACTGAGACTTTAATCTCCTTTGTAATATATGTGCTTTTAAACCAAGAACAATTTATTTATGGATGTATTACTGCTTAATAATGACTATTATTAAGGGAAAAGGCTTTATAATCATGAACTATTTACTAATGCTTAGCTAATGAGTGCAATTATTATAAAGTGTTACCATTGCATATACTAATGTTAACAAATTAGACATTATTTTACAGTGTTACCAAATCCTTAAATAATGTATTAGTGTTTTGTAATGATTTTAATGACCTATAAGCATTTGTGAAATAGTTTTGCTTGCATTGCAGCTTTATCTGTCAGTTGAAGAGTTTTACTGTTACATCCATGAGATTAATAAATGTCATGTCACGTCACAGGTTGTCATAGGTCAGTATCAAATGAGTTTGAAATTATTATTTGCAGCACAAATTAGGGTTCTTAGGATGTTTTTAAATCCCTAAAACTGTCAGAAAAGGATAAGGCCTAAGAGATTTCTTAACCTGTAATGAAAGGAAAAAACACCACCATTAGCAACAACAAAAACAATAACAATTTAAAATATAGATTTTTTTTTCCTGATTATTAAAGGCATGATTAGGTCTCTCTCTCTCTCTCTCTGCCAGACAGCCCCTCCCTACAGTCCACACACACTGTCACAGTCACCAACCCCCTCACACTCCCCCTCCCTCTCCCCCTCCCTTTCCTCACACAGACAGAGTGGCCAGAGTGAGATCATGTCAGTTGAGAAGTCTGACAGTTTTTTAATTTTCTTTTATCCATACAGTGTTGTAAAGTCGTGAAACTATGCATATTACCTCAGAATGATTTGATCTTTGTATGAAAAAATGCTTTGAAGTGTTTGGAAGCTGCAATTTAAACATACAAGACAATTAATGTTTCCCTTTTTACTGTCATTTCAAAAATTCACCACGACAAAACCGTTCAAGCTAACCAAAATCCGTTCGCAATTTAAGTTCCTCAATGGTTTTTCTTAATGTAGACAAAGTTTGGTGTGTATAGTGTACTTCCCCTGGGAGGAGTATGCATTAATTCACAAAAGAAAATTCCCAAAAATCCATATTCAAGTCAAAATAGCCAACTTCCTGTTGGTCGTAGCTTATGACTGCGAATTAGAAAGTTGTCCGTCTTGAGAAGAACAATTTATGTACCAAGTTTGGTGTCTGTAGCTAAAACTAACCCCCCCCACTTTTGACAAAAGGTGGCGCTATAGAGTGCCTCCTTCACGCCCTTTTAAAAGCTTTTGCCATTGTCTAGCTATCACTAATACTGATATGTGTTTTGAGTTTCATGTAAATCTGAGCTTGTTGTCTGCCTCAAACTCACCATAACAGAACATTCAAGTTTGACACGTTGCCATGGCAACACTATATCAGATATCAATATCCCCACAACAGATTTACATCGGCCGTGTTTTGTCATTATTCTGATGAAGTTTTAAGTAAATAGAGTAAAAATAAGATGCTGAATTCAAAGCATTTGGAAAATGACACACTTCCTGCTGCCAGTTGGTGGCGCTATAATGTTGACTCTTAATAGTCACATATATACGATCAGTATCATACAACGAACAAACCAATGAAGTTTGATCAAATTCAGGAAATGTATGTGGATGTTATTAGACATTTCCTGTTTCTTATTTCTCGCCATAATTTCAAAGCCTCGCCACGAGCAAACCGTTCAAGATATCAAAAATCCCCTCGCAATTTTTCATCCCCAATGTCTTGAGATCATGTTCACCGAGTTTAGTGGCGAACGGGTTGAAAACCTCAGAGGAGTATTTCAAATTCCAGAGCATGCTTTTTTTAAACAGCCCTGAATAGCTGACTTCCTGTTGGGCGGAGCCTATGACATAGAGCGCGAAAGTTGTTCAGCTCAATGAGATCTATAAGTGTACTGAGTTTCATATAAATACATGCAAGTGTGTGTGAGCTATGGTTCAAGGTGTCTGACTGTGTTCCAGGGGGCGCTGTAGAGCCCCTGTGCCACGCCCGGGTCCCAGTCTCTGTGGCGTCCTGATGGCCGCAGATTCCAATGAGTGTGCCAATTTTCAAGAGTTTTTGAGCATGTTAAGGCCCCCAAAAATGCCCGGAAGGTTTAAAAAAAAATAAAAAAAATAATAAATATAGCTGCAAGCAGCGATGGCGGGCTCAAGCCGTCAGTGCAACGCCACCCCGGTGGCATCGGGAAAACTGTGTCCAGCGGGCATAAGCATTTACAGTAACCCTCTGGCAATCAAATTTTAAGGGATATGGCAGTTAAAGGGTTAATCCGACCCATCTACACTTTGAAATCACATACACAGAACAATATATATAACTTTAGTAACACTTTATTTTAATATATATAAAAAATATATAAGTTGTGCATCGTAGCTGACACCTAAATGAACACATTACAATTGGTTTATGACTGCAAGTCTTTCTCCTCAAATGCTATTGAGCTTCAAATTTGCTTTTGAGCCCATGTGAAAAAGTAGCATAATTTACATATGACTTACAGTTTGTTTTAAAAAATATCAAACATTCAATTTAATGGTGCATTATAGCTGTCACCTAGATGAACAATTACAGTTGTTTTTATGACTGTAAGTCATTCTCTTCAAATGCTACTGACGTTAGAAAAGTGTATAACAATATCACATGTAACTTTAGAGACGGTCCCTAAATTTGAGACTCTCGAATGTCCAATGTCAAGCCAACTTTATGCCTGTTTTTGTTTTGTTTTTTACTTTATTTTTCTTTTCTCTGTGCCGGATTGCTGATGTCTTTTACCCGGGCATAGATGTCCATCCATCAATTACGAACATTCATCCGCAAATGTCCGAGCGGTCGCGAGCGCGGATGGGAGAATGGCGCATGTTTTATTTTTTTTGAGCTACTGGGATGGTGCCCCCTCTGGGAGTTGGTGCCCTACGAAGACTGCGTATTCTGCATATAGGGAGCGGCGGTACTATCTGGAAGATATATTCCTCAAACCGTCGTACAAGAGGAGGTGATGCTAGTACTTCAAGCATCTCTCAAAACCTATCTGTTCATAAAGCCTATATATAAAGTCTTAATATAGTATTCCACAATATGTTGTGCTATTCTAATATTATTGTGGTTTTTTATTGACATTGTTATTTGCTGTTATTTTTTGTTTTAATATTGTTACTGTTGTTACTTGTTGTACGGTGACCTTGAGTGGTTTGAAAGGCGCCTTAAATTAAATGCATTATTATTATTATTATTATTATTATTATTATTATTATTAGCTGTACACTTGATAAAAAAAATTAAATATAAATTTATGCAATTGTATATATATGTATATATAGTGTACAGTTTTCTTTTATTGCATCTTGAAATAAATGTTTCTGAGTTCTGTGTTTGTTTATTTTTTTTATTTTTATTTTTTTTTAGGAAGATTACAGCCTTTAATCTCCTCAAAATAAATGTGCATATAAACCATGAACAATTTAATTATAGCTGTATTTATAAAATGCTTACTAATGACTATTAATTTTGGGAGAAGGCTATATAAAGCAGCAACAGTTGATGTTGAGGCCTAAGATATTTCTTAAGCTGTAATGATGAAAAAACAACAACAACACAAAATTGCTTTTTTTTTCTGCTGGTGATTAAAGAGATGATTAAGTCTCCCTCCCTCTCTCTCTCTCTCTCTCTCTGACACCAAGCCCATCCCCTCTCCCACACATTCACACAAACTCAGCACACACACTTAACACACACACACTTAACACACACACACTTAACACACAAACACACACACACACACACATTACCCACAGTGACAGAGGGACAGAGTGACATCAGATGTATGGTAGTTTTTTAATTTTCTATCATCCATATAGTGTTGTATAGTCATGAAACTATGCATATTTCCTCAGCATGACTTCTATGTGTACATTTTGTTGAAGTGTTTAGAAGCTGCACTTAAAAAAATAAAAGACATTTACTGGTTCCTTTTTTACTGTTATTTCAAAAAATCACCATGACAAAACCATTCAAGCTATCCAAAATTCATTCGCACCTGTTCTGTAAGATAAATTCTTTAAACAGTGGTAAAAGAGGATGTGGTGCTGATCCTTCAAGAGTCACTCCAAACTTATCTGTCCATAAAGCCTATAAAGAATTATTCTTAATATACAGTATTTCACAATACTTCAGCATATTATTCTAATTAAGTGAGGGTCATTTTATCAGTAAAATACATATTATTTTTCTTTGAAAGATTTCTATAAATGATTTAAATCATACTTGTTTCTACAATAATTATTTAAAAGTAATCATATAGCGCCATCTGGTGGCCATTATTGGTACTAAGAATTGCAAGCTTGATTTATATGTTATGATAGTTTTAATTTTAAGCTGGCTCTTGAAAATGATAAAGCTATGAAACTTACTGTGCTTCTTTCAAATGATGACTTCTACGTATACAGTATTGTTCAAAATAATAGCAGTACAATGTGACTAACCAGAATAATCAAGGTTTTTAGTATATTTTTTATTGCTACGTGGCAAACAAGTTACCAGTAGGTTCAGTAGATTGTCAGAAAACAAACAAGACCCAGCATTCATGATATGCACGCTCTTAAGGCTGTGCAATTGGGCAATTAGTTGAAAGGGGTGTGTTCAAAAAAATAGCAGTGTCTACCTTTGACTGTACAAACTCAAAACTATTTTGTACAAACATTTTTTTTTTCTGGGATTTAGCAATCCTGTGAATCACTAAACTAATATTTAGTTGTATGACCACAGTTTTTTAAAACTGCTTGACATCTGTGTGGCATGGAGTCAACCAACTTGTGGCACCTCTCAGCTGTTATTCCACTCCATGATTCTTTAACAACATTCCACAATTCATTCACATTTCTTGGTTTTGCTTCAGAAACAGCATTTTTGATATCACCCCACAAGTTCTCAATTGGATTAAGGTCTGGAGATTGGGCTGGCCACTCCATAACATTAATTTTGTTGGTTTGGAACCAAGACTTTGCCCGTTTACTAGTGTGTTTTGGGTCATTGTCTTCTTGAAACAACCATTTCAAGGGCATGTCCTCTTCAGCATAGGGCAACATGACCTCTTCAAGTATTTTAACATATGCAAACTGATCCATGATCCCTGGTATGCGATAAATAGGCCCAACACCATAGTAGGAGAAACATGCCCATATCATGATGCTTGCACCTCCATGCTTCACTGTCTTCACTGTGTACTGTGGCTTGAATTCAGAGTTTGGGGGTCGTCTCACAAACTGCCTGTGGCCCTTGGACCCAAAAAGAACAATTTTACTCTCATCAGTCCACAAAATGTTCCTCCATTTCTCTTTAGGCCAGTTGATGTGTTCTTTGGCAAATTGTAACCTCTTCTGCACATGCCTTTTTTTTAACAGAGGGACTTTGCGGGGGATTCTTGAAAATAGATTAGCTTCACACAGACGTCTTCTAACTGTCACAGTACTTACAGGTAACTCCAGACTGTCTTTGATCATCCTGGAGGTGATCATTGGCTGAGCCTTTGCCATTCTGGTTATTCTTCTATCCATTTTGATGGTTGTCTTCCGTTTTCTTCCACGTCTCTCTGGTTTTGCTCTCCATTTTAAGGCATTGGAGATCATTTTAGCTGAACAGCCTATCATTTTTTGCACCTCTTTATAGGTTTTCCCCTCTCTAATCAACTTTTTAATCAAAGTACGCTGTTCTTCTGAACAATGTCTTGAACGACCCATTTTCCTCAGCTTTCAAATGCATGTTCAACAAGTGTTGGCTTCATCCTTAAATAGGGGCCACCTGATTCACACCTGTTTCTTCACAAAATTGATGACCTCAGTGATTGAATGCCACACTGCTATTTTTTTGAACACACCCCTTTCAACTAATTCAACTAATTGCCCAATTTCACAGCCTTAAGAGCATGCATATCATGAATGCTGGGTCTCATTTGTTTTCTGAGAATCTACTAAACCTACTGGTAACTTGTTTGCCACGTAGCAATAAAAAAATATACGAAAAACCTTGATTATTCTGGTTAGTCACATTGTACTGCTATTATTTTGAACAATACTGTATAAAAAATTATGAAGAGTTGGAATAAAGAATGTTAAAGATATAGTAAAATAACTATTGTATTTTTTTATGTTACTTTAATAAATCGGTATGGCCACACCATTTAAGGTATCCTAAACCCATTCGCAATTTAACATCTTCAGTATATTGGCATCATGTTGAAAAAGTTTGGTGTGAACTACTTGTGTCTTCTTGGAGGAGTATGATTCATTTACAGGCTGATTTGATCATAAATCCACAATAAAATTTACAGCATTTACAGTAACCCTCTGACAATCAGTTTTAAGGGATGCGGCAGTTAAAGGGTTAATCCGACCAATCTAGACTTTGAAATCACATACACAGAACAATATATATAACTTTAGTAACACTTTATTTTAATATTTATAAAAAAATGTATAAGGTGTGCATTGTAGCTTACACCTATATGAACACATTACAATTGCTTTGTGACTGCAAGTCTTTCTTCTCAAATGCTATTGAGCTTCAAATTTGCATTTGAGCCCATGTGAAAAAGTTGCATAATTTACATATGACTTACAGTTTGTTGTAATAAATATCAAACATTCAATTTAATTGTGCATTATAGCGGTCACCTAGATGAACAATTACAGTTGTTTTTATGACTGTAAGTCATTCTCTTCAAATGCTACTGACGTTAGAAAAGTGTATAACAATATCACATGTAACTTTAGAGACCGGCCCTAAATTTGAGACTCTAGAAAGTCCAATGTCAAGACAACTTTATGCCTGTTTTATTTTCTTTAGTTTTCTTTTCTCTGTGCCGGATTGCTGATGTCCTATACCCAGGCATAGATGTCCATCCATCAATAACGAACATTCAGCTGCAAACATGAGGTGTGAGCGGTCGCGAGCGCGGATGGGAGAATGGCGCATGTTTTTTTTTTTTTTGAGCAACTGGGATGGTGCCCCCTCTGGGAGTTGGTGCCCTACGAAGACTGCATTCTATGTTATACTGCATAATGTGAACAAATTAGACATTATTTTACAGTGTTACCAAATCCTTAAATAATGTATTAGTGTTTTGTAATTATTTTAATGACCTATAAGCATTTGTGAAATAGTTTTGCTTGCATTGCAGCTTTATCTGTCAGTTGAAGAGTTTTACTGTTACATCCATGAGATTAATAAATGTCATGTCACGTCACAGGTTGTCATAGGTCAGTATCAAATGAGTTTGAAATTATTATTTGCAGCACAAATTAGGGTTCTTAGGATGTTTTTAAATCCCTAAAACTGTCAGAAAAAGATAAGGCCTAAGAGATTTCTTAACCTGTAATGAAAGGAAAAAACACCACCATTAGCAACAACAAAAACAATAACAATTTAAAATACAGATTTTTTTTTTCCTGATTATTAAAGGGATGATTAGGTCTCTCTCTCTCTCTCTCTGCCAGACAGCCCCTCCCTACAGTCCACACACACTGTCACAGTCACCAACCCCCTCACACTCCCCCTCCCTCTCCCCCTCCCTTCCCTCACACAGACAGGGTGGCCAGAGTGAGATCATGTCAGTTGAGAAGTCTGACAGTTTTTTAATTTTCTTTTATCCATACAGTGTTGTAAAGTCGTGAAACTATGCATATTTCCTCAGAATGATTTGATCTTTGTATAAAAAAATGCTTTGAAGTGTTTGGAAGCTGCAATTTAAACATACAAGACAATCAATGTTTCCCTTTTTACTGTCATTTCAAAAATTCACCACGACAAAACCGTTCAAGCTAACCAAAATCCATTCGCAATTTAAGTTCCTCAATGGTTTTTCTTCATGTAGACAAAGTTTGGTGTGTATAGTGTACTTCCCCTGTGAGGAGTATGCATTAAATCAGAGCTCAATTTAAATATTCAAATCAAAATAGCCGACTTCCTGTTGGTCGTAGCTGATGACTGTGAATTAGAAAGTTGTCCGTCTTGAAAAGAACAATTTATGTACCAAGTTTGGTGTCTGTAGCTAAAACTAACCCCCCCACTTTTGACAAAAGGTGGCGCTATAGAGTGCCTCCTTCACGCCCTTTTAAAAGCTTTTGCCATTGTCTAGCTATCACTAATACTGATATGTGTTTTGAGTTTCATGTAAATCTGAGCTTGTTGTCTGCCTCAAACTCACCATAACAGAACATTCATGTTTGACACGTTGCCATGGCAACACTATATCAGATATCAATATCCCCACAACAGATTTACATCGGCCGTGTTTTGTCATTATTCTGATGAAGTTTTAAGTAAATAGAGTAAAAATAAGATGCTGAATTCAAAGCATTTGGAAAATGACACACTTCCTGCTGCCAGTTGGTGGCGCTATAATGTTGACTCTTAATAGTCACATATATACGATCAGTATCATGCAACAAACAAACCAATGAAGTTTGATCAAATTCAGGAAATGGATGTGGATGTTATTAGACATTTCCTGTTTCTCATTTCTCGCCATAATTTCAACGCCTCGCCACGGGCAAACCGTTCGAGATATTAAAAATCCCCTCGCAATTTTCCATCCCCAATGTCTTGAGATCATGTTGACCGAGTTTGGTAGCAATCAAGTAAAAGACCTATGACAAGTATATCAAATTCCAGAGCATGCTTTTTATAAACAGCCCTAAATAGCTGACTTCCTGTTGGGCGGAGCCTATGACATAGAGTGCGAAAGTTGTTCGGCTCAATGAGATCTATAAGTGTACTGAGCTTCATATAAATACATGAAAGTGTGTGTGAGCTATGGTTCAAGATTTCTGAATGTGTTCCAGGGGGCGCTGTAGAGCCCCTGTGCCACGCCCGGGTCCCAGTCTCTGTGGCGTCCTGATGGCCGCAGATTCCAATGTGTGTGCCAATTTTCAAGAGTTTTTGAGCATGTTAAGGCCTCCAAAAACCCCCGGAAGGTTTAATAAAAAATAAAAAAAATAATAATAAGAAGAAGAATAATCCTTAGAAGAACAATAGGGCTCTTCGCCCCTTCGGGCTTGAGCCCTAATAAGAAGAAGAATAATCCTTAGAAGAACAATAGGGCTCTTCGCCCCTTCGGGCTTGAGCCCTAATAATAAGAAGAAGAATAATCCTTAGGGGAACAATAGGGCTCTTCGCCCCTTCGGGCTTGAGCCCTAATAATAATAAACAAAGCAGATACAAGAGGGTCCTCACACCATCGGTGCTCGGGCCCTAATAATCCTAAGGAAAACAATAGGCCTCTCGCCCTTTGGGCTTGAGCCCTAATGAGTGCAATAGCTACTAATGCTATTTCTGCTGCATGCAGCGTGTAGATTTTGTTCATGCATGAAAAACTTTAATAACATTCTAGATTTGCCAAAAATAATAAATATGTTATATATTTATAATTTTAACATGCTTCTAGTTCACAATATTATTTGTAATGATAATAAAACAATTAAAATATATATATATATTTACAAATGAAATCTTAATGGTCATTATATGAACCATTTTTAACAGTCTTCCAACTGTTATCTATATCAAATTGGATTTGAATTTCAAAATAATATACATTCCTGACATGCATGCTTGAAATGCTGCTTTGAATTATATATATATATATATATATATATATATATATATATATATTCTGTGCAGACTGCAGCATGGATAATAGTCAGGATAATAACAAGCTGGGATACATGTTACAAGTCCAAAGTCCAAAGTCCAAAGTCCAAAGCATTATGTGTATTGTAATTGAGGGCTGAAGAAAGTTAAAAGTGATATATGCAGCACTTTGACTTGACCAGCCATTCTTTCTGAGAGGGATTATAATGTAAATCCTGTAGATCTGTGATCAGGAACATGTGGCAAACATTACAGACGGTCCATCTCTGTTTTTTACTGTGATTATAGTCAGACATCTGGCTGAAGGGAGATTACGTTAACCCTCATTAGGAATGTTTATCAGCCTAAAAATGTTTAAAACTGTACAAAGGACTTGAACTTAAATGGTCTTTAAATATATTCAGAGAACTATGGGACAGAATGCGCCATAACATATGCTGTGGGTGTCAAGAGCTTAGAAAATTCTGGATACTCTTTTGCATGAATATGAAGCTTTGGTCAAAACCAGAAATGAATGCCAAAAAGTAACACCACTGTTTGTTTAGATAATGGTGGTAAGATGTCTGTAAATATGATTGGACATGAATATGGTAATCATTCACTGCAATGGTATTCATCAACGTTTGGTGTTGCCATATCATGACATGGTAACCATCCCTTACTTTTTTCTCTAATGGCCATGTGGGGACAATGGAGAGGAAAAAAGCTAATTTAACTGCATCATGGTGTATTAGATTCAGGGAGTTTGTTGAATGCTTAACAGTGTCCCAGTTCTGTCTTCACTGCAGTCAAAATATTTAATTCCAAAACAACACACACAAATACACTTATGACAGAGCTGGTGCCAGAGTGAGGATTACAAATCTGGGCTGGCAACCAAAGTCTTTGGTTTGAACCCTAAACTATAGAGTTACTGAATTTCTCCATCTCCCTTAAGCACTCATTTAATAACTAGAAACGGACAGAGAGAGACATATCCTACCCTCCGGCTGTGTAAATATATAGAGAAGCTCTGTCATGTATAGCCAAAAACATCTAGTATTGGATATGCAGCATCCTCTGGACTGAGAAAGAGAAATGGGAGGGAAAAACATCCCACCACAATAAACGCTCAGCCTGCGGGGGCTCATGACGAAGCAAAGGGCAGACAAATAATTGATCTACTGACTCAATTAAAACAAACAGAACAAAAGAACCGCTTTTAATGCAATCATAATTACACACACAGACACACACGCAGAAAATAAGGCTATGAAATGGGACAGCCTTAATTGCTCCACCGTGATTGATACACCGTGAATGCATCCTATGGATTTGGGACAAAACAATAAATAATACTGTACCATAGCATAATATTTGGAATCTTTGTCTAATCGATGTTGTTCACATGCTGTTTTTCATAATAGCCAGGATTCAGTGTACCTTATACTATGCAGTATACATTCAATATATTCTGAACATAGTCCAATTACAAGTAAGCATATACAAAATCAGAGAGTTTTTTTTTTTCACTGGTGAACGTCAAATTGGTGAATAACTGGATTTGTTGTTGCTTGCAGAACACACACACTGTTTCAGCACCCTGTCTCACCCTAATGCCCAGTCAAAACACTCAAACGTTGACAGAAAATGTCAGTTCTTTATAAGAGACCAAATATTCTCCAGCTCCATCACTCCCAAGAAACAACAGAGTTATATGGCAAAGCGGTGGAAGGGAGGCAGCAATGGAATGAGAAAATGACAGATGGCAGAGACTCACTGGAATATATAGGTGTTGGCAATGTGTGTTTATCTGAGGGAGAAAAGCGAAGCACAAGAGAACGTGTTAAACACATTTCATCAAGTAAAGTGGCGATGCTATTAGCCTAAGTTGTTTGGTGACAGTTTTGCCCTTTTTACCCAGTTTACTCTCTGACCGATCTCCTCCCCTGCTAGGGGCAGTTAATGGACTCATCCATTACAGTGACAACTGAGCTGAGTGCTACGGACCAGCCCACGAATGGAAGCATGGGGGAGGAAAGGTGAGATAAATTAATGGTTTTCAGCAGCTTGCTAATTACCCCAAAAGTCTATTAGCCTCCGCCCCCCTGAACACATAAACACAAACACACTCTTCACACCCTATGAGAGTGTAGTAATGTTTTCAGGATTGCACAAACTCACACAACAAATCACTCACATCCCTCACTCTAAATAGTATCGCATTTCCTATCCAACACACTTAATCACAAGCAGGTGGAAATGCTCTTGTTTAATGTCCTCTACTCACTCTAATCCCATCCAGAGCCTTCTGTCTAAACACACTGATAACCACACACGAGCAGCCCCACTACTTGTATACTCTTTCATTAATTGGTCTGACCGGTCAGTTCTCTCTTTCTCTGGATTGGACTCTTTTACAGTCTTTTTACACTTCTGCTCAATTCTCCACATTTTTATGTCAACAGAGACCTGGGGACCGAGACTGCAGGGAATTTAGTGAGACTAAAGTAACATTGTCTTTTTTTAACAAGAGATTTGAACTTATCATCGAAAACTATTACAAATTGTTAGTAGTTGAAAATAAATATAAATATTAAATGATGTATTTATAAACCATATAGGTTTTCCTTTTCAATATTTATCCAGTATTCAGTTGAAACTTGTGTTAACAATTTTGAAACAATGTCATTGTTACCTATGATGACTAAAACTGGCATTGAAATGACCTAGGAACTAGTTTATATATGATGGGCAATGACAGACATCCTATTGAAACAATGCAGAGGCAAGCACATATATTAGTCCAATAAATGATCTAACAGCTAATAAATCAATAAAAAAGACAAGTAAAAAATCTATGCTAAAATAACATTTGATTAGTTTTCTTTTGTTAAGCATCAATTTGGATGGACACTGACCACTACTCACAGCAACACCCCGGTTTAGCACACCTTTACTTTGGGCTTGTGGTAAGGTGAGCCAGTTTGTGTCATTTCCTTTTACTAATTAATAGGTGAAAACAACAGAGCAGAGCTGTTATTCGCTTGAAGATCTAGTTTGAGATAAAATAAAACAACTTATATAAGACTTGCAGTGTCCAAAAGCAACTAAAGAAACATGAACCAAAGTATAACAAAGATGTCTGAAGGATTTCATTTATGCTGTATTACTTTGCCAACTTCAATAGATTCACTGCTTCAAGCTGAGTCATATTTATGGCCGTTGATTCAACGTACCCCAGGCCTACTGGAGCTTACCCAACTCCAAGCATTCTGAGGGGATAAAAAGCTTGAGCCATCAGATAACTTTCATGTTTTGGTTTAGTTGTCACATCACAGCTCATGGGAGCACCAACTAAGCTATGGCTCATTTTACCCCAATGTGACCTTAAACCTACTTCCTCTAATCTGCTTCTGCTTTTCATCTGCTTTTCACCCCCTGGCAACGATTTTCTGCTTTTGGGGTGTTTGTGTTTATTCTCAAATTCTGCCTTGCTCTTTAATCTTCCTTTATGGGCATGTCGTTCAGCATCTAGGCAGACTGAGACAGAGAGGAAAGACTTTTAATGATATTTGACCTGCCTAAGACCCAGACACCTACACCAAACCCGATCAAAGGAGGAATAATACAGACCTTTCTCTCTCTCCCTCTCTCTTACACAGTGGCTGTGGCAATGGTCTCAGGTGACCTGTTGTGTTCTACTTCTTTCTCTGTGGGTCATTAGCAATGCAATCTTAACAGGGTATAAAGCAATCTGCCCCCTGAGACTGCCAGAATATTGAAAATCCACATGCTACAATTGGCCATAAAACACTGTAACATAAAACGTGCCACAAATGGCAAACCAAAATACCTAACATAACCTAATATAACAATATAAAAAATAATTTTAAACAAAGTTCATTATAGAAACACAAGAGCTGAATGAATATGTCAAAGAGGATTTGGAGATTAAGTGTTCAAAGGACAAAAATGTTGCCAGACTATGAAACAAAGAAATCTTTGAGGGAAATACCTTTCTTAAGGGGCTGCAAGTGAAATGGACACGAGGGTCTTAGACATGTGAGCTTGTACAGCTTCCAGCAGAGCAAGCATGCACACCTGGATCTATGGGAATAAACACTGGCCAAAATAAATATCACACATTTCTGTCTCGTATCATGTTTATAAATATGGAATGTTGACGATCTCTATAGATACATTTCAGAAACTAGAAAATTGCTTTTCGTTCTTTTCTTCTGGTTTCCATCCTAAAGGTACTTTTTTCATAATCAAACTCATTTAAATCTACAAACGATCACCATATATTTGTATTTAAAGTCAAACAGATTTGATCAAAAAATATTGGCAAGATCATTACTGTCCATTAAAAACATAGTAAACATAGAGAGTAAACATCTCACAAAAGATAGTGAATGTTCAGATATTAAGTTCAGTATCACAGTACATGAACTCTGATTTCTAAACATAATTACTTCATCCTTTGGCATTTGACCCCTTATTATAGCAGTGCTAATTTAACATGGACTGGTCTGTCCCCTAGTGGACAGAGACCTGTATAACCTTTAACTTCAGGCTCGGTGCAACATTCATGAACATCTACAGTTTTGGCAAGAATGTCAAACACAATATGTGCAGACAAAAAAAAAAAAAAGCATTCGATTAATATTTTCATATACGTTTCTGAGAAATGTTGCTTCAGTTTAAATGCTCTTTAAACCACAGAACGATGTTGAAGAAGCAGTCAGACTGAGTGTTGACTTTAGACAGCGAATGACCCTCATCACTGTACCACAATAACCTGAGGGATAGACAAAGAGAGAGAGAAAGAGAATTTGTGTGATAAAGACAGGAAAAAAGAAAGAGAAGGCTGAACACTTCAAAATAGTGATTAGAGTTTGACTTCTTTGGGTTTTTCACAAGCCAAGGCCAAACATTGCCAAATGAGACCGAAATTTTTTAACTGAAAATGTACTAAAACAACATACAGTTTCGTAGGTTTTGGGTTAGAAAGATTTATTTTTCTTTTTTTAAGTAATGCATTACATTGATAATCAGACATTTATAGCGTTCCAAAAGATTTCTTTTTCAAACAAATGCTGTTCTTTCAAACTTTCTATTCATCAATAGTCCTGAAAATTCTTAAATATTTTACAATATATTAAAATAGAACAGTCATTTTAATTTATGGCTGCACAATTAATATAAATTTAATCGCAAAGGCAATACATCGCGATTAGGCAGAAGCTGCGAGATGCAAGGTGCTGTGATCAGTAGTAAATCTCCATCTGAAGGTCAGGGGGCGCTCTAGCGCTGAAAACCCATATATACCCCAAAGAAGAAACCTAGGAAATCACTGGTGATGAATAAATAGATTTAACTGCTTTCATTGATTTAACGTGACTAATAAACACACGACTACAGTAATATATGGTTTATTGGCACTCTTATTAGTATCATTTTCATCATAATAAAGTATACCTATAATAAAATGCTAACCGACATAGTCTATATTACAGCCTTAATTATTCTAAGCCACATTATCTCACAGAAGGATTTATTTTAAACACTCGACTGATGTTATGAAGTTAATTTGGAGTTAAAACATGTTATTAAATGTGGTATTTTCACATGCTCTGTCATTATCACTGTCATTATCGCGAACGATGAATTCGATTTCGTAATCCTGCAATTATGTGGTCTGCGATTATGAATGCGATTTTGCATAGCTTGTCAGAGAACTACGGCTCTGTGTAGTAAATGCTGCTCCACCTGAGAGCAGGTGATGGAGATTTACTGCTAATCACAGAACAGTCTTTACAGTCTAAATGCGCATGACAATTGCGATTAATCACGTACCATTAATCGCTTAACACGATTTCATTTTTGTAAATACAACTGTATTTTGATCAAATAAATGCAGCCTTGGTGAGCACAATCGACTTTTTTAACTTAAAATAAAAAAGTTACAAAAAAAATCTTTCTGATCCCAAACTGTATCATACTCTGCAAAAATAAAAGTTTCTTATCCATCGACAATGTTGTTGTAGATGCCATTTATGGCCAATGCCAACATCTCAAAATGGCCAAATGTAATCAGCCTAATCTTAACACTATTAATAATATCAGTGTAATCTGTGTGTTTATTAAATGCAGTGTACCTGACGGGTGTATTCCTGCTCTTGAGTGCTCTGTAGAGCTCCAGACCCTGGTGAGGGGATACTCTCCTGTCTCTTCCACCCAACATCAACAACACAGGAGCACGGATCTAAACACACATTTACACAAACCATATTAGGATCTTCTATTTAGATATTAAGCTTTTGCTACCCCAAAAATACTATATATTAAATCACTTTTCTTTTGTGTGTGAGTGTGAGTATGAGTGAGTGTGCACCTATCTGACCATATTTTGGGGGAAAGTATATATCCAGAAGCGAGTTAAACTTAACAAAGCCTCCCATTTTGGAGATGTCTTTATTTGTAAAAAAAATATATATATTTTTTTTTTTCATGTAAAAAGGTTTTTGTAAGGGTTCAGCATTTATAAATAGCTATATTGAAACATAAGTCTATGCAATATACAAATTTAGATTAAGTGTGTGTGTGTATACCTGTGCAGCGTGTATTATGGGTGACTTTTCCAGCATTGAAATGAGAGACTGTGATGTGGGCAGTTGGTCAAAAGCATACTGAATCCCCACAGAGGAATATCTCCTGTAGAAGCAGCATAAGCACATAACACCATTACAGTCACCTTCAGCCACAGCAAACACTTTTCATCTTTATTAACAGGGTTATTAACGAATGTAAATTTGATTGTGTTACCAGTCTACAATATCACTGGTTCCAAGCAGTGTGGCTGCGTTGATCACAGGGTTTCTTGCTGCACAAGCTCTGTAGAAATCTGGATACTGACCAACCAGATGGCAGGCCAGAAAACCACCATGAGAGCCACCCATCACTGCCACCCTATTAGGATCAAGGGTTGTCTCATTCTGCAGAGTGCATAACACTGCCCTCTGGACACAAAATATGACAAATTAGCACATTTTTCCTCAATATGCACACATTATATGTACATATACACACATGGACATCTTTGACGTCTTGACTGCCAACGTTTCCAAGCAAAGACTCTATGGCATCTTGACCGAAACCAGTGGAGCCCCTGTAGTTCACTGTGACACACAAAGTCATTCTTCAAATCAGTGCTCATTCTATATTTTTTGATTGTGTCAGGAACTAGAATGCTACATTCACACCCTACCCATCAGAACAGCAAATCCCAGTTTGGTTAAAGAAGCGGCCGTGGCGTTCCAGTCAGCAGCAAAATGAGCATGAGGACCACCTGTACAGAAAAATACTTCACTGATCACTCACGTCTGTGGAATAATGACATCATGCACAAACAATTGTCAGCCTTACCATGTATATTCACCACTAGAGGACTTTTCCTTCTCTCTGGAAGATTGTATGGCTTCAATAAAATTGCTCCAAAATTCAGTCCAGCTATATAGAGAGGAGGAAAGAGTAAAATCACAAAGAAATATTGCTGGTAGCAGCTGTAAATCTGATGATACATCTATCTTCCTCACAGAACTGATGGTTCTCCTCTTGAGAAGGGGGTGTTATCAACATGGGCTGCCAATCAAATCCCTCATACACATCTGCTCCGCCCACATTACAAAGCTGCATGTCCTCAGACTGATCCATTGATGAGAGGAAACCAGCTTTCTACAGAAAACACACAGAGTTGCAAGTAACGCAGTTTCCTCAGTGAAAGGTGACTATTATAGAAAAGTGTGTGCATGTGTGTATGGTTGTACCAGGCAAGGAGGCTGATTTGGAGATGAGCAGCTCATCACCATCAGGTCTTTTTGTATTGTCAAAAGCTGCACACTGCCGAAATCATCTACCAAACACACACACACAGAATTAATGACTGTCACAATTGGCAAGAGACATAGTAATGACACTGACAGTAAACTGACCAAATGGCCTTAGAATATCTTTCGTTCTTATGGAGTCCGAGCAGACATCACATCACTCCATATTTACACTACCTAGTCTTAGCGCATCAAGTCCGCACACTTGTGTGACTCTTCCTGTGGTTCTGTCAACTGAGAACACTGCCTAGAAGAACAGATGGTGCAAATCACAAAAGAAACTCAGAAACCACACAGTGCAGAAATGGGAGACACATAGGTTTTTAAGGTATTTAACAGTGTGCCAATTTTTTTCTTCACTATTTAGGTCAAGTACTGGTATTTTTGTGTACATGTATTTGTTTTATTTACCTTATTGTTTTCACAGGAACTGCTAAAGAAGATTCTCTCATTGTCTGCAGACCAGCATTGAGATGGCAATGATTCATATATTCCAGCAAACTGACCTGTGAAAGGACATGACATCGCACTTATGTCCATTGTGAAAGCGCTATTTAAATGAGACTGACTTCGTCACTTTTCAATGTGTGTGCATGTGTTTTCTTTTAAATACCTTTTTCTGCTCTCCTCACCACATCTACTAAAACTGAAGTGCTTCTGCTCTTCATATCATACTAAAAGACATTAAAAAAAAAAGAGTCTGATTTGGGGTCAGTAAAATTAATTGTATTTAAATAAGATTAATCTTATTCAGAGTCTCTTGTGTTAACCAAGGAAAATACAGTAGAATCAGATAATTCTTTGCTTTGTTATTTTAATATTTTTTCCTGTGATGGCAAAGCTGAACTTTCAGTGGCCATCTTTAGTGTAACGATGGTCCTTCAGAAATCATTTTAATCATGCTGATTTGGTGCTCAAGATACTTGATATTATTTCTTATTACTATCCCTTTTGAAAATAGTTGTGCTTCTTAATATTCTTGGGGGAAAACCAGGCTACATTTTTTTCTAGATTCTTAATGAATAAAGAGTTCAAAACAACACCATTTATTATAAAGCAATTCATGTATGATATATTGAGCTGAATGTTCTCACCAGCATCATTCTCAGGCACTGACGATGTGGTCCAAACACCTGTCCCTGCAAGTATACGATCCAGCAAGAGTCTGGACTCATTCGAGGGCTTGAAACGGACACACTTTCAGCTGACAAGCACTCTGGCAGAGACAGGTCATATTGGACAAAGAGAAGTTACAGGACCAAGAGTTCTAATTTCACAAACTTGTATACAAGTCAAAGCCCAAAGAGTGAAGAGAGGGCACTTAAAAAGGTGCTTACACGTAAACCTTCCTATGAAGATACATACCACAGTTTCCTTTCATATCCAGGTAGTAGAGAGCTGATCTGGAAAAAGCATATAAGCATCTTAATAAATACTAGCACTTGAGGGATTATTACTGGATCAATATTTCTAAGGGGAAATGATAGCTGTTGAAGCTATCTTTAACTCAGCCCTCACCTACGATTAGAGCAGAATTTCAGGCCCAGTCTGAACGGCTCATTCCATTGGCCCACAAACACCACGCCCCTTCCATTAGGTGCCCACAGAGCCTTAAGAGAGAACAAGGACTATTTTATAATTCAGTTAGCATTTACAACAACTGAATCTGAGATTGCTGATATAACTTTTTCTGTGTATGGCATAACATACCTGTTTATCAATTAGACAAATGAAAATTGTAATGTATATCTGACTCACCTGTCCTGGCGATATATGTGGAGGGACGCCAGCGTATACGATAAGTGCCCCTTTGTTGAGATCAGCCACACACAGGACAGGACAGCTCTTACCCACCAGACCTTCACCCCAGTCTTCAACATAGATGTTCTTGTCCTGAGAAATGCACACATGACTTCTTTTAAAAAACTTGAACGCATGTCTTCAAATGTCTAGCCATAACGGATATTGTATGAAAGTATATCTGGGAGAAGACCTTTCACCTGTTCCTCAAGCAACACTAGCCCACCATCCTCATTGGCTGATGCAACTGATGAATGCGCTGATGGCTCCACCCTCTTTTTTTCAGCCACATATAGCAACTTTTTTTCACATGGTGACCAGACCAGACATGCAAACTGAGCTAATGACACACAAAGACACAGTACAGGCAATCAGACAGATATCCTTGAACAATAATCTGGGCCACTGACTACTATACTATACTGGTTACTATAAAGCATTATTAGTTTCCAAATTATAAAATGACTCAGCGTAAATGTGTATCTTCAACTACACAACCATTCAAAAGTTTGGGGTCTGTAACAGTGCTGCATTTATTTGATAAAATATACAGTAAAACAATAATATTGTGAAACATTATTTTTCATTTTAAATAACGGTTTTCAATTTCTAAATGTAAGTTATGATGGCAAAGCTGAATTTTTAGCAGCCAATGCCAAAAAGCCAGAGTCATCAGTGTCAGTGTATTTCAGAAAACATTGTAAAACTGTATGCTAATTTGGTGCTCTTGAAGCATTTCTTATTGTTATCAATTTTGAAAACAATTGATCTGATTAATACTTGTTTAAACTGTGATACATTTGTTTTGGATAAATATAAAGTTCTAAAGAACAGAATTTATTTGACATTTTGTAACATTTTTAAATTATATATGACTTTATTGATAAATCCTTGTCCCATTAACTTTAAGTAGAACTCAGAGTCAGTACAATTACTTGGTTTTTTTCTTTACGACAGTTGGTGATTTGAAAGCCCTGGTGTAAAACATGGACAACCAAGTGTTTCTTACCATCTTCATATACTTTTCCATGTTTATTTAGAGCTGTAAGGTCCAAACTTTTCTCCAGACCATTTTGCCCCCAAACCTACCAAATGAAAAAAAGAAGATTAAGAATCATCTTTTAATAATTCAATATTTTAATATCAAAAATAGCCATTACCTCCAGGTACTGATGTCCTGCATCCTCCCGGATGACAGCTTGAAGAGTCCCAGAAGGAGAATGGCAGCTGAGCAACCTGAAAGTGATGATGTGTTGTTTAGGTGTGTTGTTTACTTGTAGACCTTCTTTATATCTCTTGAGATAAATGAATATCGGAATATAATTTATGCATCTCCTACTCCTTCTCTATGTGTGAGCTTGTTCCTGACGGCAGCACATGCTCGATTGTGTCATGTTTACACAGTAGAGTCCATCTCTGAGAGAAACACAGTTTTACCCCTCTCTCCAAATCACACTGACTCCAACCTGCAGAAGAAAAACAAAAACAACAGTTAAAAATGCAAGCATCATGAAGTCATATAACTAATTAAATAGAGAAAATAAATAAAACCACATGACAGAACTCTCCAATATACTTACGGGTCAATATGGTGACACAACGCTTTTCACTGGCAGTGTCCACCAGCTCATCAGCGACCACAGAGGCAGAAGTGGGCACTGGAAAGCTGATACAGTGTCTGAACACAGCTCTGATTTCACTCTCCATTGCAATCTGAGACCACAAACATATAAACTATGAGTCATCATAAACAGAAAACAAACATTAACCTGCCTTTCTTGTGGGCTCACACTGTAAAACAGCCAATTTTTGTCACTTTAGAGTCCACTGACTCATATGAACTCGTATATGAATCATATAAACTACTGAAGTACATTCTATCTCACCTACTATAATGCTCAGCAGGATTCAAACTTACTATTTATGCAATCCAAATAATTAACAAATAGCTATAGTTATACATTTAACCAACATTTTGCGATATAAAATAACCTATTTTTTATTTCACTGGTGTTAAACGCTTTGATAACGATATTACGCTTCCAGTGATCTCATTAAAAAGATGTATTCTTTCAATAATAAAGCAACACGTTACTAAAAGAGAGTGACCAAACGTTAAAAAGTAGCGCCGTTTACGTTTGCACCTTAAAATAGATGTGGGTCAGCTGGGCGCAAGCGAAATCTGGCTGAAACAACAACAACACAGACGCCACCGCAACGCATTTCACCAACAATAATCCACACCGGTCCAGTGAATTGAAGTGGACAGTCGTGACAGAAGAGTGAGATCGTGGAAAATCGCTGGAGCGACGGTGAGAGCCGATGTTTCAACCGCGGACAAAGCGCTTTGGCTGCGGACGCATCCATTCTGTCCTCTGAGGGGGGTTTCGGTTTATTCAGCACACTTTCGACACTATGAGCTTTATTTTTCCTGCGCCAATATTAAAGTACTCTTGTGTTTACGCATAAAAATATATTCCATAGTATCATGAAAAAAGTAGTGGGGATTGTTGCATGTAAAATCACTTAAAAATGTATTTTGGTTTCCCATCAGTTTTAAGATATTGTGATTCCGTTTGGGCTGTATAAAGAATGTCTGCAATGTTTGTTACTATATATCTTTAGATTGAAATTATTCATATTGTTTCTTTAACTACTTGTTTCCTTAACTACTTCTTTAAATTGAAACTATTTAGGCTTATTATTTATATTTATAAAAAAGATTTGTTATTTTGCTATTATTTAAATGTGTATAGAAGACATTTTTAACAATGTTCTGTATAATCTTTTCTTCAAAATATCAGCTTTCGTGTTCTCCAGAATAAAATAGTCATGCAGTTTGGAATAACATGAGAATAAATAAATGATGACAGAATTTTCATTTTGGGTGAACTGTCAGTTGGCTGTATTTTAAAGCAGGGATCCTGAACTTTTCTGTGAAACAAACCCCTTTTGACATCAAATTTTTACCACTAACATTTTAAGTTAATACTTTGATAATTTAACAATACATTTGCACATTCCCAGTTCCTCTGGGAACATTCCTCTGATGTCAGTATCTGCCTGGTCACATGAAATGTAGGTAAAAAAATAAAGTGTTTTTTATTTTGTTTTTAATCTATATGTATTTGTTTTAATTTAACTCAAAAATTCAATGCACTAAAGAGTAAAAGGATGAACTTCTCTCACCTTCTGTTGTTGTCGCAAAGCAAGTCTCTGTTGTTTGGGGTTTTTCACCTGAGCAGAAGCAGATTTCTCCTGGTTTGACACATGATCTGGGTGCTTCCTTCTTAAATGCACCTGCAGATTCTTCCTGTGCAGCATTAAACCACAGAACGGACACAGATCTTGTACATCAGATCTGGATCTTTTTTTTGGGATGGTGCTTTCAACAGATGTGTGTCCAGAGAACATCTCATTTACCAAAGTCTGTATGGCTACATCCGCCTCTATAGGATGAAGATTGGCAGCAGCATTTGAGACAGTGGTCTCTGTGACATTATGATCCACTACAGAGAGATCTACCACTGAAGGATCTCCTTCATCCACTGGGGACATAGTTGGGTCATCTGTTCTCAGCTGCTCCTCCATAATCTCTCCTTCACCTGAGATTAAAGAGAGTAAGACTATCAAACACTCTGATCAGAGGACATGGATATGCACAAGACTGCTTTTCATAGTCTTGTTGTCAGCATGCCAGACTGACAGAGAATCCGACTTTTGGCTGGAACACACAGCATGGCTTTTAGATTTCTGAACAGATTATAAAACAACATTCTTGGTATATGTTTACATAGAATAACTGGACATCATACAATAAACCACTGAAGATCAAAAATGACCAGACTTTCAAGCCGCTGTGAATGCAACAAATGAAACATGCATGACAATTGAAAACACTGCTCTCTTAAAATCGACTCAAATGATCAAACGTGATTGAAATCCTGTGACTGGATGGAATGACAGTCTAAACCAATTCATAATTTTTCAACCATTTTTGTCACAATGATGAAATAATAACTGAATAATTTTTTTTAATCTGTGCCTGATAGTAATTAGGTCAATTGTCACACTGGAAAGGTCAAGTCAAGCAAATTGCATTATGCTGAATATTTTCTGTTTAATGAGACTCACCTCTGGAGTTTTGGTCTGCCATCTCTGAATCACCGAGGCCCTGGCTCACTGTCTCCTCACTTACAGCCTGCAACAACAGCACAGGGTGAATAGAGATATAAATGCATAAAAAAAGAGAAAAAGAAAATAGAAACTTACCCTTTTATGGCACACGTGTTCCCCGAAGTATGCTTTACTTCTCCTGATTTTCAGAGCATCTTCAGAGATCAGATTCTTGTGTCCTTCACTGACAGGCATCTCCTGAGTACTGCCAGCCTCACATGTTGTCAGATGAAGATCTGGTGCAGGTAAACTCTCGTCTGATTTCAACTCGACAACTGTTACTTTGGGTTTTTTGTTCTCGCACATGGCCAGGTGTTTTAGAAAACCATCTTTCCTCATAAAAGTGGATGTGCAGCTAACGCAGTGAAAGTGTGGAGCAGTTCGGCACTTTAAATGACATTTAAAAATGAAGAACTCTGGTGAAAAAAAAAAAAGTAATTAAGTTAGATGTCAATTTAATACTAAGATTTACTTATGCTTCTATAAAATTCTATGCTTTAGTAAATTTTAATACTCGATGGAACATAATAACCATTCATTCCTGTGACTTCAGTTCCTGGGACACTTTCAGGTTAAATATATACATCTAATTATTCTATTATTTAAAACTTGCCCTTGTGCCGTATCGCTCTTCTTCTGTGACCTTGCAAATGTTTTAAACATTTGCTTTGGATGGTGGGTTTGAACATGTCAGGCCCACAGAAAGGACAGTGGTACAGGGAACAGCAGTCCTCACATCTCGCAAGAGTTGGCTGCTCCTCGCCTCGCAAAATAGTTTTGTGTAGCTATGGAATTCAAAGGATGTAAATGTCAACATTGTAAAACACCTTAATGTGTCTCCTGATGAAAGGCATTTCAGACAAGTGCTTTGTACATGAAAATATTACTTCTTGCCTCGTATGATTAAAAAAAAAGTAATAAATTATGACATTATGATAAAGTATGAGAAAATTACATTTGTCGACACCAAATCTATCTGAATCTGCCTTCTAAAAAAGGAATTTCGATGTCAAAATCTTACAATGTAATTTAAAGCGAAATTAATGTCAGTGTGTGGCCAGGCTCAAAATATAATACGGGGGAGGGACAATCAATCAATCTTTACAACACAAACGCTCTGAAATGACAGCTGATCCATCGACGGACTCCTCCAGCCACGGGCCGATTAGCAGGCCTGCAGCTGCTCACGTCTTGACGTTACATCAGTCACTCACCTGTAGCGTTATAAGCTCTGTATTTTAAACTTGCTTATTCATTCGCGACACAACGCGAGTTGATAGATCCTCCCTTATTGTTAAGTATGCATACATGTTGTAATTTACCTGTGTATGTTGACTTGTATGGCTGAACATTTTAGCCAAACTTCTTGTTAGGAGTCCGTTTGGTCTAAAATCTCGCGAGAGTACCCATAAAAGGAGACGTGTAATAAGCTTTTCAAAATAAGAGTTAAAACGTGCATCACCCTAATGACACTTAAAATGAAATACAATAGCAAATGAACGATAAATGTACACGTTTAAACTGACTGTAGCAAACACATTTTAATATACAATCGATATCAATTGCAGTTCTAGTCATCACACACTTACTTTCATAATTTGTTTTTAATAAAAGCTATGTTTTACTACAAATACAATTATGGCTGTCAAAAAGACTTCCAACTCAGTAAAGGATAGTTACGTAATTTATTCTGCTGCATACAGTACATTTGCTTCAAAGAAAACTTGTGACATGGTGGTTTTGGATATTTAGAAAGAAATTCAAAAGAATTGTTAAAAGCATGATCTAAATGGGCATACATGAGCTTGGGGTGAAGGTACAATGGTGTAAAAACTAAAATAAAAACCTTTTCAGAAGCGGAGTAGAATTAAGACGTGAAACATGGTTGATTTAGTGGTGGTGAGAGGTTTAACAAAATGGTCTACACTAACTGGTAAACTGCAGTCAGATATGTATTTTCATTTGTTTGCATCATCAGATCATTGGTGCATCAGCATAGTCCACTTATAAAATGCATATAGAAAATCTACAAAGAATAAATTTTTCTTGGCCTCTTTGTTTGCTGCAGAGCTGTAAAAAGTTTTTGACGTTTTGATAAAAATTCTCTTTTTTTTCCCAAAAAGACTTGGGGAGGTAAACAGGTTTCAACAGAAAAGCTGAATTCAGCCTTACAAGAGGTTGTTATATTTCATGTTGGTTTAAGTTAAGGATTCCTAGCTTTCACACTGTGATGTTAAATAAAAACACAACACTTCATACACACACCCAGCCTTTCACACTCACACACACTCAGACAGACAGACAGTCTCGCACGCATGTCCATTGTCAAGTCACTGGCTTGGCAGTATGTCAAAGTATAATTTCAAGTGAGCCGTGGGAATTTTAAGGATGTAGTGTTTCTCTCTGTCGCCTTGATCCTCACATTACGTCGGCACGTTTGTCCCTCACTTTGTTCCTTAATTTAGTCCGGGCCTTGAATGCAGCAGAGTTAAACAGATGCTGTGAAGAGACAAACTAAAGTTATATAAATATGCACAGTGCTTATTTGTTTAGCATTTCTTTGGCAGACAGTTTACAAAATCAGTTGAATCTGACTTCACGCTGCAAAATAAGTCTTCCCCTCATGTCAGTGTCACTTTTTGTTATTTATTACATTAATAAGTGAAAGGTTCAAGATTACCTTCTCTGTGCGGGAGATCCTGCTGGCTTTGACAGACGCATCCAGGATGAGAGGAGGTCCAAGTCCAAAAATATCCCTCAACAAAGGATTAAACTATAAAAAAACAGACACAAAAACTTATTAAAACAAACACTACAGAACAGTGGTTCTCAAACATGAGGCCGGAGACTCAAGATGACTTGATATAAATTATATAAACAACCCAAAAAAAGCATTAAAATAAGGAATAATAACTAGTAATTCTACAAATGTTCTACAAAAAAAAAAAAAAAAAAGTAAATATATGAGGTAGCATAATTATGAATAAATGTGATTTCTATCACTGGAAATTTCAAGTAAATTAACAGAATTTTAAAATACCACAGGTATTTTATAAAGAGTATACATTTTTCTAGTAATGACAAGATATAAAATGAGTAGAAATTGAGATTAAAAAAATTAATTTTATGATCGGTTTTATTTAGAACCAGAATTTAGAATTTAAATTCTGATTTAATTAAATATAGATACTTTTAGAAATACAGGTGCATCTCAAATTTGAATTTTGTGTTAAAGTTGATTTCAGTAATTCAACTCAAATTGTGAAACTCGTGTATTAAATAAATTCAATGCACACAGATCTATGGTTATTTTAATTGTGATGATTTTGGCTCACATTTAACAAAAACCCATCTCAACAAATTTGAATACTTCATAAAAAAATAGTGAATTGTTGGCTTTCTGGAAAGTATGTTCATTTACTGTACATGTACTCAATACTTGGTAGGGGCTCCTTTTGCTTTAATTACTGCCTCAGTTCAGCGGGGCATGGAGGTGATCAGTTTGTGGCACTGCTGAGGTGGTATAGAAGCCCAGGTTTCTTTGACAGTGGCCTTCAGCTAATCTGCCTTTTTTGGTCTCTTGTTTCTCATCTTCCTCTTGACAATACCCCATCGATTCTCTGTGGGGTTCAGGTATGGGGAGTTTGCTGGCCAGTCAAGCCCACCAACACCATGGTCATTTAACCAACTTTTGGTGCTTTTGGCATTTTGGTTTTCAAAAAAAAAAACACAATGGACCAACACCAGCAGATGACAGTGCTTCCCAAATGCTCATCTCAGACTGTGGAAACTTAACACTGGACTTCAAACAACTTGGCTATGAGCTTCTCCACCCTTCTTGCAGACTCTAGGACATTGGTTTCCAAACGAAATGCAAAACTTGCTCATCTGAAAAGAGGACTTTGGACCACTGGGCAACAGTTCAGTATTTCGCTGACCTTGTCTGTGGTTCAGAAATTCTTTGACACGTCTGTGTGTGGTGGCTCTTGATGCCTTGACCTCAGTCCATTCCTTGTGAAGTTCACTCAAATTCTTGAATCTATTTCGCTTGACAATCCTCATAAGGCTGCAGTTCTCTTGGTTGGTTGTACCCACACTTTTTCCTTCCACTCAACTCTCTGTTAACATGCTTGGATACAGCACTCTGTGAACAGACAGCTTCTTTGGCATTGAATGTTTGTGGCTTACCCTCCTTGTGAACGGGGTCAATGATTGTCTTCTGGACAACTGTCAGATCAGCAGTCAAGTTGATTAGCATGGCACCATATTCTAATTTGTTGAGATTGTGAATTGGTGGGTTTTTGTTAAATGTGACCCAAAATCATCTCAATTAATAGAACCAAAGACTTAAACTAATTCAGTATGTGTGCACTGAATTTATTTAAAACACAAGTTTCACAATTTGAGTTGAATTACTGAAATAAACTTTGCCATGACATTCTAATTTATAGAGATGCACCTGTATGTTAATTTAAACATGAACAAGCATGTTTAAATTTCTACAGTGCATTACTCATGTATAGATTCATATATTAATTATTTGAATTGTGAATTATTAAAAAAAAAATTCTCTAGTACTACACAGTTATGCCAATGATGAGCTGCAATTGGTCCTCCTCACCTGTAGGTGGTGTCTGACTCCAGACTCAAGCACTTCCTTAAAGGCATCATAAATCCTGTGGCGCATCCAGCCATCAATGTAGATGGCCTCAATCCCAAACTGGATCTTCTCCTCTGTGAAATCTTCATTCTGAAAGTAGGAAGGAATGTTTGGTCTGATGTCAGTCAATTTTTAAACCATAATCATCCTTGATCAACTCGGTTTATTAGCCCTGCATGCAAATTTGCCATTAAATATTTGGATGTAACTGACATGTTATTTAAAAACAATAGGCATGAGTTGTGGGTCTCCTTTCACCTCTATGTAGTGCAGCACCTCCCTGAAGATTGAGCGTTGTTTCCTGCGGTCATTTTTAGCACGATGTTTGTTTCCATCAGTTGCCAAGTTCTTTAGACTGTCACATAATGCATCGCAGTCCTCATACTCAAACTCCTGAAACACCACACACATTACTTACACAGCCATCATCCTGACACTCAAACCTATACAGCATTACACAACACACACCTGATCGATGTCCCGTCCCAGTTCATACAGCAGAGCAATGGTCTCTCCCACAGCAATCCTGAAGTTCACCTCACTGCTTTCTAAACACGCGTGTAGACGTGGCATGTGGCTAAAAGACAGACAAAGAGATAGATCATATTACAGACAAATAAGTCTGTCTATTCAATCGGGGTCTTATCACATGGCTTTTTTCTCACCCTGATCAAAGCATTACATGAAAAATTCTGTATTTTGTAGTGACTCAGAACAGTTCTGGGTGATGTTGTTTATGTATTTATGTCCTCATCAAGAAGGCAGATGCTGAAATTACTGCAAGCCTCACATGCTTCAGTCTATGTAGTAAACAAACCCGCAAGTCTCTGCCATTCATTCATTCACACAGAGAACATGAACATGCGCAGAACATGCAGGATTCATATTTCAACCAACTTTTGTGGCTTAACATTTACAGATACTGGTCCATATGGCAATTTTATTTGATAAATTTATGCTAACTTTGACAAATTCCGTGACTGTCCATGTTAAAATGTAAATTTCATTTTCATGACTGGATTTTGAGATTCCGTCTGCGTTTTTTGCTTCGTGGAAATCATAGCGCTGTATGCATCAAGAACCGGGTTAAAGAACTTAACTTAAAGAAATCTGGTACCATCGCATTTTCATTTTTTTAGTACTGACTTGGTACCAAGTACCGGGTCTTTTGACAACACTACTATAAAAGGTAAAAATGCAAGAAAAAAATAAAACGTGAACTAATAACCACAGCTTCACAGAGGAATGTCAAACATTTTGATCATAACAAGACCACATTCAATGCCTAATTACTAAAGGGCAGGTCATATTTACATTTATTCATTTATCAGACAATCATCCAAAGTGGCTTATAAATGAGGAATACATAAAGCAACTCATCTTAAGGAAGCAATAACATGAGAGGTGCTAGCAATATAAAGTTTGTAAAGTATAAGATATATAGTATAAAATTTTACAATATAAAGTATAAGAGTACAAGCTAGAACAAGGAGGGAAATAAGAAATAGTGAGCATAGAAAAAGTAGTGTTTTTTTAAAGATCTTTGTATACTGATGTTTAGCAAGGAGATATGGGTATATTTGTTGGTCCAAACATAATCAAAACAAGCACTATAGCAGAAACATTTGCAATTCCTCAGTAAATTTTTGCTTATCTCGCATTTGCTTTTTTTTCGTTGACCCTTATCACATTTGTGCCCTATTTTATCACTTCTTTTTTGCGATTCAAACTCACTGGTTCAGAATGGTGTTGATGCGTGATGCAGGACAAAGGGTGCAGAGCAAAGCCCAAGACTGAAGGGCGGCGCTGTGGAGCGCAGGGATCCCGGCTTTGACAGATGGCAGAGTGCCATCACCCAGGGGATATGCACCCACAAACACACTCTCCAAATGACCAATAGATTTGAGCAGATCCTGAAAAAGACAGAAGGAAAAAGACTTCTACAAACATGCATATCTATAAATATTCATATGCTTTTAAAAAGATCTGACCATACCTCTGCATCTTCTGAGGCAGACACGTAACAGCACATACCCAGAGCTCTAGCGCACTGACATAAGGGAAGTAAAAAAATCCCATTTTAAGTGTTAATGGCATCAAACAAATAAAAGTTTATGGATATATTGAGGCATTAACTCACACTCTGTCGAGCTGACAGGCTGGCACAGCTGTCAATCAAAATGGAGCTGAGGATGGGGCGGAGCATCTTAAAGCCCTCCTCACCTTCAACTCCTCCCCCAAGCTGCACGCACAAGAGAGCACACACTGTAGCAGCAGCGGCCTGCTCCTCTCCTCCCCCTGAAGAGAAGAACACTTTATCGAGTCAGTAAACCCAGCAAAGTAAGAGAAACCACAGCCTTGAATTTTCATGTAATGGAAAAAAAAAATTATATATACACACATTTCAATATAAAGTAACTGGATATAACTCAACATTTACTTTCTGTCCACTGCCAGAAAGTAAATCTCAATTAATCAATTCACTGCAGAAAGTGAAGATAAAAACAAAATGACAGAGTTATGATGGCACTTTCGGCATTTGATGGCGCATATTCTCTTCGAGACGACCAGAGACTAATCTACTGCAACATATGCTGATAACGGTAGTAATCTAACGGTTTTCATTTATTCCCTTAATATTTCTAATATAACATATTCATATAATAATATAAAATAAATAATATAAACATTCTGTTAAAAATTTTTTTTAAAGCTGGTGCATGAAAGAATCTTTTTATTGATGACTGAACTGAAGTGTTAATATTTTAAACATAAGCCTATAATTCATTGTATAATAGACTCATTTTAAAATACCTTTTTTAAAAACATTATTTGAGGAGTAATACATATTTATCCTAATCTTTTGTTATCTTCACAGTTAAGTCAGTTATTTGGTAATTATTGCAGGAAAAATAAATTGTAAAAATAACAGGCCTAATAAAAAAAAATGTAACAGGCCTACGTTAATTCGAAATGCCAAGTATCTTAATATTGCCATCAATTGATGTTTTTAACTATCTCTGGATATTGTTAATACAAGATCATCGTCTTTCGATAAACCCCATGAAGGGGAGGCTATCACTGGGTCTTTCGCAGGACGTGCCCATCCGCTAACATTATGCCACTGGGCATACAGCACATTGTCTATTACGTCATTTGGGCTGCCTTGTTGATCACGGTGGCACTGAGAACATTATATTTCACACACTTTAAGTTGTTTTATTTTCCAAATGTAATAGGATTTGTACAACCCATCGGATTGTTCAGTTTGTAACTGTTTGTACGGAACCAAAAGCCTCATACCGAACTGTTCAATAAGAATACATGTATCATGTACACCCCCTTTATATACATATACATATATATATATATATATATACATATATATATATATATATATATATTAGTGCAGAGTAAAAAATTTATTTAAATTACTAATACATTCAAAAAACTACATTCAAAGTGTATTGTGCACTTCTTTTTTCATTTAAAAGTAGACCTACTGCTATATGAAAAAAGTGTAATAACATTTGGTTTGCAAAGGTGCTTTTTACAGCGGTGTTCCTTTTACATAGTAGCACTTAAAATATTTATTAGGCTACAAAATAAATATAACATAAATCTCAACTTATAACATTAATGTTATTAAATTAATTATGAAACAAGCCATTTGTCACTGCCAGGACATTTTTATAGAAAACATTTTATAGTTTGTTATAGAAAAACAAGTTATGCTCAGAGTCCAGAGTCTCGATCATAACATTATAACAGACATCTTCCTATTAGAGACCTGCATGACTGTGGGACCCATCGCAGTGGGACAACACTTGATGGGAGGGTAGAGACTCATGTGAAGGATGTGGGAGAATAATAAGGGTGTGCTCACACTACGCAATCTTAACCGTGCCAGAGTGTGTTTGACCCCCAAAGCCTGGGTCGTTTGACTAGTGTGATCGCTCCATTTAGCAGTCCCTGGTTTGGCTTGAAGAGGTTGGCAAGAGCGCGGTTCAATTATATATAGATAAGTGAGTGTGAGCGCTAACCTCGCTGGAGTGCAGATCTTCTGGTACTTACTATATGATTGCGTGAATATTTCTGATCTGTAAAGCAATATATTGTGAGACGTGTGTTACCGCTTCCAATACAACTCAAAATAATAAACCACCAAGTTAACAAAACGATTCACTCCACTGTGTTGAGGAGTGCTTCTCTGCTGTCTTCATGTGCTATCTGAAAACTTCCTATTTCCAACTTATAATGTCATGATTACGAGCTTGTTGCATTATTTTCTGTTAAAAAATAACAGTGGTCTGTGAATGTTGATGCTTAGCCTTAATAATTTGATACGGAGCATCCCTCCTGTGACCCATGATTTGTCTGTATGTGTATTCAGAGAGCAATGGACTGGTATTATTCAGAATAATACAAAACTGCATTAACGTGTGATAAAATAATTATTGGCGCTAATCAATTAATGTGTTAACATGATAATGTGTTAACTTGCCCATTATATATATATATATATATATATATATATATATATATATATATATATATATATATATATATATATATATATATATATATATATATATATATATATAGTATTGAATTGACCTGAAACCTGAAAACCAGTCAATAGAGTTGATCAGGTGTTGGTCCACTCTTCTTCAATGGCTGTGAAAAGTTGCTGGATATTGGCAGGAACTGGAACACACTGTCGTATACGCTGATCCAGAGCATCCCAAACATGCTCAATGGGTGACATGCCCGGTGAGTATGCTGGCCATGCAAGACCAGGGATTTTTCAGGTTCCAGGAATTGTGTACAGATCTGTGTAACATGGGGCAGTGCATTATCACGCTGCAATATGAGGTGATGGTTGTGGATGAATGGCACAACAATGAGCCTCAGGATCTCATCACAGTATCTTTCTGCATTCAAAATGCACCTGTGTTCACTGTCCATAACATACGCCTGCCCATACCATAACCCCACCACCACCATGGGCCAACTCAATCCACAACGTTGACATCAAACCGCTCACCCACACAACGCCATACATGCTGTCAGCCATCTGCCCTGTACAGTGAAAACCGGGATTCATCCATGAAGAGAACACGTCTCCAAAGTGCCATACACCATCGAATTTGAGCATTTGCCCACTCAAGTCAGTTACGATGATGAAATGCAGTCAGGTCGAGACCCCGATGAGGATGACGAGCATGCAGATGAGCTTCCCTGAGACGGTTTCTGACAGTTTGTGCAGAAATTCTTTGGTTATGCAAACCAATTGTTGCAGCAGCTGTCCGGGTGTCTTGTCTCAGACGATCTTGGAGCTGAAGATGCTGGATGTGAAGGTGCTTGGCTGGTTTGGTGTGGTTAAACGTAGTCTGCGGTTGGATCTACTGCCAAATTCTCTGAAACACCTTTGGAGATGGTTTATGGCAGAGAAATGAACATTCAATTCATGGGCAACAGCTCTGGTGGAAATTCCCACAGTCAACATGCCAATTGCACACTCCCTCAACACTTGCAACATCTGTGGCATTGTGCTGTGTGATAAAACTGCACATTTTAGAGTGGCCTTTTATTGTCGCCAGCCTAAGGCACACCTGTGCAATACTCATGCCGCCTAATCAGCATCTTGATATGCCACACCTGTGAGGTGGATGGATTATCTCGGCTAAGAAGAAGTGCTCACTAACACTGATTTAGACAGATTTGTGAACAATATTTGAGAGAAATCTGCCTTTTGTGTACATAGAAAAAGTGTTTTGGGGGGGCAAAAACAAAAGTGCTGTGTTATAATTTTGTTCAGTGTAATTATATATATATATATATATATATATATATATATATATATATATATATATATATATATATATATATATATATATATATATATATATATATATATAACCCAGAATTTTCCGTTTTCAGGGTTCAGTGAAAAAAAACACATGTAAGACTGCAAAACCAGTCTCTGAGCCCTTAGTTGTAATGATCTAAAGGGTGTCCCATTTACTTTATTTTGAACTTTGCATGCATGACAAATAAAATGAAGTCTTAATTCCCACCTTTCTTCAAGCTCCTTTCCAGACAGTCACTGATGGTGAAACGTCTCTCTAACAAAAACTCATACAGGACTCTGGAAGAAAACGCCAAGCGGAGACTTTCTAGTGCAGCCAAACGGGTCTTAGCACTGAAAAACACAAAAGATAAGAGTGAAACAGCTGCAAAGCTCATTTAGTTTTCAGTAACTGTGTGCGCTTGCATTGCTCACTGTTGCATGTGAGTGTATTGATACCTTTTGTCCATCAGATTGTCGATGCACTGCTTCAGTTTGTCTTCTGTTTCTTCCTGAGCGGTTTGTTCATCTACCACCTCACCTGCACAGCACAGAGAGTCAGTGTGTGGATGTTTTTTATTTTTTTGTACTTGACTGCTATATATATTTGTGATAAGGTTTGTGTATGTATGATGTTTATAAAATGTCTGTGTACCTGTGGCTTCCTCTATGACTGATGCACTCTCGCTTGCGCTGCTGTAGTGACTGAGAACCTCCGACGCCAAATCATCATCACTCACACCAGACTCGCCTCTCACCCCATTTCTCCCTAAAACAGTGAGCGAGAGAGACGTTATGAAGAAATAAAACATTAGTTTAATGGTTTAATTAAATAAAGGATGGGAATGATCACAGAGTGATCATATGCATTTTAACTGTCCACAGAGTTCATGTACCTGAACCTAAACCCTTTGCTTGCACAAAGCCAGAAGTTTACTTCAGTGCCCAGAGAAAACAAAAACATATGTAGGATTGAAAGACCAGTCTGTACTCTTAAAAATCTGAAGAGTGTCCCATTGACTTGAACTTCAACTTAAAGTGTGACAGTCTGACTGCAGAAAAAAAAAACAAATGAAAACCTGTTTTACTCTAACATATAACTACACTTCTCAAGCCAGAAACAGAGCTCTGATTTGGGTCAAAGTTCACTGTCTCTCTCAAACACACACACACAAAGGTCCCCTGAGGTACCACTATCATCAGACCTTTAGTTTAACATGAAAGTACCAGTCATAAAAACATGAGGATCTGTAAATGGCATGTTTAAAAAATTTAACATTTTGAATCATTAAAACCAGGAAGACAGATTAAGGTGGAGAATATCCTCTGAGACTTTATCCTCTCTGCACTGATCCAACTCTACAGAACCAGATCTCTTTAGTGATCAGGTTTTTCTTTGAAAGAGCAGTTCATACATGAAAGATTCAATCAAACCTTTTGAAACTATTATGCTTTATTTATTTGTATTTCAATAAGCCTTACTAAATATTGTCTAAAATGATATAAGTCTACCGTGTCACATGATCCTCCAGAAATCGTTCTAATATACTAATTTGGTGTTAAAGAAACATTTATTTTTTATTTTCTACATTTTTTAAAAAGCAGTTGCTTAATATTTTTGTGGAAAGCATGACACAATCTTTTAAAATTCTATTTAAAATACATAAGTCACCACTGTTGATTTTGATCAATTTAATGCATCCTTGATAAATAAATAAAAAAAGACTAAAGTTTCCAAACCTTTTCCCAAAGCTTCAATCAACTGGTTCACTTATCTGCAGATTTAAGCTACAATTAATTCAGAATAAAGTCAGAAGACCATTATAGAACTAAAAAGGACTCAAACTAAGAGTTCATCAATATCTCATCAATATGAATGTGCCATCCCAATAGACTTTAAAATGGCAGTAACAATACATGCATCAGCATAACAAGACATATCAGCAGGAATAAGATGGGGAGGATGGGGTCTGGAATGGTCGGGAATTTATGAAAAACAAATCAGAGACAATCCACAGTAGTCTCAGACTTTGTAGAGTCAAAATGTGGATAGAAACAGTTAGTCCAAATATTGACTTGAGTTCCAGCACTTTCCAGAAGGTTCATCACTCCACAGACTGGACACGTGTGATCCCCAAACAGCAGGGGGGACTTTAGTATTTAAATTCCACCATAAAAAAGGTCACATTACTACTTTTGTTATACATCCCAGCATGACTGCTCAAAGAACAATGAAGACAACTTCAGCTGCCTTAGTGAAAAGCTACCTGGCGAGACAATAACAGCCTCTAATCATGACAATGATTAATGATTTCCAATATAAAAGGAGTTAAAAGGAACACATTTATAGTTTGTTACCAATAAAGAGGTAGTTAAACTTTACTGATGGGGCTGTGAATGTACTTTTGACCAAAAAAAAAAAAAGTTAGGAAACACTGATCTAGAAGTCTGCTTTCACAAGAAAGCAGAAGTGACAGATGCTTCTGGGGGCTTTTGGTTCTCAAGTCATGAAAGGCATTAGACAAATGAGAGATGATCTAAACAAATACACACGAATGGATATTCACATGCAGTTCATTAAACGTTAATGGGGGTGAGAGGCATGAGGTCACAATCAAGATCAGGCCACGCTACCTGCACGTGACACGGCTGTCTTTGACAACTGCAGCAGAAGCACTTCCTGTCGAAGTGAGCCTGCTCACAGTGAACAGGAGGAAGAGACAGATTAAATCAGGTCTTGTATCAGATCAATCTGACACTTCAAACATTTAACTGTAGAACAAGGCGAAATGTTACTCATGCACTCTGGACAAGTTGTATCAAATGACTCTTTCAAAAATGCAACCCTGCTAAGAAGACTGGAGTCACGTGCCAATTTGGGTTGATTTGGGCGGGGTCTGAGCCAGTAGGAGGCGCTATCGGTTGCCAAGGGCAACTCCTTCAGAACTTCACAGAGGCGCGGCTAAACATTCCAGGGCTCTTTAATTTTTGCGCATTTATTATTTCGGTGGGACAGAAACGTACCTATGAATATGAAAAAAGAAAAGGAAGTAAAGCAAAGCAATGCAAAAAGATAAGGCGAAAGAAAAGGGACCTTGCAGGAACAAGCTCACACCAAGCGCAAAACAGCGGTGTTTGGAGAAGCTCTCAGGCATCCAAAATATCGACCCATACGAGCCCCCTGCAGCGGAATGGCACAGAGACCTGGCCCATTTACCTGCATGCACACTTATGGACATTGTGAATTCTCTTGTTTTTGGTGTAAGTTACAACACAATGCAGGAGTTTAAAAGCCACAAGTCTTTGGAAAGTTACGAGGCTTTCTGCTGTGGCTGGGTGCAGGACTTGGCCATCTACAAGCCTCCAGGTGGTGTAAACAGCATTGTACTGGCCAAGGTATGTTTCTTCACATGCGTTATAGTGTGTTGTAATTACATTACATTTAGCAGACACTTTTTGTACCAAATGACAAAGTCTCTTCGCCAGGTCAGAGACTTGCTCTCCCTGATGCGGTGTCCATTTTGTTAACCTAAAAAACTGTATTCCATTGTTCCTATGTTTTCCATTGGTATCGTGTGAGGTACTGGAGCAGTTTTTAACGCAGCAGTGACTTCAAGGCATGGTAAAAAAGTGTGGAAATGCGAGAACCTCGTATACTACCGAGTTAACAACACACGTAAACAATCATGTTTTGCCAGCGAATCCAACATGGCGGAGAGGGTGAAGATCCCGCGAGATACCATGATATCGAGGGGAGGGGCTCTGTACATGACGACAACTCCTCACTTTCAATGTCCACCAGCGCAGCTGTGAAACCACCTGAAACCAGTTACGACCAGCAAACCATTGTATTGATATTAACAAGTTCACAAGTTCATAAAGAAAATAATTCAGAGAATTAACTCTTCAGCACTCACCACAGTCAGTCATAGCACAAAAGAGACCAGTTTTTGACACCTGCATTTACCGGGGGAGTATCATCAAGCCCTAGATCAGGTTTATCTGGCGGTACACATGCAAGAGGAATGTGTGTTGACGCTGCATGTGTGACAAACTTTTTTCTTTTTTAAATGAAAATCCAGTCTTCGTATTGAAACAATCAAAACCTTTTTTATTTTTATTAGCTCCACCAACCATTGCTCTTAAAACTTCATGCAAATCAAAAGAAAATGGGGGCCTAGGGCTTCCAGATTTTCATTTATATTACTGGGCAGCACAAACAAAAAGTATCATAAGGTGGGTACACTCTCGAGACAATGCAAAATGGACTGATATCGAGAAACAAGCCATTTACCCATTGTCATTAACATCATTGCCCTATATTAATAATATAAAACAGATAAATGGCTGTGTAAAAACATTTGTGATTTATAATATAATGAAAGTCAGGAAATCAAAAAAATTATGCAGTTTGCATTCAAAAATCTCTATTTTGGCACCTTTGTCCTTTACCCTAGGTCTACCATCTTCTATAGGGAACACATTTATAAAGTGGAAAGATCAAGATATCGTCTCTTTTAAGCAAGTTCTTAAAGAGGGCAACCTTAAATATTTTACAGAATTAAAAAGTGAATTTGATAGACAAAGATTTTTACAAGTACTTGCAACTTAGACATTTGATAAATTATCTCCTTGTAAAGGGTCATATCTCACTGAAGTCAGTACTGAAGGGAAAAATGTCAGAGATATATGCAGTTTTAAGAGATCAAGCTGCATCATTATTAACTTCATTAAAAAGCGTATGGCAAAAAGATCTGGGTTGTAATTTTGATGACGAGCAGTGGGATATTATATACAAACATTTATTTTTTTCATTCTCTAGTAACAAAATAATTGAACAAAATTACAAATTTATACAAAGAATATATTTGACCACAATTCATCTTGTATATATTTTGAAATATATCAAAAGATATATTTCTGGTGCATCCCCTTTGTGCAATAAATGCAAAACACACAGGGGCACCATCATGCATATTTTTTGGAACTGTGAAAAATTAAATTAGTTTTGGGATTCTGTACATGAGTTCTCTGTGATGACCCTGGGGAAAACATATCACAAGACTCCTTTAACATATCTTTTTGGGGTGGACTTAAATGAAACATTATACTCTGTATTTATAAAAAGGATAGGTCTAATTTCTAAGAAATGTACATTACTGAATTCGAAAAAAGAACAACCACCTACATTTGAATTATTTAAACATATTATAATCGACACACTACACATGGAACATTTGACATACAGCTTAAAAAACTAAATCCACATCTTTTTAGAGACCTGGAATATTTTATTTTATTCATCATCAATGCTTTGACTCACAATATAATTGTTTACCCAATATCAACACAAATTTTTCGATTTCATGTGCTATCACTTTGTTTCATTTTTAATTTGCTAATACAAACTGGACCTGTTGATGTATGTACTACATTTGTATACTCTGATACTGTTTTATGTGCAAAAATTGTATTGTTTTGTTTATGTTGTAAACTGATAAAAAAATAATAATAATAAAAACTTTTTCTTTTTTAAAAGTTAATCCAGTCTTTGAATTGAGACAAATAGTTGAAAGTTCAATAAATAACTTAACTAATCTTACTGCTCGGTTTTCGCGACTCCGTGCTAAATATACACGAGCTTCACCTGTTATGCTGCAGACTGAATAACCTGACAGTCAATCATTTTGCAGACTGTAACTGGAAGAAAAGGCAAAACTATTGCTTGGCGATATTTTGTCGTGTGGCCATGTTTATATAGTGTGTGACAGCAGGAAGCATTAAACTCACCCTTACTGGAGCTGTTCCCGCCGCGTTTCCCCTTTTTATTCCGTGGCATTATGACAGCCGCTCCAAAACAGGCCCAAAAGAAACAGATTATACAGAACAATAAGCTGTAGACAGTCAACAATTTATCAACCAAGAAATCCTCTCCAGAGAATAAAAATTATGCGATTTGTGCCGTTTGGCTCAACGCTTTAGGCTCTACCAATGAAAGATGCGCCTGGCACCAAAATTAAAATACTTCAAATTCAGTCTTGGTTTTAGTATTTATTATCTATGGTTGTCCCCAGGTAACCGATATCTAATGCCAGGTTGTGATGGTAAATGTATTTTGAAATGTTTGGGACGGAGTATCGTGCACGTTGCTTCTCCAGGTTCCACCATCTTCCCATCGGTGACGGCTTGCACACCCGGCATGCTCCTCCTATACGGCTCACACCGCAGTAGAGAATTGTGGGTAATGTAGTTCGCTGTATGATTCCGTCTGAGGGCCTTTGTGAGAGAAGTAAAATTGAGAACTACAACTCCCACAATGATCAGCAATTCAGAAATGTTTGGATTGCAGTCTGCAAACAAAAGTTACAGCTTTATAAACTTTCTGTATTTAAACACTATGGATGCTAAACAGAACTGTAATTATACCGCGACTTTTATGGTTTTATGTTGCTAGTATTTCTCATTGAGCGAGACGGTGTGATACACGTGGTCGTCAGGTTTATCAACACCGGTCATAAAACCCATTCACTCTTTAACATGTTAATTATTCACTATAACAATACTTATTTTACTATTTATCAACTAATTACTACTCACCATAAAACGTTACACGCAAACTGTAACGCTTATTAAAAATAGACAAATTAACTCTGCAAATATAATCAAAATCTAAAACGTTATATTTGGCTTAAAGACTATTTAAAATTATAGCCCACAGTACAAACGCAAACCATACCAAATTGTTGACTGCTAATGTAAAAGAGTATATACTTTAAACGTCTAATTTTGGGAAACAACCAATCAAGTAAAAGGTGATAAAAATTTATATAGAATAAATTTTATTATTTAATCACATCCCAAAAATAATCATAAATGGAAATGTTCTTTTGGACAGAAAGACTTCACAGTGATTTGGTCTAAAGTTAATGACATTAGTAATACTACACCATGACAATCTGCTCCAGAGAAATTAAGCACTTTTCTAATATAGTTTTTATAATTCAGATTAGCTTTGTTAATTATTTTATCATCGTACATCATGAAGTTATGGCACTGAAATATCGGCATAAAATGAACCAGATATATGGCAAACTTATTAAAGGAATCCTAGTCAGTAATCTTTAGAGCAGATGTCACCTTCCCACACCCAAACTAACTTTTTAAGTGCTCTATGTTAGACATACACACACACAGAGAGAAACAGCAAGTGGTCTTTTCCCACATCGTGAAAGTCCACTTGATTTGGATTTCTAGTGAAGTGGCCAAAATGTTGTGCAATTATAACAGAATGTCCTGGAATGTAATTTAAATGGAAGTGAATTATTGTTGTGTTTAAAGTTTGCATTTGTGTTTACATTATGGAATGCTCTACATTGACATCTCTCTCAGGCTTTACATAATCTCTAATGTTGGTCTCCATTCCAGCGGGAATCAAGTGGCAGTATCCTCCACTGCTAAATAATTCCAGACAGATCTACCGCAGACCCTCTCATAAACACAGATGATTTTATGATCAGTAGGTCTACTGGCCCATGTAGTACTTGGTGGGCACGAATGGCATCTTGCTGACCACTGCTGGCACTGCTTTCTTCCTCACTTCCACCTGAATTGATGTGCCCACTTTACTGAAGCCAGCTTCCACGTAGGCCATGGCAACATTTTGTTTGAGGCAGGGGGAGGGGCACCCACTGGTGACCTCACCTAAAATAAAGTGGGTGCAAGAGAGTCTGGAATGACATGAGGGTGAATGATATTTTTTTCATTATTCTGTTACACACAAATGCATTTGTTACCTATAACCCTGCCGTCGGATGACAGGATTGGTGTGTGCTGTCTGACAGGTGGTCCAGTGGAGATCAGTCCCACTCTTTTTCTCTGTGTCTTTGCCTTTATTTGTGGAACAATGACATCAGCACCAGGGAAATCTCGTGCCTGTCGACGACGCTTACCTTAACATACAAAAATACATTAGCATTCAATATACATGCATGGGAAGTGAAAATAAGTCTTGGCGCACCTATGGTCCAAACAAGACTTGCTTCCACAGGTGTGGTAGTCTCATCGATGTCATTGCCATAGAGACAAAGTCCCGCCTCCAGCCTCAGACTGTCTCTGGCACCAAGTCCAGCGAGTCTCACCTCACTATCAGCTAACAACTTTTCAGTCAGCGAGACAACATCTCCACTTGGTACTGAGATCTGAATAAATCATATGTAAATACAGAAGCATAAATGTTACAGACATGCCAAAACACACACACACACACACACACACACACACACACACACACTTAGCTATCTATATGGGGACATTAAATAGACTTCCATAGCTTTTAAATACAGACTGTTATACACTTTTTAAACTAAATTCACCCCTACCCCTCACAGAAAACTTTCTTGCATTTTTACAATTTTTATATATATATATATATATATATATATATATATATATATATATATATATATATATATATATATATATATATATATATTGTTTACTATATTTTAACACCAGTTTTATAAATAAGTACGTCCCCAAATGGAGATTTGGGGGCTTAAGAAACATCTACTTTTATTATCATTGAAAATAGTATACCTGTTTAATATTTTTGTGGAAACCATGATATATTTGTTTTCTTTGATGAATAGAAACATTAAACAAACAGCATTTATTTGAAATAGAAACATTATAATGTCTTTCTTTACTCACGCTTTTGTCCAATTGAGTGCATCCTTGCTGAATAACAGTATTCATAAAAAATGTTTTAGTATAGTAACTTGTCACAAAGTCAGATGGAGATCACCCACCTCAACTCCATCCTCCCCTGTATATCCGCAGCGTGTAACCCTGCAGCCCTTGATGCCAAACATAGGGGTCAAAACACTGGTCATAAAGGTCAGCTTCCTGAGGTCATCACCCACACCTTTCTGCAGAACCTGGGCCATTGATGGGCCTGCATACAACATGAATATACATATAATCAATGCCAAAATCAAATGCCCCAAAAAAATGTACATAATGCATTTAAGTAACAAACACACACCAATGTATTCTAAAAAATATGCAGCAGGAATGTGGGCAGTATAACCACGCGAATATACCACAGACCCATGACTTACCCTGCAGAGCAATAAGGCTTTCTTCCATGAACTCTAAATCTACATCATGACCTGCTGCTTTAAACTCCTGCAGTCTGGCCTACAAACATACAAACATTTGAGCAAACACATGTGGAGGCAAATAAATATATACTAATTCAAATTATAAACAGACTGGCTGCATAAAAAAATAAATAGATTTTCAAAGAATGGACCCTTTTCACAAGACTGTGATGATGCGTTTCAATGGTCATCAGCATCATAGATCCTCAAAAGTGTTTTAGATTTAGATTTTTTTTTAAGTATGTGCATTTAAACACTATACTTTTCATTACATCACCTTTGCATCAAAATATATAAAAAAAAAACTAGTTAACACTAATGTGAGGGTGTTTCTAATGCAGCATCTTTTTCTTCCAAGTATAGGTCTCTGCAGGAAAGTAATGGGAGTTACCCGATCAGGGTGTTTTTACACCATGATACCTGATTGGTTGACATCATAGTGACGTTAGGTTTAGGGGTGGGGTTGGGTAAGGGGGATCATTTAGATTGCATGATTTAGAAACACCCAGCAGTTTGAAAACACCCACAAGGTGATAAACGCCCACTTTTGCTCTGCAGAGACCTAAGTCTCTTTTCTTTTGCTATTTGAGCAAATGGGAATACAAAATATATTTGTGGTACCCTCCTATTCACTGCTCTCGAAGCTAACAACTATGAAGACTTCCACCGCTTAGAAACCCGGAAATATGAAATAGGACTACAGTATTTAAAAAAAATAAAATAAAATAAAATAAAAAAGGAATTTCCGTCGTCCCCTTGTGGTGTTTAAAGGGGTTAATATTTTCACAGTCATTATACAAAATGTTTTGAATGGCTGATCAGTCAGAATCGAGTTAATGAATATGTTTAATGATCATTAACTGTCACTGGCCTGCATATGAGCAGAGTCTTTGTCTGCACAGCCAGCATTGGAGACAACATACAGGTAACCCCCATCTGTCTTGGTCACAATCAGATCATCCATGATGCCTCCTTTAGAGTTTGTGAAGAGGGAGAGCGTCCCCTAGAAAAATAAATGTTATTTTTGATGTTTTTTTCTACTAGTTTTGACAGTTATTAGAACTCTCTCTGTGTGGGTGTGTCTTACCTGGTTGTCTTTTAGTTCAGCGATGTCTCCAACAATAAGAGACTCTATAAACTTCACTCTGTCTCTGCCATAGACTTTAGTCTATGAGAAGAAAACAGCAAATATTCACTAGACATACTTACCATACTGCCAAATAATGAACAGCCAATGTTGTATGTCAAATATGGCATTTTAAGCAGGTGTTTTACTTAATTTTTAAAACACGTATTGGGTCAAAACAAACCATATGAAATAATGGACAACAATGTCTACACACTGACCTGCAGCATGTGACTGACGTCGAAGATGGAGCAGTGCTGGCGTGTGTGCATGTGTGAGTTAATGTGACTGTCTTTGTACTGCACAGGCATACTCCATCCTGCAAACTCCACCATCTTACCACCCTGAGCCCTGTGGAAGTCATACAGCGGGGTCTTCTTGAGCGCCACCTAGATAGAGAGAAAAATCAATTCAAATAAAACCTGTTGGATAAAGTTCATACCTGTGTAATACAGGCAATAACATAGCTAATGATAATAAAACATTTTAATAACACAGTATAGTACAAATGTATAGTTTTGTATTTTTTTATTTTATAGTATCTTATATGTTGTTCAGAATCATTGGGGGTTTAAAGATTAGATTCTGCAATAAATAAGTGTGTGTCCTAGCTTAAGGCACTGTGACCTTTGACTGGCTCCTCCCTATGAGTCTGCCCACATTTATCTCACATTAGGCCACATTAGCTATTTTACAGTTTAGAAACCAGTCCAAAGTCAACTAAGTACTCTGAATGGAAGTCTAGAACACTGATCTGATCCACTGAGAGAGTGTGTTTGAGACTTTATCTTTATTACACCAGGGGCCTGTACCATGATGGTCGCTGAACAAATTCAGAGTTAGAGGATTAGTTTTGAGTTGACAAAACCAAACCTCTCCAATCCGGCTTTGTTAGTACCATGATGCTGTTCATCAACTTTCTTTGTCAATTCAGGCTTTGATCCTGAGTTTGTGGAGCGCATGCACATGAATGTGTGACATCACTGGCGAACAGCCAATCACGAGCCTTGCAACACAAAGCAAGTTTGATTTACTTCTCGTGAGAGACCCAGCGAGATTCAAAACTAAAGGTTAAAGGTTTTGCTAAAGGTTAAGAGATTGAAGAATATGACAAATTTAAATGTCATATGAAAAATGAAGGAGGACTAATAAAATAAATGATCTTGCTCCATCAGTGTAGTCACAAGTGGAACTTGTTAACTTAGTTTATACATTTGAAAATATATAGTGAGAGAGAGAAGATTTGAGATCTTGAATCCAGAACATAACCTGCCCTGGAGCAGGTTAGCCATGCAGCATAAGATACCATGGCAACGAACACCGATTAAAGCCGAGCTACTTTCATAGTACCTAAAACCCAGGGTTGGCGGAAACTAAGATGAAACATAGCTGGCCAGCTTCATAGACTGGTGTGTTTAGAAAGTCAGTGTCTTGTGACTACCAGCGATTGAGTCTAATTATGTTAGCACTATCATTGACATTATTATGCTTTTAATTTATTTTTATTTTTTTTTCATATTAGGTGAGAGATTACATGGAATCTGTCAATCAGTTTTAATTTGTCACACCACGGGACCATTGAAAATTAACTAACAAAGAAAAAGTCAGAAGTTGCCAAACCAAATTGACCAATTTACTCATTATTTGCGCGACTCGGGTGTTGTCTGCGTTTGATGACGTTACAGGGTGTTCCGAATGAACAAGTGAACTGTTACACAAGTGTTCAGGAAGCACTGAGCACCTAGTATGAACAATATGAAGCGGACCGCTGCTTGTGTGTTTCAGTGCTTCACACACAGTCAAAGCCCCGAGGACTCTGTACGGATGGACGCTCTCTAGCGCAGCAGATGCCCGTGTTTGTCCTGCATGAACGACACCCTGAACCACAACAGAGCACTAGAAATCACAATCATATCAGTAGTCAAGACATTATACTGTAGCTTACTTTTACTTTTTTTAATTATCATTAGCATTTTGTCACGGTTTTGCAAAGACGGTTTATTTCAAGTTGTTTAACATTTGCACAGCTTATGATGTTTTAATGATCACAGTTCCCTACATACCTCTGTGGAAGCTTGCCTATCCTGCCGCCCCGTTGCCCTCAGACCAACAGTCCGCGTGGTTTCTCTTGGAAGTCGGCTACAGAGTCCGTTTGCAAAAGACCGAGCAAACATTTTGCCTTTCGATCAGTTTCACAACAGTTGTTATATAAAAATAAAAAATCCCAGGGCAGGCACTGACAGCTCGGATGGACTCGACTCTCACTATCGTAATTCTGCTTTCCCTGCAAAACAAGGAGAGTAAATTCAAGGAATCCTGGGAAATGTAGTTGAAATTCCTAACGTGCACATGCTGTTGAGCAGCTCTGCAGCCAAATTACTCTTTCGATAAAGGATGACTCATACGCAGTTTCCTTTTAGAATTGCATCATAAAAAATGTAATTATGCGTTTTGCTAGGAATAGGCTATAACAATTGTTTTAGTACTTTTGAGGAACAAATATTTGGGTATACATTTTTTTTTTGTTGTTTATACATTTGGCAGATGCTTTTGTCCAAATAAGTGACTTACATTAGCAATACATTTAGATTTTTTAAAAATGTGTATTTTTAATGCAGTGTGATTAATTAAAGCTTTAAAACTCCAACTTACTGCCTCCAGTAGTCTGCTTACAAATGATATATTTCAACAAAGAGCCGATAAGAACAAAAAGTTGTGTTCACATTTTAATATATCTACCAATACTTGGGCCTTATGTTATAAAGCACTAACAAAAAAACAAACAAAAAAAAACAATAGTTTGAAAACAATATTTTGCAAACAATATTTTCAATTATTTCATAAAAAAAACTAAGCGCACATCAAAAACCTTTAATTTGTTATTTAATATAACATGTATCAGGTCAGCATAGCCTACACTAATTAAATTTTTATAAACATACAGTAAAACTTTGTTCATTTTTCTTTGTGATTCGTCAAGATACTAACTTTGAAATATCCTTCATTTGCTGGAGAATCGGATTTCAGTTTTAAAGGTGCAGTTAGAAGCTACGGTTTTATTTGCAAAAACAACAAAGTTACGAAATGCGCACTGTAGAGCAATCTGTCCATTTAGGGCTAAGCTATGGCGGTGACTTCCATGAAAGGGGACCCGCGGTGTAAAATTGCTCAATCTAAGGTAATAAAAACATAAATTCTCATTAAGTAAGGTCTTTATACACCTCTGAAAACATAGTTATGTATATTATATTACATTTCTGTAAACCGATCGTTTTAAATATTACACATTGCACCTTTAATCCACCAAAAAAAGCAACCAATTCATAGGAGTCATTCGTTCAGGAATCTGAATCTGAAAAAGAACCTGTTCCCAGACAGTTCCCAACGCTAGCTACAGTTTACAAAACACATTCGCTTAGTTTGTAAGAAAAAAGGCACATTTTATGTCTTACTTTTTATATTACCCTAAGACAATTAAAAATAATGGATATAAGAACACATTCCTTCTATTGAGCTGCATATTAAGCAAATATAAAGGTTTGCCTTTATCGCAATATAAACATAAACTGCATGTAACGTTAGCTGAATGATTGTTTGGCCCCTAATCTATAAATAACAGTCCTTCTAGTCTATAAGGCAGTAGCTATTCTGGGTCTGGGGATTGAGCTGTTTTGTGGGAGAGGTGCCAGGCGGACGAGACGGACACAGATCGCTTCAGACCGTGAGAGAAGACCATTCAAATCACAGCGGGTTCACTGCGTTTTCTCTGGTGATTGTCAACAACACGACGCAAAGACGTCTACGAGCGTTAGATGAAAACACAATCTGAGGGTAAGTTACCTATACTACATGGGAACAGGCATCAACATTTAACTAATTAAATCATTTTCAGTTAAGTTAGTGTGTATTTGGGTTATAGTTGAGACCTCAAACAGTTCATATGATTTTACCTCAATCTGTTCAGCCAAAATTGGGACTTATCACATGGTTTCTGTGTTTTCCGTTTTTAAATGTTTGATCCACGAAGTGCACTGTTTACTGTCTTCATCTGAGACATGTAAGGGGCTACAAAGTGTTTTTGGTGGTGAACAGAACCAACTAAACAAACAAATGTCCATGTTTATTTAATATCAAACATTGGACATTTAACAAAACTGCTGTTTCCAGAATTCAACTGGTTTTCATTCATGCATCAAACTTGGCAAAATGCTTGAGATAAATATAGCTGTTGAAAAGCAACAGCAATATAGACTCACACTTATTATGCAACATATTTAACATAAAGCTGTGCTTTAACTGTAAAATGCAATGGTTTTGCCCTTTATATAGCATCCAGTCATTAAGGGATGGGAATAATTAATCACGTATCAAAATGTCTTTTGCTCTTTTTTTTTTTAACCATGGACCACTTTTTATAAACAATTTTTAAGCCTAAATTCTCTGGTCTCTATTCATTGCAATTGCATGGAAAAGTGAGATGTGTATTTCTGTGATATTTTGTACTGGAAGATAGGGTTAAAAAAAACTTTGACAAGTAAATATAGGTAAAAAATGATCAAATATCATCAAATTTGATATATTTTTATTTGTTATTTTTGAAGCTTTGACTCTGGTTTGCTTTCTCTGTCTGTTTGTCAGTGGAGGGAGTGATCATGAAGTCCACTCCTTCTCCCCCTCCAGTGTTTGTTCGTGTCAGCGAGCGTGACCTGACAGAGATTGAGCTCCATTCCGTCGACTCCATCAATGACCTGCACCGCACACACTCTGAACAGCACAGCAAAGGTATTTCATCATGTCAGAGACTATATGTATGTAAGTATGTTTAAAACTCATTGGTTTCTTTAGCACTCAAACCCACTTCTCACAGCAGGTGTTCAGCCACCCCGTCCACCTCCTCCTACCTCCAATGGGAATCTTCAGATGCAAGATCGAGGAGATGTCTATCAAACAGGTCCAGTGAGAAGGCCCAGTGTGAGCAGACTGAATGACATGTGCACCTCCACTAGGCGGCACTATTTTTTGGCATGTGCAGCCATTATTGCATTCCTCATTACTCTCATTCTTATCTTCAGTTTTTTAGGTGAGTTCCAAAAAGACCATCTGTTTGCTAAAGCTGAAATTATCAAAGTAATGTTTTAAAGCTAAACTGAAAGAAATGTTTTGGCTTCAATACAAGTCAAGGTCCATGGACTACTTTTGTGGCATAATCTTGATTTCAATGTTTGTGCCTTCTCTTGCAAATATATCACATTCCCAGATGTTCTTTTGCAAAGCAGTCCCCCAACAAAATTTAGTGTTAATTTGGAGTTCCCTTGCAAAAGTGTCCTGTCGAGAAACTTTGCATGCTTCTCACAAAAGTAACAGAGGGTCCTCCGTAAAGTTGTCTAAATCGTAGATTTTGAAGCTTGAATACATTTATATGGATTTCTGTGCCTTACTTTAACTGCAGTTCTTGTTGACGTTATCATTCTACTTGCTGTGGTAATCATCATTAGTCCACTGATGCTGTCAACTGAGCTTTTCTAACATATTGATTCCAAAACATTCATTTGGAGGGTCTGCTAAATTGTTTTTATCAAATAACGTGTTTTCTGTTATTAAACCTCCAGTCCAGCAGAGCAGTGCTCTCAACACACTTTTGGAGATGGTGAAACAAAAAAAGGAAACAGCTGAAGAAATCTCCAAACTCTTACAAGAGCTGCAAAAGCTGCACATCAACCTGACAGAGCACTGACCATAACACAGACCCACAGGAGAAACATTACTGCACTGTGACAACACTGAGAGAAAAGATTACTTCACAGCAACTTGTGATTCTATGTCTTAAAGGCTTCTATTGCGTCAGTGGAATCTAATATCTTGCTCAAAAACATTCACGGTTCAACTGGAAATAATGTATTAATGGACTTTTCACCTGTATTGTTTTGTACACTTAATATAGTCACACACTATTTGGCAACTTGCTATATTAGTTTCAATAACACAAATGACCAAACAAAACAACACTAAGAAATATGGAAAGAATGTGAATAATCATACTTGTTATATTTTAATACCTTGTTATCATTCCAACAAAATTGTGTATTGCCAAAAAAAATTGAATGAGCTATAGAACATTCACTAAGGTGAGCTTTATTTTTTAGTTATTGCTGAATGATTGTAAATAATTATATAGACTAAGAAAAAAATATTTTAAAATAAGAATAAAAAATAAATATAAATGAAAATGTTCTTAAATTTTGTGGGGTCCTGGTTTTATTGTGAAAGATTTACATGTGCACACAATAAAAAAAAAGTTATTTGTAATCTTTCATCAAAAATACAACAACTAGCTTCCTGAAATTACTTTACTTTTTCCACTGTGGGGTTATATTGCAACAGTCTGGTTCTGGAAGTAAAATTCCTATTAATTTTCTAACAGGAAAATTACATTAATCATGATTCTGCAAAGAAATCTCCACAAATCAAAATCATCATGATAAAGGACTTCTTTAGTGATCATCCACTCCCATAAAGCAATCCAAATTAAATAACAGGCTTCATACACTTACACTAACCAGATACACTCTATTTTTTTCTTGTATATTTCATTATTTGTATATAATTCTTCTTTTTTTTCAATTTTTTTAGGATATTTCATTATTTGTATTTCATTTTCTCTCTCTTTTTTTTTCTTTTTTTTTTTGGACTGCAAAAAAAAGAGTATGCCAGACCTAGATTTCACTACTTGTTGTATGTCATATAACTTGTACGTGACAAATAAAATCTTGAATTTCTATTTGTTACACTCGAGCATGGTCTTTGTCCGATTTTCAAATGCTTGTGATTCACAAAACCAACACAGTAAGTAGCTGGTGGATTTGGTTAATAGCTTTTCAACAAAGATGTTTTAAAAATTCCCACAATGAAAATGAATGTAAATCAAAAAAGGCACATCTGTTCTTAGGACAATCTTTGCTCGCAGTGTTCTCCTCTCCATCCTTCATAACAGAGACACTTGAACTTTGACCTCATGTCATTGAGAGGAAGATCTTCATGGGTACCATGTAGAGGGATCATGTAACCTGAGTGAGGGTCCCGTCGAGCACAGCGTCCCTGGCCGTTACACATTCTTTTACTGCAAGTCCTCACACCGGCCTGCAGGGCGGCGACATACTCTCCTAATACTGAGCTGATGTAATCACGCAAGAGAGCACACTGCAGCTGAAGAATGACAGAAATGTATATTAGAACTGCAGCAATGAGGAAAAGATATGCGCTAACTAAATCTAATATTGAAAATTATGCATTTTAAGTGTGTGTACTGACAGCGTTTAGATTTATCGAGAGCATTAGATTATCACACAACTATAAATCCTCACATACAGTTAGGCCTACTGACCTTAGACTTTGCAAAACTCAGCTCGCCCCATAACACGACTCCAGCGGCCCCTAAAGCAGCACTCTCACCTAGTGTGTGCTCCAAGTCCGTCTGAAAAGATACACACATATTATGATACATTTTCACAGAAGAATGTAGCTTTGAAAGTCAGGTCAACTTGAATTAAGCTTGAAACATAATCAGTTAAAGAATCTGAATGTTTCCGAAGGTCACAGCATACTGTTGTCATTGTCAGATTAAATGTAAACAATTCTGTTAAATTAATATTTATATTTGATTTTTGTTAAAATCAAACACAAATATTAGATGAAGAAATTAAACTAAAAGAAAATTAGAAATGTTGCCTTGGCAACTAAGTGAAATACGTTTGCTAAAATTACAGAAATAAAACTAAAAATTAAAAAACATCTTAATTAAATGGAAATAAAATAATATGAATATCAAATAAAAACTTAAAAATGAGAAATGTTGCCTTGCCAACTAACTGAAATAAATTTAATTTGAAGTACAAAAATGACTAAAACTGAAATTAATATGATTTAAAACTTTGTAAAAACTCATATTTGAAAATGTTAACCAATAAAAATGACATTAAATAAAAATGATCACATAATAAAATAACTAAATATATAAAAAAAAATAAAAAAATAAAAGCTAATTAAAAATATTAATATAAACTATAAAAGTACATAAAATAACTGTTCAGAACTAAGGATTCCATGATATTATGTTCTTGACATTACTGATAACTGATCATTTGAATGCTATGGCTGATAACTAGAATTATAATGGTCCAAAATTAAAATTCTAAAATATTTAAAATAAATAACACTGTTTTAGAAAAATTATTACTTTAAATTATGCTGTTGAATTTAAGTTGAACATTATAATTTACTGTATAAAAATTTAGCAATTTGCTTAGGATTAACAATATCAGTGGTATTTTAATAATTATTAAATAAAAATGTTATTATTATTTATTATTATGTTTTTAAAAGTGAACTTTAATTGACTCTATTGCACCTTGGGTAAGGAGGTTAGTTACCTCTATAATATCAAAAATTGCATATTTAGAAGTACAGCAATGCATTGGCCAAGAATTAGCATATTTGCATTAAGAACGATTCAGAACTATAGGAGAACCATCTGCTTAAAGATGAAGACGAGGAGACTGTTCTGGGCACAAGCTCAGAACTAAACCCCTCCTCTTTCAAGATCTATTTCTGGGCGGAGGTGAAAAGCACACTAATGCATGATGAGCCTGGAACTCAGAACAAACACGATGTAAAAAAACACCATGTGGAAATTGTCAAGGGGTACCTTGTTCAGAAATTCCAGTGTGTGTGAGAACGCCAGTCTGGCATAGGGAAATACAGGAAGTTTTTCAGTGCCAGGTGAATGCTGGGATGCAACTCGGAGGGCCTCGAGTACACGGTGTCTCACCATGAGTTGAGCGTGTGGGTGTCCGGCCAGTTTACGCCACAAATAAATGCTGGGATACAAGGCAGTAGAGTGTTGCCATAGAAATGCCAGTCTGTCGTTCAGAATCTCTGTTCCACTGTGGCACTGCCCTGTGTATCCGCTCTGGCCTTGGCCATTATTGTTATGGCAACTGGGAAACCCATAAAACCCCCATAATCCCTCTGGGCGCATGCGAACACCAAGGCGCAGGGTCTCTTCCATAAATATTCTTGCTCCCAATTCAAACTCTGCCTTCGCTTTGGATTTCACTTCCTCCTCTGACATATCTTCATATTTCCACCTAACCAGCATTTTGGACATTTTCCTATACACAATTCTTTTCCCGAAGTTCCACATCCATATGGGCTGCCATGCTTCCCAATCTAGCACGGCTAATCCACTGAACTTGTGTCTCAACACTTCACTGATCTGCGCCTCAGCCAATGAGAGGTGAGCCAACAAGGATCCTTGCTGAGGCAGGCCACCATTGACCATAGAGCCTTGACGGTTGATGTAGGGGTAAAGACCCAGACGGCGCTGATAAAAAATGCTCATATTTTGACCCTGAAATCTCTGCTGTGAGTTATGAATGATGTTGAACTGACGCAGCGGCAGGGAGACTCCATATCGACGCTCACATCGAGCTGTAGGTATATTCCAGATCACTGAAAAGCCACGCCTCCCGATATCAGACTCCACCCCCTCAACCATATTCTGAACAGGGTTGATGGGAGACAAAATGATTGACAGGGAAAAGATGAGGATTGGATGGGGAATAGAGGATTTCAGAAGCATTCCTATGAAATAAACACACAAATTAGTGTCATTCATATTTGATTTAAAAAAAAAAGCTATGTAGAGATAAGTATACTTTTTAGTTTCATGTGTAAGTGTCCTATTATTCGGTTTATACTGGGGTAGTTGAGAGGATGTCCATTCTAAAACTGGTTTGAAATAAACTTATGGTTGCCTGATTACAGGCAATATACCAGTAGACATGGTTAACTGGCAGACATTTGTCTACAATTCCTGCACACCTGTGCAATAATCATGCTGTCTAATCATCTTCATATGCAACACCTGTAAGGTGGAAGAATTATCTCGGCAAAGGAGAAGTGCTCACTAACACAGATTTAGACAGATTTGTGAAAAATATTTGAGAGAAATAAGCCTTCTGTGTACATAGAAAAAGTCTTAGATATTTAAGTTCACCTCATGAAAAATGGGGGCAAAAACAAAAGTGTTGAGTTTATAATTTTGTTCAGTATAATATTCCACAATATTAAATTTACAAAGTGTTTAATGAAAAGCCTTGCTGAATGAGACTTTTTTTTTCACAAGCATTAAAATTAGTAACCCCAAATGTATGTGTGTGTGTGTATAAATATATATATATATATATATATATATATATATATATATATATATATATATATATATATATATATATATATACACATACCAGTGAGAAAAATCAAAAGCTGATACAAAGAAAAAGTCCATGGAAACAGTATAAATCAAATACCCAACCTGAAATCTGATCTTAATAAATGATAATCACAACACTTCAATAGATTTAGAAAGTTTTTATTTTGATGAAAACCCTTTAAAAGCAGCAGATAATCTCAGCAGCAGCATTTGGGGTGACAAAGATTTACCTTTTAATGATTTTACTTGTTTTTTTTTATCAATCAAATAGTACCTAAAACACAAAGTAAACTTTAGTAATGAGGCACATTCAGATTGTCACAGTATTTGAGTCAGTACAGTTCAAGTTTACAAGATTCTTCTTGTCCCGTAAACACTGTGTTTGTGTATCCCTGAATAAAGCAGACAGGAGTGTAGCATGAGTCTCAGATGTCCTTGTGCATCCAGAAGATGGGCAGCCCTCTGTTGTCGGTGTACGGTGTTTGCTCCAGAGTCTGATTAACTGGAGCCAAAGATGACGGAGGACAAGGAGGAGGTGGAGGAGCAGAAATAGGGGGAGGAGGAGGTGGACCGGAGAGTGAAGGAGGAGGTGGTGGAGGAGGTAAGATGGAAGGTGTAGATGGTGCAGGATTGTTTAACTTGTCACTCTTGCTTCCTTCCTCCTCGCTCTCTGCGCTTCTACAGAACTTGTGCAGCAACTCCATGGGCATGAAAGAGGCCAACGTCCCGACATTTTGGACAGGTTTGGATAGCACAAACCCCAGATGGGCGTAGAAGTGTTGTTTATCATGGGTGGTTAGGCACAATCGGGTGCAGCCCCGCCCTTTTGCATACCGTTCAACCCCCTCCATCAGGACACGGCCATAACCCTTCCCTCGTAATGTGCTACACACCACGACCGATTCCACAAACAGACTACGGCTTCCCAGAACACGGGACAAGCGGGCGTGGCCTATTAGCTTCTCATCCTGACTCCGCCTCTCTCCACTCAGCAGCAAGAGACACACCGGATAGCTGTGACTAGACTGACGGAGCGAGTGGATTCGTGCCCCCATGCTGCGCTGCCATTGGGCATTGAGTAATTCGGCACACACCTCCACGAGGTCCCAGCGCTCGTGAAGAGGTTCGATTCGAACAACTGTGCAGCTGATGTCACCATTGTACCTGCACACATGCCAAGGGCACGGGTCAACAGGGCCCAGTAAATGACTGAACGGCTCAGAAGTCATAAGTGTGACGTTCCTCATTCATTTGGGATAGTTTATTATTTATTCACCCTCATATTTTTCCATACCTGTATGATTTTTTTTACTTCTGTGGAAAAACGAAGATATTTTTTTGAATATAATAAAATGTTGTTTTGGACCCCAGTGACTTTCATTGTACGGAAAAAAGTTACTTTTATATTCCACAGAACATACTTTATACAGGTTTGAAACAATGTGTGAGTGAGTAAATCATGACGACTAATAAAAATGTACATTTTTAAGTCAGCATACTGCTGAAAAATGTGCTGCAACAGTTGTCACTTGTTTTCAACACCCAACAGTTTTCATCACCATCACTTCCACGTCATTTTCACAGGCAAAAGCTAGCTTGATAAAAAAAGTAGACTGCAACTGTAAGTAATTCACACCACTGAAGCAACAAACACATGCAAAAAAATACAGCAACAGCCTTTCAGTAGAAGTTATCTTTTCATAGCACATATGATATATAAAACTTTTTTTTATCTGTTAAAGTTTAATAGCAGAGGAAGCTGTGGTGTGAATGTGGGATTCCTGCTATACCACATGGACTTGCTGATGTGAAATGTATTTTAGAAAATAAGGTGACCCAAGACACAAATATAAAAATACATATACACAAGACAAGTTCAGATTAGACATGCTTAAAACATTTCTTGTGCGCGTGTGAATGCAAGTGAATGGAACACGAACCTTAAAAAGATAGTTCGAACAAAAATGAACAAAATCCATCATCAAATAATCACCCCCATGTTGCTTCAAGCTTATGTCTTTTACTTCTGTAAAACTTAAAATAACATATTTTGTATGCAATGTATACATTGTATGGGAAACTATTTTGCCAAATATCTTATTTTATGTCCCAACGGTCATCTGATATGTAAAAAAATAATAATAACTGTATGCACCTATAGAACAAGATGGCCAATGGTCAGTATGCTGAAATAAAAGGAAGCAATGGTAGTTGGTGGACAAAGTGGACAAGGTTATCAGTATAGTGATTTATCACTGGTTAAGACACTTTAATTATGAACAGAACCACACGTATAAAAATAACATGCATCTCTTCACTTCTCTAGCTTGCTTTCTAATAGTTTTCTAATAAACCCTGTAACTGAATATGTTGGCTTCCTCTTTTGTAAATCATTTTAAATAAAAATTATTTGCTAAATGCATAAACATAAAATGTAAATAAATGCTAGTTTCTTTGATAAAAATGAAACACAGAACCATGGCTTTAGTGTGCCAACATTAACCATAACCCGTTATAAATTAAAAACACAAATCTACCAAATTGTAAATAGTAAAAAAAAAAGTATAATAAAATGACCAGCCTCACCTGAAGCACTCACAGAGACGGACAGCCAGTTAATGTTTCAAAATTGTGTGTCATGCAACTGATGGTCAAAATCAGGAAACAAGAGACTTTTAAGTGTTCTCTTTGTGAGCTTCATTTAACACTGGCCTGGGTTCAGTTTAGCCCATTCCATTGTATTACAGTTATTTTGAAGTGTACAGGCTGGTTCTCTAAAATGTGTGATGAGAGGAAACCGCTTTCATGACTTTACCAAGCCAAGTGTGAAATGCTGATGGGAAGTGTGTGGCTTTTTAAGAAGGTTGCGATATATAAATATTTGCAGGCCCTAATATGGACAGACACATTTAAGCTATTCAGAGCACCGTCATTTAACTTCTTCATGGGATAACTGGATTTAATGGCCATTTTATTTCGTTTTAAAGACCACGCCACTCTCTAACGGTTACTGAACAGAGTCTAATTCAACATTTCTAAAAATAGTAATAGCTTACGAACTATCATGTCATTATTATAGAACGAATTACTAAAGATTAACTTTGGTGTGTGTGTGCCGCAACACTCGAACACAACACGACACACCGCAAGACAAAGAAGCGGTCAGATAAACTAACAAACAGATCAAGCAGGTCCGATTCCCCTTCAAATACGTGTTAGACACACATGCAGTTTATTTTGGATTTAGTTTATGTGAGTTCTTATCTGTGATACCTACATGCTGAAAACTTAATCGCTGTCACAGCAGCTGTCTTTTGAATCTCCCTCTTCTTCGACTGAAGCAGATTGAACCGCGCGAGTCGACTTACTGCCGCCTACTGGGCAAACTCAGCTCTTACACTAGCCTACATGAGCACATTCAAGTACATTCTGTAACGGCGAGTTTCCACTGGTGCGGAGTGAGTTTTCAATTCATTTGGAAGTTGAGCTTAAGCGCTCGCGCGGTGTATTTGACGCAGAGAGCGTCAAAAAGACTAAGCATTCCTAGACTTTATATAAATGTAGAACGAAAAACGCAGGGTAACAAACCAGGCTCTGTAAGAAGATGATGAGTCAAAATTCATTCTATAATCCAACTATTAAAACAACAATAATATGCGCTTACCTTTGTGTCGCTCTATAATTTTACACAGAACTAGAGGAAGCCTCTTAAGTTCATATTGTAGAAAACAATACAGAACTTTGCACAGTCAAAACTTATCAAGTCCAGCAGTTTTCAAGGATTTATCAATCCGGACCGTTTAAAAGATAAAAGACAGGTTCGTATAAACCAATATATTTAGTATATTTTTGATTAATTGATTCAAATGTGCTCTGAATTCGGAGTTGCAGCGATAAAGCCTTCTTGTTGTCTCATTCCACAATTACTGTCTCACTGGTTTATAGTTTTCAGAGTTGAGCCACTCTCCCACTTTTTAACTTATAATTAGACATTGTGATTACTTGAATATACAGTCATTCAAAATCAGATGTTATAATTTATCACTCTAAAAACCCGTCACTCATGAATCATAACGTCTGTCTGCTGAGCCCTTGTGATAAGTGCGACTGTGAACGTTTACATCAGCAACAGCGCCTCTGCATTTTTTTTATCAGCTTACAAAATCGCCATGTTTTATTTTGGGTCACCAGACTTACTCAGGTAACCGTCTTTAAATAGGGAAATCATGGAAGTGTTCGGTGGCTTCTAAATTCATCCCTGAGTGGATCCTAATGAATGATGCTAAGCTAAATGCTAACAGTGGAACTGTACGCTACAGTGATTAAGTGCACGCACTGAGATGAGAGAGGTACATAACAACTCGTCTAAGTTGAAGTAAGAACATTGTGAAATATGGAAACGGTAACGTTTTCTTTTAAACGATTAGCCTATGCAGTTTATATGTTTGAAACCCGCCAAACTGACCCCAAATTTTGTCCACCCGCCTAAGCCAATTGTACACGCACAATCAAATTCAAAACCGCCCAAGCACGTGAAGTCGGTGGTCCCTGGCCCCCTGCTGGGGTGTAGGTAAGCGGGGGGCTGTGTGGAGTTGTAAAGGATTGATGTGGTGTTGTGTGGTGTGACTGGCATTGACTGGGCGAGGTGGTTATGAGTGGTTTATAGCATCCCCACCCGACCCTGCCCTTCACATTTAATGCTTGTTAATCACTGTTAACACCTGCTATAAACCTAACACGATAAACCATATGACAAAAATCAAATACATATCTAAAATAAAGAACATATGCCATGATGGCTTGCAAAATGCTTTATATTAAATGCCATTTACTGACATGGCAGACTCAGCTGAAACGGAATGATTCTTGATTTAAACACTTCATTCTTATAGTGTGAGATGCTGGAAAAAAACAGTAAGATGTGATGTAACATTCAAAGACTTAAGCGAAGAATTAGAAATATCACACACACACACACACACACACACAAAATAAACTAACAAATAATTCTTCCTCAGGCATGTTGATACATTATGAAAATAACTAAATTAGTTCCATAAGTTTTAGAAATGACATAACTTAGCAGTGGTTTGTGTGACTTTAGCAAGCTGTGACATTTCACATAAACAGCAGAAATAAGTAGGCCTACACCACATCTGAAACTAATCCAGTAACTTTTCCTTATATAGAATACATATTAGGCTTCCTTGTAGATGTAGTTCAGGCAAGGCTGATCATTTACCAAAAAAAGCATGTAAAAAATTATGACAACAACATTTTCACATAAGTGGTGAATCAACAGGGTTACAAAATAAAACTACATTAAAAAAAATCTAACGGCACTTTTGATCACCAGGTATGTTGAACAAACCATTTAATTTTACTACAAATGTTAGATATGGACCATTTAATCATTCTTAATACTGAACACAATGTTTCCACTTTAAAAAAACAAATGGGCGTTTATGAACATAGTAAAAAAAAAGTAATACAGAAATTCAAAATTAATTATGACAAGTGAATTTTGCTAAGAAAAGGACAGGACTGCCAAGCAAACTGTCTCAGAGCTGGGGAAAAAGACAAAAACAAATTACCTTATAATATTTTACCCTCAGGTAACTGGGGAAAAGTAAATGATAATCAATGAAGGTACATTTCCTTCAACATCGTTTCATTGACATAACTACAATGTATGGTTTCGATACTGCCATTTAAACTGGACTCTTCTCAAACTTCCAGAAGAGTCTCAGAACTAGATTTATTACCAAATTTAACCAATGGCCAGGAATGCAAAAATGTCATTTAAATGACTAATCATTTTCATGTCTAGTTCACAGGTTGCCGAGATTTGGCCAAGTAAGACATATTTCCTGGATCAACATTGTTCAAAAATATAGACTTAACCCAATCCCTACCCCTACTACCCATAATTTATTCCTAAAATCAATGGGAAATTACATCTGATTAACAAGAGTGTTAAAGCACCTAACTCTGGTTGTAAGCCTGAAACAGGTATTTTCTGAAAAGTTATATATCAGTTCAGATTGGTTGATTGGAATGTTTTTCCAGGATCAACAAGGATGTTGATCCAGGAACATGTTGTACTTGGTGAACTCACGCTCGCCCTAGTTCACGTCTCGTTGGCTCTGATGACACTAGGGTGGGAATAATAATAATGTAGGAGGGAATAATAATGATTCATCAATTATAAAATCAAAATGGAAAGCTTGACTGTTTACTTGAAACCAATAATTTCCACCCAAACACAAAGGATAGTGTATCCAAATATATCAATAATGCCTGGCCCATGACCTGTTTTTTCATTAAATGCAATCTGTAGACTGAATTTTTAGTATTCATCTAGAATCAAAGAATTGATCATGAAAAATGTTTCCGAACACTACTCCTCACACCCCCTCCATAAAGAAAAACAGAATCCCCAAATAAAAGCAGACACCCTGAATTATCCAAAGTTTATTAAAAGTACAATCTGTAAATGCTGAAACTAGCCAACTCTCAATGATGATAACCAACTAACAACAGCCAACTAACGCCCTAAAGGAAAAAGAAAAATAACACTCCATTCCAAAACACTGGTGTCTCCATTCAAAAGATTACAAACACAAAACTGATTCCTGACATTTAAATGGCACTGTTTCTGTAATTACAGATCGCACCTTTCAACAAACACACACATACACACACACACACGCGCAACATAAAAGTCCCAGCAGGTTACCAAAATGTCTGCTTTATTTATTTTTAAGGACAACTCATTCAGAAAGACTCAAGGGAAGTATTTGCACTAGATTCGGCCTCGCATTCTCCAATTAGGGTGGTGTAAGAGCGAGTCAACCTTCAACAAAAATAATATGAAATGATAATAATAGGAATACATTAATCAATACAACATGTGGAGTTCAAGTGAGAAAAATCAGTCACTGTGGATACCACCAAAAACATTTATGCACCAACAGCAGGGAAAGAAAACAGGTCATATTTAAACAAGTTTATCAAAGCTTTGCATTATCATAAAATGCTCTAAAATGTTAAATTTTTGAGATTTTTTGCATTTTTTATTGAAAGATATCAACCTTTTTTCTTGTTTAAACATAGATTCTTTTATCTTGTCTCTTTTTCTTTTTTCTTTGTTGTGACTGCAAGTGACCATGAGAAAGGATGGGTCCTTGGCTGGGAATTTTTGGTGTGAGTGAATGTGTGTGTTTGTGTGCGTATGTTCTCTCCAGGCTGTGGTTGGTTCAGGGTCACAGCAGTTGAGCTGGTAATGTTTCCATTTCGTACTGAGCAGCTGACGCAATGACATCAGGCATGTGTGTGTGTGTGTGTGTGTGTGTGTGTGTGTGAGAGGTATGATTTGAAAGAGTGAGTGTGTTGGCTGAAGAATGAGTGAAAATAAAAAGGAATGTGTGCCTACAAAATGTTTTGGGAGTGTATAACCTATGTGTCGTGTTGTATAGTGTGTGTGTGTGTGTGTGTGTGTGTGTGTGTGTGTGTGTGTGTGTGTGTGTGTAAGGCACGGCCAGTCCGTCTCAGTCCCTCAGGTCCACACTGGATCCAAACAGCGCCACCAGCTGCTCCTCATAGTGGGCGATATTCCTCTTCATGATCTCTTTGCAGGACCCCAGCAAACGCTCGAAGGCTTGTACGTCAATCACTGAAACACAAACATCAGTCATGTGACATTAATTGAGCACACGGCACACATTTCAAAGCAAAAATGTAAGTCAGATGGACTCAGAGAAACTTACCCAAGCATTTGACATCCCCTACAGCATAGGCTGAGGCAGCACGTGGTTTATTAGTAACGAGAGCAAGTTCTCCAAAATACTGCCCTCTACTGCAGCGAGCGATCTCCACCTCAGCATTATCCTGTCTGTCTGCTTTTGTCTGAGAGAACATTTAGATTTGGGGCAAGATTAAAAATGTAACTTTAAATTATCCAAAATAATTGGATGCCAAACATGCAAGTCCCATCCTAAACAGAAAACTCTATAATGTGACCCTGCCTACAAAACTTAAGTCGCTGGGGTATATTTGTAACAATAGCCAAAAATACATTGTACGGGTCAAAATTATATATTTTTCTTTTATGCCAAAAACCATTAGGACATTAATCAACGATATTTTGAAAATTTCCTAATATAAATATTTCCAAACATAATTTTTGATAAGTAATATACCTCTCTCTCTCTCTCTCTCTCTCCCTCTATATATATATATATATATATATATATATATATATATATATTTTTTTTTTTTTTTTTTTTTTTTTTTTTTTGCAACCTCAGATTCCAGATTTCACATTTTGTCCAATCCTTACAAAAAATACATCAATGGGAAGCTACTTCATTCAGTTTAGTGATGATGTATCAATCTCAATTTTGAAACATGGACTTATGACTGGTTTTGTGGTCCAGGGTCATGTGATTCAAAAATTGTTGAGGAGAAATAGTCTATGTATGCCTGTATCTACATTTTAATCTGGGACTGAAAGTATTTGATAAAAAAAGAAAATCTGAAAAGTAACATCTGAAATTATTTCAGCACATTCAGGAGTTTAAAAGGTGTTATTTAACACAATGCAAGAGAAGAAGAAAGATAAAGGAACTCACTTTGCTCTTCATCATAATCTTCACCTCTCCAGACTCCACAATGTAGAAGCAATCAGCCTTATCGCCCTGGTCATAGAGCAGCCCATAATAGTAATGATTAATGATACAATAGCATCAGTCAGAGTCCTAATCTTCAGTTCTGCACTAGTATTACAGTGCTATAAGTGAACCTGCTGTGTGTCTGGTGGTTCTTTCAAGTGTGTGAGAGCTAAACAGAGGATAGCAAGATTCTCAATGGCACCATCCACTGACTCAAACTAAATGCATCATATATGTATAGAGATAAATGCACAACGGCATTAGATAATACATTTTTCTAAATAAAATTTCTGGTGATTTTTAGTAGATGTATGAAATAATCGTTATTTTTGCTAAGCACATTTATTTTTCTTTTTTGTTTCAAAACAGCTTTACAAAAAAATCACAATGTTAATATTAATGCTTAAATCCACATTTAATAGTTCAGGGCAGATATTTGCTATGTCCATCTATAGTTTTACGTGAGGGTACTGTAGGAAATTCTAATGAGTTATTAATTATTAATTTTGACACAGGTGTTCTAACAGAATAACAAAGGATGGATGTTATCACAATAACTTGGAAAATGTTCCGTTAACATTTGACAACCAGACATTGTCACAATACTTTGTCATAATTTTGAACAACACACCTATTATTTTACCTTTGAAACTTAACTTTAATTCGAAATGTGTAGTCTTTAAAATAATTAACACTATGTTGATGGCCAATGATATTCATACACAAGAACAACTTTTTTCACCTGCATAATGATCCGCTCTCCATCCTGAAATAATTTTACACCCAGCACATCAACAATCTTCATCCTCTCAGAGATCTAGGAGATATAAAGATGGGTAAGTATTTGATTATTTTGTTAATGGTCTAATATCCATCTCTAAAGGTCTCATCACCCTAAGGTTTTTCTTCAGTGTTACTCTTTCACAGAACCACTTAAAACATGTTTGGCAAAAGAATAAATGTACAATCATTTTCTCACCTCCAGTGATTTGAGTAGTGGGACAGACTCGATAAATAATTCATACACCCTTCTCTTCTTCGCATTATTCTTCACTATGAGTCTTCGGAACGTTGCCCGATCCTGAAGCAGACATACTGAAATTATTCTTGTGACACATCTTCAGTCTTCATATTTGTTGAATGTATAATGTGAAATTGCTGCTTGTGTAAGTGAAGCTGCAGTCATTGTGTTTCAAGCACATGTCCACAAGGTGGTGCTGTTACAGAACACTACATCAACAGGGTTTGCTGTCAGCTCACTTGCTCTCTCCGCACTCACCAGTCCCCAGAGGGCTCCCTCCTCTTTAGCAATGATGGTTGCAGCACGTGGAGTGTTGTACATGAGGGCCAGTTCTCCGAAACTGCCCTTATTATCATACTGACCCACACAGCAACCCACACCATCCTTCTGTACCACAATATCATACACACCCCTGAAAATACACAACAAACATGTATTGAGTTACAGTTGTGGTAGTGACACATCATTCAGATATCCTGACCTACAGGTATTGACAGTCAATATGAGGAATACTGTTAAGGTTTGTGTTAAACAATGAATAGGAATTCACATAAATTGCTCTCAGTTCATTTATTGAATCCAAATTGAGTCACATCATGATTACAGCTGCAATAATCAATAAAATAACTAATGCAAATTATTGTATGCCAATATCAAATAACTGTGTCTGTGCACAATTAGCATTCATCACTTTACAGTAGTGAAAAAGGCCAACTTCGAAGAAGGTTATAACCATATTTAGTTTTGCATGGCCATGGTGCCAGGTGAAGTGCAGCTCCATTCGCTTAAGAGGTGCTTTTCATCTGGACAGAGGGTATTATATTACTGATATTATGTAAGATTAGCATAATACTATTGTTAAATTTAAAACTGCATGGATTATCAAGTCACTAAACAGTAATAGTTACTATAGTTTTTAATTTAAACATTTCAACAATTACAAGCGCTTACAGTATGTAGTGCAATTAAATATATTTATATAAAGAAACATTAACCAAGTATCCAGTAGCAGTAAATGCATTTTGTTGTTACAAACAGAGCATTAGGCTAAAAGTGCATACTTTTTACATAAAATGCGGAAATTAAAAAGCAGGATTTTCAAAATTTGAATCAAGAAACAACTGGGAGATGAATCAGTTTTGAAAATAAGCAAAAGATATATGCAACATTGTTAAAGTATCATAAACCAGAGTATCACAGACACACACTGTCAGAACAGTTTTTAAAGAAATTTACCTCTCAATTACATAAAAGTTATCTCCATCATCTCCCTGATCAATGACATGATCTTGTGGCTGCACAAGAACCTCAAACATGGCGTCCAGCACCTGTGAAAACTGCTCCTATACCAGAAAGAGACAGAGTCTGATGAAGGAAATGCATTTCTGGATCATACAGTGCATATTTAGCATCCACTGTAGGGATATACAAAACTACTGGGCATAAAAAAAAAAAAAACAATTCTTAGGGTTCACATGACTGGTAGATGGAGTGGAGTCAAGTCCTCTGACAGACAGAAAGTACTTTCACAAAACTAAGACACTAAGCACTGCGCTGCTGTCCACAGCGTCTTCTTTACATGACATCATATAAATCTATAAATAAATACAATTTAAATTCCCCTCTTGCACACTTTAATGCCTTCTGAATGGAACATATACACATTTTGAACTGGAATCATGATGGAATATCCTGTGATGTCCACTTTGAAGGGCACTTACGGTCAAATAGAACAAACGCTGTGAGTGATAAGAGCACTGGGATTGGGAAACCCCACCTTACCATATTGTGATGCCGTGTCCCAGTGTGACAAGACAAAAAAACATTAACCCATTATAAACAAGGCATTCATTGATTTCAGTGGGGACATTATTACGGATTATAATGTGTTGCATTTCACGCACGTAAACTTAAAACCATGTCTGCATTTGTGGTCGGAGAAATAACAAACAACAAGCACTACTCTACACTGTTTAAAACTCGCGTTTGAATCATCTGAATATTTGGGTTGAACTGTTCTGGAACAGTGTTGTAAATACAACTTAACCACTGATCTCTAGTTGTGTCCTCTCTTTTGGAAGGCAAAAATGGTAGCTTGGTTTACACAACCAAACACAGCATCACCACAACATGGCGCCAGCAGTGAAAATAAAAAAGTTACGCTGCCTTCCTTTGTATGAACATTTGAATGGTGTAATGCTTATCTTCTCACATCGTGACATAGATATGTGTGGGTGGGTGGGGGGGGGGGGGGGCAAGCTGTTTTAGGAGGGCATAGACCAGTGATCCTCAAATCTGGCTCGCAAGATCCAGTTTCCTGTAGAGTTTAGCTCCGACTCCAATTAAACACACCTGCATGTGATTTTCTAATGATCCTGAAGACACTGATTAGCAAACTCATGCGTGTTTGATTAGGGTTAGAGCTAAACTTCGCAGGAAAGTGGATCTCTCGAGCCAGATTTGAGGATCACTGGCATAGACAATTCTTAACTTTTAAAAGAATATCTCTTTGGATAAGAGATTTTAGTCTTCGCCACTGGTACAGATAATGAGAATTATAATATTACATAACATACAATAACATTCTTATCTGCAAGTGTTACAAATTCAAAGTAATGCAAATATTCCTATTTTGGAAACCCGACTACACACTCGGGTTAACCTTTAAATACTTCATAGAACTTGATCCACTGACCAGAGCACAACTTAAACGTGCTACATGACATCAGCAAAAAAATAAACAATGCAAATCAGTTCAAGTAACAGCACATTAATTGGAAAATAGGTTCCTCTAACATGATGAACTGGCAGCAGTAGTTTAAGTAGGGCACGTGTGATCAGGAGCACATGCAAACCAAACCTGACTGACTGGCCTCCATAGAGTCCAGGAGTGATACAACCTGGATGGCGTCGGTTTACAGTTTTATAGCCCTCATATCTGTGTGTGTGTGTGTGTGTGTGTGTGTGTGTGCCCGCGTACCTGATCAAGTGCCTTGAACAGCAGAATGTCCTTGCAGGCCTCTTGTAATCTACAACGCTGCTCATCTGTTTTTGGATGGACAACTCTCGGCTCAGAGTCTTCCTCATCATCATCAGGGTTAAAGGCCTCCGCACACACTATAAAAATAAATGACTATTTTCAAAAGTCATAAAGCCACATGCAAGTGAAAAACTCTTGACGTTGGTTTCAAACTTTTTAATGACAGAGACTCTATAATATGATGGTACCCATTTACATTGTTCTAAGGACATAGAAAGCATGCTGTACTGAAAAATGTAGCTGTAATTTTTTATTTAATTTGTATTTTTTATCTTTTTGCAACAAATAAGCCACTTAAAAAGAAAATAATCGCAAGCCTACATACTTCACAGAGGATTTTTTTTTTTTTAATAAAGTTTATTTTATTTGTTGCACATAAGTTCAAACGTATGGTGTCAGTAATACAAATATTTTTATACATCAAGGAGGCATTAAATTGATCAAAAGTGACAGTATAGACACTAAGTGTTACAAAAGCTTCCTTTTTAAATAAATGCCATTATTTTGAACCTACTATTCACCAAGAATACTGAAATACAACGTATAACAGTTTTTAATATTAAGCAGCACTTAATAATAACATTAATAATAATAATAAGTGTTTCTCATGCACCAAATCAACATGGTGCCTCGAGCCTGTTTTAAGTTTTTCCTTATTTTTGTATTTTAGTATTCCATCATTAGTGATGAAAACAATTGCCACACTGGTGGAAACAACACGAGATCGTGCTACCGTGATAGTGTTTATTTAGAGAAGTGCATCTTTACGGATTTTGATTATTACTATAAAGAAAGAGTTTTTGATTTGTTTTATTGTTAAGTAGTAACTTCCTATAGATAAATATATCATGTCTGTGAGGCATGTATTTACTCTTTATTTACATTTTGTTGATATTGTGAGTAGGGATATGCCGGTATCAAATCTTCATGTTGCAAAATGCAACTTGGTTGTTAACATTAAAAAGCAAAAACGTATATTTAATGAACAAAAAATGCTCCAAACTTTTTTCTAAATTAACAAAAAACTAAATGAAATATAATCAATCACTTTTCCATTAAAGGAGCATTCCGTTGGTTCTGAAATTTTTAACCGTTACTGACACCATTGGGCGTTAGAGGAACTTCAGCATTAGAGGAATCTCATGCTCGTTCTCAGTGTGCAGAGGAGCACGCTTTTTTTTTTTTTTTTTTTTTTTTTTTTTACTTCGAGGAGTGTCCGTGGGTGTCTGAATTGTGCTGGAGGCTGGTCGCTTCTTTCCATCCGCAGAGTCCATCTGAAATCACTATTGCCGCTGATTACTATAATGACTGGCGTGCCGTACGGTTGTAAGCCCAAGTAGACGAGAACGCACATGATGTCACATTTTGTGAATTTTTGCGCCAATTCGGGCCCAACTCCTCCACACACAATTGAGCCTACAGGCTGATAGAGGCAACCGTGGTGGACAGTCAAGGTGTCATTCTTTTTTTACATCATGGTTGGCTCATACATGTACAAATGAAAACTCTATCTCAAAGATTTTTTTAAGTAAAAACCTCCACATAGCTCCTTTAAATACAATACTGAACTTTTTTAATAGCTGGAACAGCAGTATAAGCAGGGGTGCACATAAGTGGTCCACAAGTCCGTATGCACAACCAAAACAAGAAATGCGTTTTGTAAAATAGTTCAGAGCACGCAGTTGCGTACTGACATGGTTGACAGTTGTTAATGTATAATTACCATTTTAGATTGACAAATTGTACAAGATTTCTATTCAAACCGAAAGCATAAATCTAGGCTACCCGCTGCCATTATCAAAGCACAATACAAAACTGTGACATTTCATTCATGACGATCTACAGTCGGTAGCACTAAACCCAGAAGCGCGTATGCTTACTTGCCAGCAACTGACAAAATAAATAAGCTGTTGATAAGCTGTTGGAGGGCCAGAGCTGCTCGGGTCTAAATTTGAGGCCCGTGCAGGGCTCTGCTCGGTGAGCATAAGAGACATCTTTCAAAAAATCTTAGGGACCACAAACTTTTTAATGGTAGTGTATTTACACTGCAGAAAAGGAGAAACAAACTTTAATTTCTTAAAAACAAACAAATAAATAGATATTTTAACTAAAAACTACAGGCAAGATATATTCTTCTCAGTACGTTAAACATGTCTTTACATGTAGCATTTGTAGATTCCTTCATATGATGACGTGGGTCTCTAAAAATCCCACATTAAAGGAATGTGTATGTTGCAAACACAACTGGAACACAACTGAAAGGGGCAGTGGGAGTGGGAATACCAGCAACGTTCTTACCATAAAACAAACACAAGGGGAAATGACGGAAAGGCACAGCACTTATCTGATACTCACACACACTTAAAACCACATGATTAGTGCAATGACGTCAAACAGAACTCACCCGACACTCTCCGGTTAAATCTGCTGGGAGGAGGAGCTGCGGAGAAAGAGAAAGAGAAAGAGAGAGAGTTAATGACGGTTCAAATTCTGAGAGGCGCAGACTTATAGACAATGTTAACGATCAAATTCAGTCTCCAAATCTCACATGTGCCCTTCAGTAACTGTGTGGGTGTGTTAAATATTCGGTAAGGTCAGTCAAAGGCCTGTCCTACAGGCTGTACCAGTTTCAGGAGATTGCAATTATGTGTGTACGATCACAGCCGAGTGCACTAGAACGACTCTCAGGAGCCCTGCAGGTCTGCACACACTCCTCCTCCTGCTTTCTCATGGCGCTGTTACAGTCCGTCAGTCCATTAACTCTTTGGTGTAAAACTAGCAATAATCTTTCTCTCGCATACATGCTCAATTTTAGGATCTTAATAAGTTGTTCTGCTTGTAACCAATAAAAGCAGACTTTCAAATGTCTGAACACATTCTTACAACAATTAACCAGCAACACAAAACACATTATGTAACGCAAGGCATGCACGCTCATGTTAAATGGCGTGGAAGTTTGTATATTCACACATAAGCTTTCAGATTTACACCTCTTTGCAAATTACTTAACGCTGTGTGTGTGCGCATGTTGCCCAGACAAGGCGGCTTAATACATGGATGTGTTGTGAGAGCACTCAAAGAAATGAGTGCGTGCATGAGCGCGTGAGTATCAGGAGATGGGGTGCTTCAACCTCACGTGTAGGGGATATCAAGTGGCTAAAGTTGCCATGACAACAAAATACAAGGAAGACTTCCTGATCGCTCTAACAACTATCCCCCCAAATATACACCCACTCACTCTCTATTGGCATCCAGAGAGAGAGAGGGAAAAAAGGGAAAGAAACCGACAGTGACACAGGAAGGAAGAAAAGGAAAAGAATAATGAGTGCAAGCTTTATTTCTAAGAATACACACAAAGGCTATGTCCACACTGTCAGTTTTTGGTATTGACAACTGCATTTTCTTCACAGGTATGAGTCTTGAAATGTCCCGTTCACACAGCAGCTTACAGTCGTGTTTAGAGTAATGTCTGTATGAACGTGCAACGGAAGTCAAGCTCCATTCCTGACCAGTGACCATAGCGACAGTGACCAAAGTAAAATCAAAGATGGACACCCAGCTCATTTTTCTGCACTGTAAGTACCGAAAACACATGAAAACATGTAACACACATTAGACACACATTAGTGTGGCAGAGCATCTCTCTCTCACACTGTATGCCATGACAGACAACTAGTTGTCCAGTCCTGTTCACACAGCGCGTGTGTTCCAACAATGCAATGGTGTGTCCTGAAATTTATGGGTGTGAGTTAGGGCTGTCAACGAATATTCTAAATTTGAATATATGTTCGAATAGGTTTTAAAAAACGAATTTCGAAGGTGAAAATTAATATTCGAAAAATGTGGAAAAAACGCCCGCGGTAGTAGAGGCGTGGCTGTCTGATTTGCGAGTGGCCGCGTTAGCGCGCCTGACGGGTTCAGGGACATGTCACAGGAGTCACACTGTCTGGCACAGCATCACTGCTGAAAATTGACGCGTCTTCATGGAAGATGGTAGCAAGTGCAGAGCCCAACTCGACCGCAGCAGAGAAAGCGAGGTAAAATTATTGGGGAGTTCTGTCAAGCAATGGATCCGAGGTTTAATTATTTATCGTTTCATGTCAAGGAAAAGTTCCATGTTTACCACAGCTCAGCTCACTCAGTTGTATATGCTGTAAAGCTTCAATTCATATTAATAATATTTGTTTCAATCACTGATTGAAGCCTGCTATATTTGGGAAAGAATTCGCGACCTTAAATCGCTTGCACAAAACTCTTGATCAGCACTGAATCATTGGTTTATTTATTTAAACCATTATGCGCAGAGAACGTGAGGGTGAGAGAGCGTGAGGTCTGCAGTCTTGGCCATTAATTGATTTCCTTGTTTTTGTGTAGGTAATACATTGTCAAATATGTTTAAACTTAAATAGACTACCTATACAAGTAGTCATGTATCTTTGTATTATTTTGTCCTGTTATTGACGTAATGCGTGTCATTGACAACATGCGCCACCAGATGTTCGAATAGTTTGAATATTCTTGGGGTTTTTTTAGGGAATATTCGAACGTCATTTTTGAGCAATTTTGACAGCCCTAGTGTGAGTTCAGTTACAGAATGCGGTTGTCACACCCGTAAATAACCTAACTGTGTGTGAACTAGGGGTGTAACGATACGCGTATTCGTATTGAACCGTTCGGTACGACGCTTTCGGTTCGGTACGCGGTACGCATTATGTATACCGAACGGTTCGTTGGAGTAATTAATTATATTTGAAAAAAAAAAAAAAAGAGAGAGAGAAATATAATGATATGCGTTCAACAAGGTAGCCCAATAACCCAAACAACGTAACAGGCAACGCCCCTGACACTCCCGAAGAAGAAAAAAACACCATCTTATATGTTTATGTTAGGCTACTCAGCAGGCGCTCGCTCACTCAGTACGCGCTGAAGGCTCGTTGCAAAATAGCCAATGCGTTTAACAGACTAGAAATGAGAAGATCCTCCAATAACCAACAGGTCTGGTGTTTGGGTGCACTTTGGATTCCCTTTAAGCTATAATGGTGATGGCAAGAGAGTGGTGGATAAAAAAACAACGGTATGTCGCATCTGCAACATGACAGGGTACACCAGCGGGATTACAAAAAAAAAAAAAAAAAAACCAGCGGGAATATCTGGGATATATGCGTCAGTACTATCTGGGAAAAGACGAAAAAAAGGAGAAACATGCACGCAGCAAACTATCCCTGCAGCATTTAGAAACTATAGCTTACAGGGAATCCAACCCAAACACCAGACCTGTTGGTTATTTTAGGATCTTATATTTCTGGTCTGTTAAAGGCATTCGACATTTTGCAACGAGCCTTCAGCGCATGCTGAGTGAGCGAGCGCCTTAGGGGCCGTTCACATATCGTGCCTAAAAACGCATGGAAAACGCTAAGCGCGTCTTTCTCCTCCTTTCCAAAGCGCTTGGGCAGAAGCGCTCATGAGGCGTCTGTCTTTGCTAAGCAACAATGACGTGCTCTCTCCATGAGACGCGGAAATTTCAGCGAAGGATAAATGGATTTGCAGCTCTAAAAATCGCTTGCAGTAGCTCTGCTACTAAATTTATTTCAAAATTGCAATCCATATACAACTATGATCAGCTGATCCTTCATCTTGGCTGAGCTCTCAACGTTGTTACGGGAAAGGATGAAGCTGATTGGTTAGTTCTTGTCACATGACCCGCGGTGCGCTTGCGGCATTCTGAAAAGTTGAGATGTTTTTACATTTTGCTGTATCTAAAACGTATCGAACCGAACCGAACCGTGACATCAGTGTATCGTATCGAACCGAACCGTGAATTTTGTGAACCGTTACACCCCTAGTGTGAACGTAACCATAGTAAGGACATAAAAGGACATAAAACAGGCCTGACACCGTATTCTGCTGCTGTCTGAACGTGAAGTTGATCCATTCTGAATCATTAAAGGAAAAGTTCAAAAGTTCAAAGTTTTGTCATCATTACTCACCCTCAAGTCAGTTTGAGCCCGTATTGTTTTTCACATAAGCAAAAGAAAAGAAACTACGAAAAAAAGCAGAATTAGAGTATCAAAGAAGGCAAACGGTATGGCACGGCTAGGTTTGCGTTTCCTGAAGTCATATAACAGCCATGTGTGGGTAACAAACATGTAATTTAAGACTTTATTTACTGAAAATCTTTCCCTCCACCATGCTTCTCATATTTCGTTTGTAGTTGAGTTTTTCAAACTTGCCACATTTTCAAGCTCACAAATATAGGCCTAGAATATGTATGGCTTTCAAAGAGAACACTACTTGCATCCAATTTTCTTGTTTTTGACAACAATGGCTTAGCAATTGTTTAAAATGTTCTGTTATGCAAATGATATTCTTTTGACCCTACAATTAAAAGAGTCCTTAAAGGAGTCATCGGATGCCCATTTCCCACAAGTTGATATGATTCTTTAGGGTCTTAATGAAAAGTCTATGGACCGACGTTGCCTACCCCCGGGTCTATAACATACTTTGGTTAAAATTTCTCAATGTAGTGTAAAACAACAACCTGCCAAAATCAGCTCTGCTTTCAGCAACCCATTTTAGTGCATGTTTTTTTCAGAATGTTTGACCAACAAAAATGTTACTACAACATGATTCAAGATACTTTTTCTTTATTAACCATCTAGTTAAAGAAAAACCTATTCCAAGTGCATAACACTTGAAGTTGTCATCATGATGTAAAAAACAAAATCACTTGTTAAATATCTGTAGGAAAGAAGCAAAAACTACAACTATTGTGTACAAGTGTACAAAGTGTACAAGTTTGTGCATATTGCGCTCGTATCTCTTGCAGTGTCTCATGGATGAAACGCCATGTTAAAAACACAGTGCCCAAGTTAAAAGTTCACTCCCATTTTCTTGCATGTTTTACCCATTGCACTGCTCGCATCGCATCTTCATCAAAACAGAAGCGCTGTGTGAATGACGCCTAGCACTAAATTTATGGTCCTTCTACTGATCTATAATAGAGAACTGGATTGCTCATGACGTGATGAAAGTGAAGCAGCCACTCCGACATATTGGTAATCTCTAGTATTCCTATACATTCCAGTGAATTGATAGGAAATCGTACGATTTAATGAGAAAACATCACCTAACAAGTCAGCCAGCATTTTTAAATCTGAAGTATCTATGCACATTCTTACAATTACGATTAAAACGATTAAAATGCAATTAATTTCGATTAATTAATTACAAAGCCTCTAATTAATTAGATTAATTTTTTCAATCAAGTCCCGGCCCTAATATAACCTAGACTGGATTTGTCTGAAAGTAGAAAGTAAAATATACACCTAGGATGCCTCTAGGCTGAGTAATTTATTTTTTATTTTTGGGTGAACTAACCCTTTAAAGGCCTCTCCGATCACAACTAACTCAAAATTAAAAGTTTACATTGTTTCTAGGAGACACATGACAAATGATAACATCGTTATTAATATTAATGCTTTAATGGTTAATAATGTAGGCTCACAATTAGTGTTGTCAAATGACCCGGTACTTCGGTACCAAGTCGGTACTAAAAAAATGAAAATGTGATGGTAGCAGGTGTCTAACGAGTATTTGAGAAAAACATTAATTTCATAATGATATTTCCCCTCCGTTTTAAATTCTTATTATCCAATGAAAGGATACATTCTTGTAAATTTTTTTAATAAAAAATCAAAAGGATTAACAATGCAGATGAATTTTCACAGCCTTTTTTGATCATATTTGTGGGCATGACTGTACTCACTATGATTTTCTTGTCCGTATATATAGTTTAAGTCCCTCCTTCATTATAAGTCAATGGGACTTTTTGCCCATGTTCAGGCTTTCAGTCAGCATTTACGTCCAAAGTACAAACGTGCCAGAGTTTAATAGTTTAACTTTAAGATTCTGTTAAAATCACTTTTAAGTATGAGCAGCAGTAACTGCAAACAATATAGCAAAGAATGTTGCAAAGAATTGCAAAACTTAAGTGTTGTTCTCTCTGTCTTATCTCTCTCCATGTCCTTCAAGATATCCTCATGCACCCGATGCTCTTTCTCTCACTGCTGGCAAATATTAGCCAGAGGAATTTTACAAGTAAACAGAATACGTGTGTGTGATCTCTGTGATGGTACAGCTAAAATCACTTATGTGAGAGTCAGCATCTGAACTACAAACACTTATGTGCTTTCTCTCACACAACAGGCAAAAACAACCACACTAAAATGCTAATAGCCACACACATATACTAATATGCATACAGGTACTCAAACCAGTCAACCATTATAGGTTTACTATAAATGTTTATAACAACATCTAGAGAACAACATGGTCAAAACAAAACAAACAAAATATCAAACCAGATGTAATAGTTTTACAACTTTTTTTATTTTAATTTATTTTAAAATGTTAATTTCTGTGATGTAAAAAGATTAATTTTCAGCGATATACAGTAAAGTCCAGTCCTCGGTGTCAACTGATCTTTGTGAAATCATTCTAAAATTCTAACTTGGCATTCTACAAACATTCTGTATTATAATCAATGATGAAAACTGTTGGCTGCTTAATATTTTTGTGGAAACCGTGCTACATTTTCTATGATTTTTTTATTATTGTATTGTAACATGAATGTATACAATGTCAGTGTTCAAATATCGATTTTTATTAGGGGTGTAACGGTTCACAAAATTCACGGTTCGGTTCGATACGATTTACTGGTGTCACGGTTTGGTTCGGTACGTTTTAGATACAGCAAAAAGAAAAAATTGGCAGATAAATTTTCTTGATTAAAAAAAAAAATTATTTATTAAAACTAATAAAGTATGTTTTTTATTTTTTTTACATTGAACAATGATGGAGCCATTCTTTACCCATCTTCTATGGTGTTTTCTTAGCAGCATAATGTATAAAACAAAAACAGCTCCTTATAAAAAAATAAAAAAAAATAAAAAAATTATATTGTTGTAGTAGTTATGAACAAATACAAAGATGTAACTTTTTATATGGAAGTCTATAACTTTTTATATTGAGTGTGTTTTTATTCAATTGGTTCTCTATAGGGCTTATGTTTTTTGGAACAAAGCAGGAATTACGGTCTGGCTGAAATGGGCTCGTGAAGGAATATTGTAACGGGGCTCAATTACATTAAGCATGTTCTTAAAACCTCTGTTTTCCGGGCGCTCACTCACTCAGTACGCGCTGAAGGCTCGTTGCAAAATGGCTAAAGGGTCTTTCACACTGGACGCGGTATGCGCGGCGCTGGAACCTGGGCTCAGCGTTGCCCTTCAGATACAATGCGATTTGCGCTGCACTATGCCAAGAGCAAAGTAGGTGGAGTTTTTAAAACTACCCGTGCATACGTTCTATTTATAACAGTTCTTCTATCGCATAACGTGCAGGCCTGTTAATTTTATCATACTGCTCAGGAAATTCCGACACAGTACAGTACTTGTCCATTTTGATATCCGTGCTTGTTTGGGTGCCCCGATCGATTGGTAAAGTGCACCCAAACACCAGACCTGTTGGTTATTGGAGGATCTTCTATTTCTGGTCTGTTAAACACACTGGCCACAGCGTACCTAGCATGAACTGCTCGCTCACTCAGCGCATACTACAGCGAGTGCCTGACTGAGTAGCCTAACATAAACGTATAATTTGGTGTTTTTTTTCTTCTTCTTCGGGGGTGTCAGGGGCGTTGCCTGTTACGTCGTTTGGGTTATTGCGCTACCTTGTTGAACGCATATCATTATATTTCACAATTTTTTTTTATTTATTTTCCAAATATAATTAATTAGTCCAACGAACGGTTCAATACGAATACGCGTATCGTTACACCCCTAATTTTTATGCATCCTTGACTAATAAAATTATTAATTTCATTAAAAAAAAAATCTCACCCCAAGCTAATTGACCAAAAGTTGGTACATTTCAGAGTCCACAAATTTGGGCACACTTATAAATCAATACTACAATTATAAATGAATTATTGTATGGTTAAAATACACATTTGCGATATAATATGATACCCTATGTAACATTACCAACAATTCAAGCACCTCAGTTTATAACTTAAAAAAACAAACAAACAAAAAAACAACTTGTTTGTGGCAATGTGTTTTCATGAATATTTCCTGCTCATCAGGGGTTTGAGGAGGTTTGGATAAATTCAAAATCCCAATATGCTACAGAGCTGGCTGTATTTTCTCTCTCTCCCCTTCCTGCTGTAAGCAATTAATCTTGATGTCTCCATACCCCTCTTTTCCCTGCACTCTCTAAAAACTTTGTCTATTTTTCTGTAGCACTTCATTTCTCCCTCTTTCTCTCTCTCCCTTTAGCCCTTATAAGGCAGTGTGGATAGTGTGAATGTCTAGCTCTGTGCCTGTGGATTTAACCCTTTACTGGCGGCCAGATGGTTACTTAGATTGAGAGACCATGAATGACATCTACAATACAGGGATCAACTGAGATATATAAGAGTTATATAACAAGAGTTATTTACTCAAATATACCAATTTCTTTCCCTTTCTGTAAACTTTACAAAAACATAGGTGCGCATTCAGTGCTGCAAATTAATCCGCAAAAGTGTGTTTGTGTGTGCATAATATGAATATTAGAAGCAAGGTCAGCACTGGCTCTGATTAGACAAGGCCATTCATCTGCTTAATCTGCACCCTGACTGGACAAGGTCACTGTCTGTTCTTTTAACTCCTCTCTGATTGGCTGATACTGTATTATGTGGTGCTAGTTGAAGGCATATCCAATCAACGTGTACACTTCGCAACTGGAGTCCTTCGGTTGGTTACACTCCTGTCCCAATGACCTCCTCTCCTTGAGCCACCACCACTAATCAGACTGCCCTGCAAACATCTTACAAAGAAACTGTTTCTGTGTGTGGTTTTGTCTATTAAAGTCATGCAAAAACAGGGGATCAGAACAATGCTTCCCCTTTCTGCTGATTGGAGAAAAGAGAGGACATTAAATATCAGATTTAATTGGAGACTAAAATAGTGTAGGCAACAATGACAATAATGTGCAGGGTTTCCACATCCTGCTTAACCTTTGGCCTTACCCATGATGCCTTAAGAAGGAACAGCTCTGGTGTACTGCTCTAAGGACGGGTGGATTATGCCATAAGTGTAATATAGCAGTCTGAACTCTTAAAGCTATATAACTCCATCTTAACTTATTTCCTATCAGTGAAGCACTCAAAATACAGAAATAACGTGATAACCTAAAGTCTATCACTGGCTAATAATGCTTCATAAGCTTACAGCCACACTATAATGCTGCCTCTGAAATCAATGACCAGAGTGGGAAGAACAAACAGGGCCAGGGTAGTCCGTCACCCTCTTGCTGATAGATATATAAAGAGGAAATGCTAAAGTCCAGACTGTTATCGAAACCTCAAACATAAAGAATAACAGATATAGACACACCCAGGCATACAAAACACACAAACAATACAAGCATAGAAAAAAAAAACTGGTACTGAAGAACTCATAAAAAGCATGTGCATTCATAATGTATGACAAGGCCTGTAATAAAGACAAAAACAGGAATTATTTAATTCTCCTTTCTGTGTTCTAAATAAAGTTTAAAGTCTTTTCGACACTGAGCGCAAAAAAGCAAAACAAATATTGGACGCGACGACATGCTGAAATAAAACAACAGATTTCTAAGGATGCTTCCACATAGACCACGAACGTTCGCGCACCGAGAATGCTAATGTTATATATTTTTTTTTTTCAAATCAGTTCGACAAATCTTTTCAGTTTTTCAAACCGAAAATACGAACTGTCCAATAAGATTTGAGATAGGATCACGTGAACGGAGACACAAAAAGGCAAGACATATGATTGCGATGTTATATTTTCTGTATGTGTTTTGTATGCAGCTCATGGTATTTGTATAGCAATAAAGGATGTCTGACACATATTAGCAGTGTAGTGTAATTAAACATACAAAGAGTGCATGTGTCTGCTTAATAATCAAAATCAACTACAGATCACACCTGGAAGTTATTACAAGCACTTGATGAGTGTTTAAAGTCGGCAAGCAAATATATTTATACATTTAATAATTACATACATTTTCAAGTGTAGCTTGATGCTTATTGTACTACTAATTATACTTGAGGATGTCGCCTATTCTTGTAGGCATTATAGATAGTTTGTTTCTATTTACAAGACACATTTCTGAAAAAAAATTCATTTTGTTGGTCGGCGCAACCTAGCGTGCAGGAATTAATTAGCAGAAGGGAAACAATCGTTTGTTGTTTGGTGTGAAAGCATCGTTGTCGATTCACCTTGCTTTTTCCCATCGCGCTCAGTGTGGAAAGGCCCTAAGACTGAGTGTCTGAAGTTCAAATGCTCTTAATATTAGTTTTCACATTCTCATAGTGAAAACAGTGAACAGCAAAAAGTACAGTGAATCAAAACCAGACCAACCAGTTAAGTCCTTGCATACTCATGTACTTGATGTAGATACTATTAAAATAGGTGTCAAGTCATTTAACTGGTTGCTCTGGTTTTGATTCACTGGAATATACAATTTTAGTTATTAATTGTATATATATAATATTTGTATATGTGTCTGTATATTTCATGCACCAAAATAAAAATAGTGCAACAATTTTATAGCCATTTAAAGTTATCACTAATTATTTAGCTGCTTTATTATTAATAAATTCTTGACAAACCGCAAAAACGGACTCCCTAAAGGTCAAAAAACCTTCTATGATTGTGACTACATGCTAACTGCTGAAAAAAAAATTACAGTTCCCTTTTTCAAGATTTAGTTCTGTATGCAATGTGAAAAAGGTGCACACTCCCAAATGAGTTTCAGATGATGCAATAACAATATTACATAATATTGTATCTTAAATCACAATGACAAAAGGCAACCCAGCATTGGCGAGGAGCACAAACAGGTTCTTTGACTTACTGTTATGGCACTTTTCCACTGCTTGGTATGACTTGGCTCGGTACGGCAAGGCACGGCTCGGATCGGTTTGCATTACAACAGTTTAGTATTGCTTTAGAATGGGCAGGATGATTCACGTCATTATAATTGCGCCGCCTCTACTGCATTAGTTGCGACTCCTGAAAAACGTTTTTATTCCATTGCTACTTATTGCTCCTCTGCTACCAATGAGAGGAACGTCTGTACTACCTCAACGGACAACAAAATGGCAATTTTTGGTAGTTAAAGGTGCGCTCATTCAAAACATTTGCGTTCTATCCTTTGCTGGCTCTGCTGATTTAAATCTAGCGGTTCTTTGGTGTTTGTCTCAGTGATGCACTAAGTTCAGTGACGCAGGTAGTGACTATTCTCTCCGACAAATCCGTGATCAGCAGAGTTTACACATCACGTTTTGGTAATGGTACGGTTCACTTGGAACTATGGCTGTCACTATTAGTTCGAAAATCGATTCCACAATCGATCGGACCAACCAAAAAAAGTTTCGAAAATGAAAATAGGGAATCGATTTTAACCAAATATGCACACTATTAATTTTAAAATAATTAAACAATTAAAAAAATATAGATGTAACAAAACTCACAAACAAGCAGAAAAAGGAAATAAAGAAATCTGAAAGTGCAGTATGCCTTACGAAAGCTAGACAGAAAATACCAGCAATTTTACTTGCCTATAAGACCCAGTGATGTCGAAAGCGACTTCTTATGCTGCGTTCACACAAAACGTGAATAGAGCGTCTGGCGTGAATGATTTCAATGTTAAGTCAATGTAAAGACGTGTTTACACGCGTCTGGAGGTCGGTAGATGCGAATTCGCCTCATTCGCGTATCTAGTTACAAGAGATTCTGAGTTATGAAAAGGACCATTGCAAGCTGACAGCGACCGGCTTTTGTGATGGAACATGGCAGTAATACCCCCACCTTGCGCAGCTGTACCCGAGTGTCCCTGGGACATCAGTGCGGTTGGAGCGCGTCTTCTCAACAGCTGGACATATAGTGAATAAAAAAACGCTCTGCTCTGGACCCCGAAAATGTTGATCGACTTGTTTTCCTATCCAATAAATTTGTAATGGCCATAGCCTTTAATTATGCCTGCCTAGTGCCGCCTAGCCTAAATGTCGGTTACGTTCAATAAAAAAAAAACACACATGGCCTGTTCTCAAGTCCATTTAGGGCCCTATTTTAACGATCTGAAACGCAAGTGTCAAAGCGCGAAGCGCAAGTAACTTTGTGGGCGGGTCTCGGCGCTGTTGCTATTTTCCCGGCGGGATAAATGGCTCTTGCGCCCGGCGCAAATCTAAAATGGGTTGGTCTGAAGTAGCTTCATTATTCATAGGTGTGGTTTGGGCGTAACGTGAAATAAACCAATCAGAGCGTCATCCAACATTCCCTTTAAAAGCAGGCGCGCAAGTTCCATTATGGATTGCTATTATTATGGCGTATTTACCAGGCGCATGCCAGGAGCGGTTCACAGCCGAGGAGACTGATGTTCTTGTAAGAGCAGTGAAAGACAGAGAAGTTGTGTTGTATGGGGATGGGAGAATAATTAGCCTGAATAATTTGTAAGCTAGATTTATGCCTATTTTTTCACATCTTCGTGTCACACCACAATGATTTCCGTCATCTCATGTGTTAATATTTTTTAGTGTAACAATTTATGATTTGCAAAAATAACTGTTGCATCTGTGTAGATTACATGAGCAAAGTGTATGCGCGTTGTGCACGCTATACATTATGGTCAAGCATGCGCCCTTAAAATAGCATAATGAACAACGCGCAACGCGCCACTGACTTTAGACTAGGTTTTTTCTGGTCAGTGGCGCAATTGTTTAATGGAACAGCAAAATAGCACCAGGGATTGTTTGCGCCGGAACACGCCTCCTTTTTTGCGCTGAACCGCCCAGGGAGCGCAAGTTCATTCACTAGTTTAGCGACGTGCTTCTGTGGAGGGAAAAGCGCGCTTTGCGCGGGTGCAAAATAGGAATGACACATGCGTTGGTGTACAAAGTCAATTGCGCTGGGTGCAAGATAGGGCCCTTAAAGTTTCATTTTTTTTGAACAGTTGTTTGAAATGCATTGAATCATTATTTTAAATAATCTTGGAGATTTCTGAATTGCCTAGTTCATAAATGCAGTCGGGTTGAAGTCTGCACTGATGTTTTCCTTTGTTATGGCAGCTGTCCCCTCTGCATATATATTTTTTCGAAAAAGTTGCACTCCTTTTGCTGTTTGTTATTCTGCACGAAACTTCATGCCAACAAATAAGAAATATTGCTGACTTGTGCATTTCCAGCGCTCTCTTTACATTTGTCCTTTATTTGACGTTGGAAAAGGAAACGTCTTTTTATTAGACATGGAAAATCGATTTTACAATCGATTCGATGAACACTTATGTCTTAAAAATCAAAAATGATTTTTTCACAAAAGTGACAGCCCTACTTGGAACCTCAACCGAGTGCCCAGTGGAAAACCCCCCAAAAGTGAACTGTACCGTGCCGTACCATGCAGTGGAAAAGAGCCATTAGAGTATCTGCAGGTGGCTGTGTTGTGTCCATAAATCAGCTGACTGCTCTGTTCCACTCTATTTATCCTGCTTTAAACAAAGTACCTCTCCTCCACACAGAGGACATATAACACACAAGCTATACACTTGCAATTTACACATTAATTATACAATAATTCATTTCACTTTAATTTCAGATAGATCTATTCTAAATTGTATACATTTAAGTTTTAATTATTATTTTTTTTTTTTTAGATATCAGACAAATTGTCCATAACAGCTATAGGCCAATCAGAAATGCTTGCTACTTCTCAATTTCATGCATTCAGGTTTGGAGTTTTGCAGAGAGGTCATGTGGTGGTGGCATTCTAATTCTGTTCTAAGTCTGGCGGAAGTTAGCAAAACAACTGAAACTACTTACAGCTATTCTTTGATCCTACACAAAATGAAACAGAAAGCAACAATGAGCATGTTTACATGCACACCAGTAACTCACAAATATCAGCTTATTAAAATAACAAGTTTTACCTGTTTACATGCACATCATTAACCTGACAACGCAAGCTGCATTTACATGACTTCATTAATAAATCAAGTTATTTTCCTTTAGTGACGTCAAAATACAATAATTATAATATAATATCATCTGACTCAGAGTATTCTGTACATTTGTCAGTTGTGATGTTAAATTAAGCTTGCAACATGTCAACTTGCAACATGTTGGGAAACTTACAGCTCGTATATTACCCTCTCATGCAGTTATAAACGCAGCATTCTGACTAAACAACTTCTACTTCTGCTGCACGAGATGAGAACACATTTTTATCATTTTCTGAGTCATAAAAAGTCTAAGTTTGTGATATATTTCCTTCTTTACTGCAAGACGTTTGCTCGTTCTAGATGCACTTAAATCTGCACTAATGATGCGTTCCCGTCACGTATCACACACATGTGCAGTTCAATAAGCCGTCAGAAAGCGGCTAACTGCATTTACTTGACTTGTGAAAATCGAAGTAAGAGGGGAAAAAATACCTGTTGCGACTGGTTTATGCTTGCATCATTTATGGCTTTACTCCGATAAAAGAAAACGGGTTACACGACCAAGTGCGTTTTCGGATTGTTAAGCATAATCAACTTAAGAACGTACGTGTAAATGTGCTCAATACTTGCATATGCAAGACTGGAAGAGCAAGTCAAATTTATCCAAACTTCCTGCAAGATACATTGCCAAACCAATATTGATGATGAGCAGACGTTTTCTTGACAGCATGACGCAAAGAAAGAAGGATCAAGGTGGGATGGTCTTTAATGCTTCAACCGTGCCCCAACATGCTTTGGATTCCTAAGTTCACTGAAGCTCAGCTGTGGAACAACACATCTCTCACGCAGAACCCATCTTGTCCTCCATTTTCTTCTGCATGCTGTTCAGTTCAAGCCTAATATACTGATTGGATATGCTGACAGGCAAATTAACTGATTGACATGAGTGGTAGCAGTTATTTATTTTTATTGCTGTCTCAGCATAAGGCTATTTTCATGGCAAAAGTGGAGTTGGAATAATACAAGAGTTACAAAATAAAACCAAACAAAGCAAAAATTCAGCAGATAAAATTAAACAAAATTTGATATGATTGGAAAAAAAAACTAATTTTTTTTTTGATAATCTTACTAAACAAATTTCTGAGTGTACTTGATTTTTTAAATTGGATTAAAACTGAGAGAGTCCAATAAATTGTGTTAAATCTACAGGGGGCTCCTGCAGAATGTGCATGAAGTTGGGTCAAATACGAATTTGCAATATGAAAATATCTTTATACTGTGCCTTCATCCAGATGTTCACTGGCCAATGATGTACTAACAATAACTGTGAAAATAATCTTCTTGAGTGTTGTCAAATAACAACAACTTTTATGGTAACTACACTTACCCTAGAAATTCTTTTTTTTTTTTTTTTTTACATTTCTCAATTTTTTTAATCCAACAGCTCCTATGGATATGAAATTGCTGTACACCCCATAATCTCAGTGGCTGCAGTGTTTCAATCAGCATTGTTTGCCTAATAGATAAATTTGTCTTCAAAAATTGCGTGCAAATGTTTTAATTCAATCGCATCCTTTGAACATTTGATTTTAAATTGTGTCAAGTATACTTGGACAAAGCAGCTTGAATATAACAGTGCATGTAAATGTACTAACTGCGGTTGCATATTCAGACATTCTCATTATGCTTTTTGCACACTATATAGTAGTGAAGGAAGCATTTTAGAACGTGAGAAGAGACTGATGTAGAACGTGAGAAGAGACTGATGTAGAATGTGAGAAGAGACTGATGTACCTGCTGAAATCTAAACCACAGACAGTGCATAATCGAAATGATCTAAGATCAGATTTAGCACAAAGATAGGCATGGACTTGCCCATTCTATTTAGCAAAAGGTTGTGAAAACAATTACACAAATTAAATATTAAAAACAATTATTGTAAACAAGCCATAATCCACTCAGTCATAGGCAGGCATTGCATTATGTGGCTTCATGAAATATGATTAAGTGATTTGGGCAGGTGGTATAATCCCTGTATCCATTTCTGAACCTCTTTCCTAACTGTTTTTCATGGCCTAGAATTCTCTCAATGGGTAAATTCACAACTGCTGACTTAAGAAAAGTCTGCCAGGGAAATCAGCTTGGTTTCCACTAGGAAAGTGCAGCTGCTCACTCTGCTCTACATGAAAGGAAAGAGGCACTGCTTTGATGTGCGCGAGCGCACCTCTCTCTCCATTATGAAAAATCCCTGTTAGCATTCTCAATGGCCAGCCTGCATCCATTCATACAAGCAATTCATACAGCATCGCCAACCCGATCACACACACATCACAATCCGCCTCTATTCAAAAGCCAAAGTGCATCAATATTAATGCAAATCCATTAAGCGTGCAGTCTAGCCCCTCTTAATTCTGCATGCATCTCGAGATATCTCGGGATGCCACTTGTCACTCTGTCATTCAAGCGCATGGATGAGAGCTCGAGCGTGTGTCATGGAAACAGCCTAGATGAGGCTATTCCTCACGTTACCCATCACAAGAGAAATCTGACACCCTTGTTAGACGTGCAAACACACTATCCACTAAAACAAACGCAAACAGCAATATCATCTCTTTCACAGGCGGTGTAATAAAACGCATTTAATAAAGAGGCACTCACGCTCAAAATCTGAGTCATCGTCCTCGTCCTCCTCGTCGCCGTTCGACTCGGTTTGCATCGGCTCGCCATCAAACATCACACCCTTCCCCCCGGTTTTGGCGGCGGAGGCGGCCCCGGACCCGTCCTGGCTCCTAGTGTCCCGCAGGCGGGTGAAATACTGCACGGCAAACTCCACCAGGTCCGGCGGCCTCTGGCGCAGCACCTCTACGGTGTAGCCTTGAAGCAGCTCCGTCAGACCGACTGGAATCTCAATACTCATGTCTAAGCAGTAGTATGGGGTTTGTGCAGATATCTGACCCTGCTTTAAATGGCTCCTGAACTATGGTACAAAAATATAAATCAAGTCTTTCCCGTATCAGTGCATGCAGCGGGGTTGCAGCGCAAGAAATCTCGCAAGGGACAACTAGTTTGAGTAGCAAAGGTCAGCTGAAACCAGCCCAACACATAAGATTATTCGGTTTTTATTTCCCAGGGTGGGAATTAATCAGGCCTAGAACGTTAGATAATAAAGGCTGACAGCTCCGTTTCCTCCTGCTGCTCAACAGACCTCTTGGCAAGGATACTGTACTATGCGTTGAAACAGCGACTTAGAAATCGATCCTCTATTGTGTCGTATGGAACAAAGAAAGCGATGTATAGGAGTCAAAAAGTGCAGTTAATAAGATTAGAAACTGATAAAACCCAGTCTGAGAGTTAGCGATGCAGCTATCCGAGTTAGCAGACGAGGCCTTGTCTTTGCACAAAGCGTGTTCAGTATCTACATGCGACGTTTTGTTGTCTAATACCTTAATAACGGATATGCACAAGAGAATAAGCCAGTCCCGTGAAAGAATAAACTTAATATAACGTTATGTAAATTCAGAGAACTGCTGTTTTGTTGTTGACAGCTCCGTCTGTCTAACGTATATCACAGCGCACGGGTCCCGTCTCTCTTCTCAGTTTCTTCTCCTAGGATTCCCTGTTTTGTTGGTCGTTGTAAACTCAGTAGGTGTTTTAGAGGAGTGTGGGTAAAGGGCTCTACCGGGGAGGTAACGTGAGCTGTGTCGTCGCCGGGGCTCGAGAAGGCGCGAGGCCGAGCCGGGTGAGTGTGCAGGCGGCCCGGCGCTGACAGGGACTGCGGGTGAACTGGACAGAAAGGAGACAGAACTGGCCTTCTGGTCTTCAGAAACAGGGATAAGTGTCAGCTGCCACCGGAAAGCACGAAACGGCACCCGCGGAGACCACTATTCCGGCACTCGCGCGCCTCCAAACAAGAAACTGCTACGAAAACCCTCGGTAAACTCCAACCTCTGAGAGATGCAGATATTCGCGTCGCCTGTCGTTGTCAGAGCCGCGGTCCGGAATGGATATATGTCTGGACGTCGAGTAAAACAAATTTCGCCATGTATGAGCTGAAATATTCTCGTTTTTTTTCCCTGTGAGAACAGACCGTTTGTGCCTTCTCACGAGGCGCGCACTCTCTCCTTCTCCACCGCGCGAGCCGCTGAGCCTCGGGGGCGCGGTCAGAGTTCGACAGCGAGACGGAACGTCAAGCCCTGATGGACGTCGGAATTGACCAATCGCAGAGCAACATGAAACGTAGCCCCGCCCCTTTAAAGCGAGTGTGTTTGAAATTTAGGAAGTGGGTGAAGACGAGTTGATCGCCGAGGCTGTAGTGCGGGGTTCAGGCCCTAATTCTGACCTCAAGCAGAGCTGGACGTTGAGAAAATATACGGAAACGCTCTCCCAAAAATTCAAGTGAAGGAATAAGTATGACAAAAAGCCCCACGGAGGAGCTGTCTTACACGAAACCTCCATGTGAGACGTATATAGCAATGGATTCGTTGTATATTCAACAGTAAAACGTAAAATATTAACTTTTATGATCAAAAAGGAAATCTAACTGTCAATTACTAGAAGGACTCCAATAAACAAATGATCTCAGAAGGACAACTCACGAAACACGTTCAGGCCAAAAGAGAAGGAGTTCCCTTTCAGTAAATATAGAGCAGTAGATCTATTCTCGGGTCTTCATTCAGGTCGCAGGTAAAGCCGTTGTCATGGCCACACCGAACCTAGCTTTAAATCCTCCAGTCGTTTTCCTCGAGCTACCCCTTGCGCCCCCTGCCGGGTAAAAAAGAAGAAGCTCATTTTGAAATGAGGATTTCCTCTCATCTTGAAGCTATAGCTCACCCCAAAATTAAAATTGACATTTAAAGGGTTCATATGATGTTGCTAAAATTATTGTATTATTATTTTATTATAAAAAAAATATTTTGTGTTTTTGGTGAAATTAATTGTGTTTATGCAGTTTAGGGTTCAAAAAACATTATTTTACACACACTGTACATTATTGTTTCTCCTCTATTCCCTGCCTTTCTGAAACGCATTGATTTTTAGGGTTGCACTGTTCTGAAACAGTTTTGTAAAAGCAATTTTACCACTGATTTCTAGTTGTGTCCTCTTTTGGAAGATTAAACAAAGTAGTTTAGCTTTCACAATGAAACACACAGCGTCTCCACAACATAGGGGCAGCAGCAACAATACTACAGCGAGAATCAAAGTTACGGCTTCTTTCTTTGGACGAGTCTTATTTTTTAAATAGAATATCTCTTTGGGTTTGAGACTTTAGTCTTTGCAACTTTAGGGATCTTATTTATTCACAAACAGCTTGTAACACTCCGAAGAGAAAGGAAAACTTGAAATCGCATCATATGACCCCTTTAATGACCAACAAGTTGTTTCAACCTTTTTTCTTCTTCTTCTCTGAAACACAAAAGGAGATGTTCGTCACCTTTCACTTTATTGTATATAGGAAAGATGTAAGTGAATGGCGACTTTCCTTTTACCATATTTTTAATCATAATGCACTTCATAATATGATCAATCAAGTTCACAGAAAATATGTATTTTTGTCATCCACAAAAATCTACACATTCTTTTTATGGTTATTCTCATAGATGGTTATTGATTATTCAATTTTGACAAAATTTTTTTGGACAAATTTTGTCAAATTTCGGCATGCCTCCAATAAACATTAAAGGGTTAGTTCACCCAATAATCAAAATTATGTCATTAATAAATCACCCTCATGTCGTTCCAAACCATTAAGATCTCCGTTCATCTTTGGAAAACAGTTTAAGATATTTTAGATTTAGTCCGAGAGCTCTCAGTCCCTTCATTGAAGCTATGTGAATGGTATCCTCTCCATGTCCAGAAAGGTAAGAAAAACATCATCAAAGTAGTCCATGTGACATCAGAGGGTCAGTTAGAATTTTCTGAAGCATCGAAAATGCATTTTGGTCCAAAAATAGCAAAAACTACGACTTTATTTGGACAAATTTTGTCAAATTTCGGCATGCCTCCAATAAACATTAAAGGGTTAGTTCACCCAATAATCAAAATTATGTCATTAATAAATCACCCTCATGTTGTTCCAAACCATTAAGATCTCCGTTCATCTTTGGAAAACAGTTTAAGATATTTTAGATTTAGTCCGAGAGCTCTCAGTCCCTTCATTGAAGCTATGTGAATGGTATCCTCTCCATGTCCAGAAAGGTAAGAAAAACATCATCAAAGTAGTCCATGTGACATCAGAGGGTCAGTTAGAATTTTCTGAAGCATCGAAAATGCATTTTGGTCCAAAAATAGCAAAAACTACGACTTTATTCAGCATCGTCTTCTCTTCCGTGGCTGTTGTGAGAGAGTTCAAAACAAAGCAGTTTGTCATATACGGCTCGCGAACGAATCACTCGATGTAACCGGATCTTCTTCAACCAGGGGCTGGATTCACGAAAATCTTCTTCTAAATTAAGAAATTTCTTAAGATAAATTCCACAAAGTTCGTAAGAATGTTCTTAAGTGCAATTCTTGAAAAATTCTTAATAAGTTCTCTAATATATTCTTAAGAACATCTTATTTTTTTTCTTAAGAAAATAACAGCCGTTATTTGAATGAATACATGACACGCTGCTAAACTCACACTATTGTCTTCTTGCGCTTCCTGTAGATTACCCTAATAATCATAATAAGCACGCACCATATACTGTATATTTTTGTCGCGACTTTGACTGGAGCTCAGCTTCACTTCAATGCGGCCTGTTTTTGAACAAATACCTTTTAAAATGGCCTGTCTCAAGCTGCAGTGATATTTTTCATTCATTTTTGTGCATTCTTAAGAACATTTTTGGGGGAATACAAAATATTTTCATTTTTTTTCTTAAGTTAGAAAATAAGAAGAAATTGGCAGTTAAGAAGAATTTTATTCTTAACAATGCTTCATGAATCCGGTCCCAGTTCACCAAATCAAACTGAATCGTTTAAAACAGTTCACGTCTCCAATACGCATTAATCCGCAAATTACTTAAGCTGTTAACTTTTTTAATGTGGCTGACACTCCCTCTGAGTTAAAACAAACCAATATCCCGAAGTAATTCATTTACTCAAACAGTACACTGACTGAACTGCTGTGAAGAGAGAACTGAAGATGAACACCGAGCCGAGCCAGATAACGAATGAAAGATTGACTCGTCTCAGCTAACAGTTAACAGCTTAAGTAATTTGCGGATTAATGTGTATTGGAGACGTGAACCGTTTTAAACGATTCAGTTTGATTAGGTGAACTGGTTGAAGAAGATCCGGTTACATCAATTGATTCGTTCGCGAACCGTATATCACTACGCTACAGATTTTTGAACTCTCTCACAACAGACACGGAAGAAAAGACAATGATAAATAAAGTCATAGTTTTTGCTATTTTTGGACCAAAATGTATTTTCGATGCTTCAAAAAATTCTAACTGACCCTCTGATGTCACATGGACTACTTTGATGATGTTTTTCTTACCTTTCTGGACATGGACAGTATACCGTGCACACAGTTTCAATGGAGGGACTGAGCTCTCGGACTAAATCTAAAATATCTTAAACTGTGTTCCAAAGATAAACGGAGGTCTCACGGGTTTGGAACGACATGAGGGACAAGAGTTATTAATGACATAATTTTGATTATTGGGTGAACTAACCCTTTAAAGACTTTCACTGTTCACAATTTTATGTATTTTTAATTATTATACATATACTATACATATACATATAGTTTGGGTCAATATGTCAGTTACCTCTAGGCCTCCCTGACAGTTTAAAGACTGACACTAAAAGCACAAGCCTGTTGCCTTGGAGAAACTGGGACGGGGTGCACCAAGGGAAACATGCCCACTGGAATAATAGATGTGTGACTTTCGTTTTCTAGAACAAATCAGAGTGTAATTTAGTTTTTTCAATATCTGGTTACTAAAAAAGATCCTTATAATGAATTTTCACTGGAGACTATAAACTAATTTTCCAGGCATAATTAATTCTGGCTCTTATATCAAGACTAAACCACAAATCTCTATTGCAATGGATGGTAGCTTATACACACACACACACACACACACACACACATATATATATTCATGCTAGGGGATTTTTGCTGCTTGAACAGAACTCATGACCATATGACCTAAGTCATGGCACGTCACTGGGGTGGGATCATCTATTGATATCCGACACATTAATATCCAACTTAAAGGCACAAAATCACTCACTGACTCACTCTAAAATAAAATTCAAGTATTCAGATAAAAGGAATTTCTTTAGACAGTGGAGCAAAGCTCAAATCCATTGTGTTGGGATCAGTCTGAAGAATAAAAAAAAACACAGAAACTACTTATCATTTACCATTTCAAATTTATTATTTTACAGACTTTACAATTCACAGACTATTAACTGGCCATACTGAAAATTATTGAAATCACATTATAGCTTTAATTTCTCTGTTTAATTACAGTTTTTATGCAAGAATTCAGAACTCTTTTAATATTAAATGTGCCATTTACTAGGACAGGGCAACTGTAGGAGAGGATTTTAGATGCCGTAATAAAGGCAAGCAACTCAGATGGAAAATTTTAATCCAAATGAATCATGCATTATTGCCCAATGTAAATATATTGTCCTTGAGAATATTAACCTCTCCTCCAATCGCAGTGCACCTAGTACTTCTGCTTTAGGAAGATTTTATAACAGTTACCGAAACAGTCAAAGTCACAGAGGATTATCACTTATAAAGATTTAGTTATTCTACAAATATATAAGAAGTGTAACATACATTTCATGTACAAGTGATCCATTTCAAATGTTTGAGAGACAATATACTTAATAAAATGCTCAATGTGTGAAACAAACATCCAGACTATAGTTTCTCTCTACATAATCTCTTAACAAACATGCACACTATTCACAATCTTGTGCTGAACATTTCATTTCTGCTCACACCAAAGATAGCAGTTTTATTTTCTTATTTTTGTTTATTGATTGATTTAGATCAGTTAGTAATAAAACATGTAATAATAGATAACGTTTCTGCTCGTTGCTTGCTTCCATTGCCACGTGCCACATTCAATAAAACCTTCATTGATCTACATTCATTGATAAAATGCCTTTGAGGATTACAGACAAATCTCTGTAACAAATCCTTCTTTTGTCTGAATCAAAACAGTCACGTTAAATGTTAAGCTGGTGTGAACGACTGTCCTTTTACAATTTCCTGTTATTTTTGAGCTACAAACCTCATTGAGCTACAATGAGGTCAAAAGCTAATGTGAACATCTTATAATTTAAACAGTAACATATTTATTAATAATATAGTAGTCAAAGTAACGAAATGCTTGTAAAAATAAAGGAATAAGGTATTACAATTCCAAAGCCCATAAGAAAGAATCATATGAAATCAATCAAGCTGCAGAACAGCTACTTCCCCACTTACTCCAAGGAATGGAACAGTCTGAGGTGTTTGAAACAGTCAAACCACAAAAAAAAAAAAAAAAAAAAAAAAAAAACGTGTGGATATATATTGTGTATATATGGGAATCTGTGGGATCTCCTGCATAGATGTGTCTGTAGAGATCATCTAATTGATCTCTTCGAGTGCAATGTTACATTTGCTCAGCAGACATTTTGCTCTCTGAATGTCTCAAAGAATTACCATATTCTTATTCTGTAGGTACAGTTTGTTTCTCTGCCAAGCCACAAGCAATATAAGGTTGAGTTGCCTTGGTAACTGCGCTCACAGCAGAATGCAGTACTGCTGTTGTCCAGCGGGGGCAGTACTACATCTCTTATGAGCAGTGGACATCACAAAGCGCAAACTGCAGCTGTTCTATTACTCTGGCATCTCAAAAGAGAGCTCAGCACTGAGGGCTGCCAGGTGCATTATATTACTCATGATGTTTGCTAGGTTAATGCACAAGCCATACCCCGCAGTGCTGATGCCTTTGAAGGTATAACAGGGAATATAAACTCCCACAGAACCCTTACTGGCCATATTAAAGCTTGATTGGATCTCTAGGTCAAAGGTAATTTACTAATGACCTCTTATTACCAATAGATATATAAAGGTAGACACCACGTTCGACCACTCAAAGCAAGTAGATGCCTCTGCCATCCTGGAATGGTGAAGTTTCATTAAGCATCCTCTAGATATAAAAACCACCGAAATTTAAATTTAAATTCCTAAAGAAACTGGATAAACTTTCACATATAAGAATGTGTTGGTTTGTATGCACTCAACATTACAGGTTTTTAAACTATATTACCATTTTAAATGTCAGCTTTGTCTTGTTGTATTGTGTTAGTTTAGCAAAACCGTCTGCTGAAGTCTATTGTAGATATAGATTTTCATACATGCGTATAACTACTGTTTCAGACATACAGGCTTATATATGGAGGACGGCCCATAGATACAGCCGCTACTAGTGCATCTACCTAGACATATCTATGTTATCACCTAGGTAGATTAAAGTGAAGGTGGTGTTGTTGGCATGTAGTGCAATCAGACATCTCATTGTCAGTATAGATGAACAGATGAAAGATTCGGTCAGGGGCGGGGCTTAGGCAAGTCTGCATTCGGTGATTGACAGCTAAGACACATGAGGGGCGGGGAGTCTCTCCAGGATCCAGGTGCTCACCTCCTTTAAGACAGACTCAATAGTTTCAGGTAAGTCATGATGTAGGGCATGGTAGGCTTCTTCATAAACCTGTTGGTCACAAAAACACAAATAGATCTGTGGGTTAGGAAGGCATAAACTGTACAAAATTGTCATTTTAACTGTAAAAGAACACCGTAAAAAAAAACAGTAAATAAGTTTCCCTACTATACACAGGGAAAAACAGTAATATAAATGTAACCTTACATTTCATGTAATTTTACAGTAAAATGCTAATACATTTTGGAAGTAAAAAAGGTGTTTGTCAGTATAACATTTTAGTAGCAGCATGGCCTTTCTAATCAAAAAGAAAAGGGCTATTGGATTTTTTATTTATTTATGGATTTAAACTGCAGTTTCTTCCATAAATATGCTAACATTTTTACAGTATTTTTACAGAATTATTCCAGCAACCACAGCTGTGGTTTGTCCTGTATGAATTATATTTATGATTTTCTTTTTACAGTCTTTGCATGAATCTTGGTCTATGATATGTGTTTCCATTCAGAGTACTGCATGAATGTACATCTGGATCAGGTTATACTGAGAAATTCAAAACATATACTGGCACAACATAAGCTCAGATCATATTCACAAGTCAACCCTCGAGTTCTGCAGTTTAAAGGCATAGCTCACCCAAAAATAAAAATTCTTTCAAACCTGTATGACGTTCTTTATTTTGCAGAAGAATATATTTTGAAAAAATGTTTCAACAATTTTTGTTAATATACTGAAACTATACAACGACTTTGAACCCCAATTACTTCTATTGCATGGACCTGAAAAAACTAACTCTGAAACGTTTTTCGAAATATATTCTTTTGTGTTCTACAAAGGATGAGCACATGCTGAGAGAATGTTCATTTTTGAATTTTTTGGTCCATGTTTATGCACGTTTGATTCACCTTCAGTTTTTTATCAGTGCTCTTGGCCTCATTATACATTAGATGAGCACCTCTGATGTCACAAAGCTTGTCGGCGTCGCCATGGAGAATGTAGAAGGGCCATGTGATGTTGGGTAATTCTCTCTCAATTCGAGCTGCTGCTTCCATCAGCTGCATTCCGAATGCAATGCGCAGGCCTCCGTGATAATTTAGCTTATCTGTGTCATATGCCTCCACCTAATGGACAAGAGGAGATTATGTGGGATTACAAACATGATCCTAATATAATAGTAAATCTTTGCTCAAGACTACACTAGGTAAAACTGAGGTTTTAAACAATTATAGTGAAATCTAGGCGACTGTATAATGTTTATGTTGTGTATTATGGCTGAATAAATGGAACCAGCTGTTTCTGTTGACGTAAGAGTATTCCAGACCCAAGCTATGAAGAAAATCACAACAATATGTTGTCACTATGTATAAGCCTCAATCTAAAAGAGTAGGTTTACTATGTAAATACTGTTTTAACAGCAAACATAAACAATGCTGCCAGATTGTCTACTTAGGCCTATTTGCACACTAACTGTCAATGTGAAATTTACGCACATATGCATTGCCCTACTTCTACAGGAGACCTTTGACATAGATTCCTGTACCTGTTTGGGATCCCTTGAGACCCATTTTGACTCGATCGAACCAAGAGAGAGATTGGGAGTCAAGCGGTTTAGAATTTTTGCCACGAAAACCTGCAAAGAATCCAAAAAACCACATACTGACAATTTACTACAGAGAACTGAACATTTCGGTCACGCCAAATACTGAATGACTGAATTTACATATTTACACATTTACATATTTGAAAAACTTAATAGAAACATTCACAAAAGTACAAATTAAGCAGATAACAAAAAAATTTGAAAATGTTCACATATTGAATAAACAGACAACGGCCCTGGACTTAATCCACACCGAAAATGTATGAATGTTATTAAAATACTGATCCAAAAAAACGGCATTATGCATTATTTTAAATGAGCAATTAAAAATGCATTATTTAAAAATATATTTTTTTAAATGATTAAACAATAGATACTCTAAATCCTTTCTAAAAGGCTATTTTGACACTTTCTGGTTGTTAAATTAAATTTGAACGTTCATAGTTGACATATGATGAGAGGCAGAGACTGCCTGAATAGAGAAATCTCTGCTGCCTGCCACACGCTGAAAGCTCCACTGCTGTTTTTTGACAGCTATTGTTATTTAATGGCTTTAACAGTCTGACTGCAGGGGGCAGCATATCTAATTTACAGCCTCATGTTTCAATTGTGGTGGTTATTAAATGCAAAAAAAAATATTTGTGGAGAAAGAAGAACTGACTGTCACTATAGCATGTTCATTGACTTTTTACCTTGAAGGGTGTAGCAGATTCAGCATTCATTTGAACCATGGGGCCTATGAGAACCACACCTGCAAAATCCTGCGGCCTCTCACAGGTGGTCAGAATGGAAATGGCCCCTCCCTGTAGTAAAACAAACCCAGTCATGTGATTGAAAACAGCAATATCTAGTATTTACTTGTAAAGTTCTTTGTGATTCCTCCCATATACATGTATATTCCACAATAAAAAAAAAGAAAGAAAATTCCATTACTGGTTATTTTCTTTTAACACAAGGTTTTCCAAGAAAATACTTTATGATATAATAGCTTAATTCCGCTTTGTAAAAACAAATCATAAATTAATAGATTGTGATTATTTTATTTTATTTTGTTAATAGCGTGTTGTTTTATAATAACATGTTTATTTGTGGGGTTTTGTTTACTTTAAAGTATATACATAGCTGTCTTTGTATTTTAGGAAGAGCATCCACCACAAACTGAACACCATATTTTGGGGTCCTTGTAATTAGAAAGTTAAAAAACTGTATTAATATTCTGTTAGTTATACACTGCATGAAAATATGTACTCTTAATTTGACAATAAACATGTTTTCCATCCTTACATGGGTAAATCTAAGTGAGAAGCCCCTAATTAGTAATTTTCTGATGCTCTGCTCTGCTTTCTTCATCTTGTTTCTATTATGATCCTATCTATGAATATTCATGAGTAGAGGCCAGGATTCAAAAGAGTTGGAGAGATTAAAGAACAGTTCCCACCACATTTCTAAGAGACTCCAGTAATCGGCTGTTTTAAGTTACGCAAAAAAAGCTTTTAGTCTAGACTTACAAACCCAAACACACACTTAGTTTAGACACACTACAAATGCACACTAACACTTAAACCTTCATCGAGAAAATAGGTGGTTTGTTTTGATTTGATTATAAAGGTAATTGCATTTTAATTTTGAATTTTTGAATTCCTGGGAGGAACTGGAAGTTTCAAACGCACACCCTACACACAGATAATTACACTCACAGCTGCATCTGTACGTGCACTTCCTTTACAAACACACACACACACACACACATGCACATTATTATATGACACTGTTCATTTTCATCTGTAAACATGTGATAGGAAAGCAAATGTTTATTCAGCCAGTAGCTTCAGTTCCTCAGGCCTCAGGAAGTGAAAAGTACAAGGACATATAGTCCCATGACTGGAGGTAACAATACACACCTAATTGCACATTTCTTTTCAGGAAGCATGTTTACAATCATTTCATTTTACAAATTTCTTATTAAAGACTCTGATTATATAAGTACCAAACAGCCTGGTATTACATAAGATACTAGATTAGTGAGTAAATGAGGGGGAAAACTAAAGAGATTTGAGAGCAGCAGGAACACGATTTATTATTTAGAGTTATAATGGCACTGAAGGAGCAGGAGAGAGGTGCATTATGGGTACTAACTTTAGGATTTCTTTACCAGGACACTCATGTAGTGGGGAATTTATATCATATAACAATCCCAGAAATAATTATGATTTTGTGATGGTGATGTTCCACAGAAATACATTGATACATACATCCAGAAACATTTCTAGTCTACAGGGCTCATGACATGATGCTTCTTGAGTATGCAGCTGGTCTGTTTTATTAATGAGAACTGTTGAGCAAAAACAAAAGGTAAAGAGCTTCCAGCTGGATTTTTTGTTAAGTTCAGTCATGCACAGTTTGGATTTAACACATGCTGAACATGGAAAATGTAACAAAGCAAAATCAAAAGGTCTTCCTGTAGCCTCCACCCCATGAGTCACAGTTTAGACAGCCTCAGACATCACGTCAACGGACCGTTGGTCAGGGTTGCCAGGTTTTCACAAGAAATCCTGCCCAATTGCTACTCAAAACTAGCCCAAAACTAGCCCAATTGCATTTCTAGGGGTCCCCAGTTAAAAATCGCGTTCCGAGGAGCAAAATACAAATTTTTTGGTGGGGTTCCCCTTCTAAAATTGGCATTCCAGGGAATGAGTATCATGTTATTGGACTCACTTCAACCCGCAGACATGAAAAACAGTGTTGAAGTAGCCCAATTCTGTGGGTAAAATGTAGACTTGGCAACACTGTCATTTGTTGAACGTCTGATGCATATGGCACACAAAATTGGAAACACTTTGGGAGTTTTGAAGTCATCATCGGATTGGTTGAATTATACAGGATTTCTGGGAAATACGTGTGTTGCGATCTTTAAAGGGATAGTTCACCCAAAAATGAAAATTGTATGTTTATCTGTTTACCCCCTGGGCATCCAAGATGTAGGTGACTTTGTTTCTTCAGTAGAACACAAACCAAGATTTTTAACCGAAACCGTAGCAGTCTATCAGTCTTATATTGTAAGTGGATGGGAATCACGGATAAAACATTTAAAAAAAAACTGCACAATCAAAAACCAAATTAAACCCTGCGGCTCGATACATTGATGTGTAAAGACACAAAACAATCGGTCTGTTCAATAAACTGAACAATTTATATTGTTTTGTTTTTTTAAATAGTATTGCCTATTTTGTTTTATTTTTATCACCAAAATTTTGAAAACACACCTAACTGCAAAAAGTTAATGCAGGTTAGGGTCACACAAGTGCAGTCTACTCTCTTTCTCTTACATTAATATATATTCACTCTCACTCACAGCCATAGCTTTTACAATGAAAATGTAGAGTTATTTGTCTATAATGATAACAATACTATAAAGTTTTAATAACCATTTGAATTCTATGAGAATAGTGGAGCCCACACGATAACTTTCATAATGATTTTTCAGTCTGATGAAAAATAAAACACTGGCAGCCAATCAGAAAACTGCAGCATGTGCTTTTAATGAACAGAACATTATCACTGGTGTGAACATTAATATAGTTCCGCTACAAATATAGTTATCTTAACAGTTATCGTTTTAGGTGTGAACACAAAAAATAGAAAGGTCTGTAGAAAGCATGTGACCTATGTTTGCTTATGAAAAGACATGGGGAACTGGCTTCAAAATATGTCCTACCATTGAGTGTCCAATGATGAAGACTGGCAGCTTGGGGTACCGGCCCTTCATAATGTCAATGTGCTGGAGGACGTCTCTGATGTATATCTGGAAGTTTTTGATATCCATTCTCTCACCTTCACTCTGGCCATGACCAACTGAGACAATAAGAGAAAGAGAATTAATGATGTAACATATGCTTCCATTCGCCCCCGTGTCTTTGTATATCAGCTTTCCTTTGAAACAGGAGATAAATAGGGCTGTCACTCACAGCGCAATGCTAATTGCTCACAAAGAAGAGCTCAGGAAATTTTGGCATATAACTGACATGACATTTAGTCAAGCAAATTAACATAATATTAATAATGGAACAATAGAATAAAATAGAATAGAATAGAATCTCCAAAAAGCATGTGGTTTACAGACATACTGAGATGTTAGACTCCATGTAAGAGGAGGAGAGAGACAAAAAGAGAGTAAGAAACAAACAGAAACTGACTGTAATGGTTTCTGTTTGTTGTATTTCCATTGAACCAATTACTCACACCGAGACACCAGACAGTCAAATCACACACTCACACAACCCCAACTGCTCATCACAAGGTGGCTTGCTGTCTCTCTGCATGAATCATTAGTTACCATGGTACTGCCACAAAACAGCTTAAACATTCTGTACACATAGCACCTGCTATTTTCTGTTTCATTTCATTTTTCTTTCATTTCTCAACTCCATCCCCCACTCTACACCCAGGATGTCCATGCCCACAACATCTGTTGTAAATGACAGGAAAACCGGGTGGATGAATTACAAGGAATCAAATGTGGGCGTAAAATAGTTTTCACCCCACTCTGTCACATTCTCATGAAGAGCACGCCCTCCTACACGACCCAAAACACTGCTGCACTGTTGCTAACCAACAAATCTGTGTGTTGGGGATTTTAGCCGTTTGATTAGGAGTCTGCCACTCACCGTGATCATGGGCGAACACCAGAATGCCATGCTGGGTCAGGCTGTGAGCAATGTCAGCATATCCCCCACAGTGCTCTCCTGCTCCATGGGCGACAAACACCAGAGCCCTGATGGATGAAAACACACATTATTGATTTGGGAAAGGAATTCAAAAAAATTTAACAAAGCTGGTCCTGATTCCTTTTAACATTTCCAATTCCATTTACAGTTTCATGAACAATTATTTTATTACTTGTAAGGAAATCATTTCAATAATACATACATTTACAACAATTTAGTTCTAAGACAATTTAGTTCTTAGACATTTCAGTCTTTTTTCGTTTGTTTTTGTGGCTTTACTACATTGGTTTTCCTAAATATTTCTGATTCACTAAAGAGAAACAACTTACTAGACCTATTTCTGAAACCACAAGGACCAATTCTCAATTCAACTAGTTGCTTATTAGCATATTATTAACATATTGGCTGTTTATTAATACTTATAAAGCACATATTCTTAATGACCATATTTTACATCCATAATACCTAAATACTTAAAGTTAACAACTACCTCACTAACTATTAATAAGCAGCAAATTAGTAGTTTCAGGCAAAATTCATAGTTAATGGTTTGTTAATAGCAAGAATCAGATCTTAAAGTGTGACTTATACCTTCTGTAATTGATCTAAAAGTATCATGCTACACTAATTGGGTATCTGTATGCTATGCTTCCTCATAAACTGACCAAAACAGACATTTACAGACACTGTAATGTAATTTAAATTACATATTATATTGTGATGTGGTAGGAATTGTAATCAGGCACTAAAGAGAAAACCCATTAAAAATTTTGGAGCCAACGGGATTGCCTGAAATCCTAATAGGGGACCTGATTTCTCATGATAGCTAGTGCAGGATACTTGGTCAAAAGGTTTTCAGTATGCACTGGAAACTTTACATGCGATAACTGTTAACAGAAGCGTAAGTCATTCGGTTCTGGTATATTTATACTGGTATTATTCAGAACCATTTCTCAGTTTCCAGCAGAAGAGAAAAACACATCCTACTAACAGTCTCCCACCAGAATAACAAGATATGCTCATTATCAGCATACACACTAAAAACCCAGAAAAAATAAGGCAGAAAGAGAGGAAGGATCAGAGAGAGAGAGAGAGTAGAGAGAATGAGAATAGCTTTATTAGGTCCAAACTTGTGCAGATTTGCTATGACCTCAATGCAGCCTCTAATCAGTAACAAAAAGAGTCTTTGTAAATGTATAATGGACTCACATGGTCTCAGAGGACTGAAAATTGGCATCTTTACTTCAATTTGGAGAAACTGCTATTCTTTCATTTCCTCTGTCATACTAAGAAATGCATTTACTAAAAATAAAGCCTCTCAACCTCCATCTACGAGCTGGTAACTTGGTGTAAGATAAAATGGAAGTTTTTGTGGTTATGATCATCCTTAGATCAAAACGCTTTTCTCCTTGAACCCTGGGAATGCAGTTTGTGAGGCAGACAGAGAGACTACTGTGTGAGTGTGCATGTCTTTAGAAATTCCAAAATAGTTCTAAAGTAGTTAAACTACAAAGTAACAATCATCAAGGGCAGAGCAGAGATAAACAGAATGAAATTCAGTGCGCCTGTACAGTTTTGGCTATACTTGCGAGGGCCAAATGTTTTGAGTATAATTTGGCACTGCTATAACAACTGTTTGAATAACCATGTTTGGTAGAGGAATTCTTCTCCAAATGCTGTGAGACAGAAGAAGATGGACCACACTGACCGGCATGACCCAATTTGTTGGACTGTGTATGAGTGTTTTACTTTGCATGGGTTCAGTGCCCAGGTTATCTATTGAGCAATCTGTCAATCATTATTGGGGTCATACAGTGGGCTACTGTGGTCTTTTCAACTTTCACACACTTCCTGGCATCAGCACTGGACATGTCCATGTAAGCGACTGTACAGGGACATTGTGAGATGATGTCTGGGCTGTAAGCGGAGTAGTTCTGTTAAATGTTAACCCAAGCAGTGAAGTGGTAAACTCAATGTAAACAGTTTGCCACTTCAGCTACTCATATTGGTCAACTTCAACTTCCAACAGACCACCTTACTACATTCAGGTTTACTTTCAAAGGTTGGTTTGGTGTAGATGTCACCTGTGTGCTAGGAGGTTCACCACAAACTTGAGAGGAAAAAAGATTTTACAAAACATACATGGTAACATGTTCACTTAAGATATTAATAAAATATGTTAAGATTTTTTGTACAATCACATTTACCAAATTTGCTTGCATTACTATTTCCTTCAGTTTTTTAAAAAAAGTGAAATTATGAAGATTCATTTTATTTTACTGACATGTATAAAAAGAAAATATTTAATAAGGAGAAAAAGTTATTAATCTAGTTTTAAGTCAGAAAACCGTCTCAAAACCAATGTTGACATACAATGTTTGGTTGCACTTTATTTTACAGTATGTGTACTTACATGTATTATAGTGTACTTACAGTGTGTTTATCTAAGAAAGTTCTGGTAATACAACGTAAGTACATGGGTTAGAGTTAGGTTTAGGGGTAGTACCTAGTCAATACATAGTTATTGTAATTACTATAATAAGAAAATAGTCTGTACATGAGGAACAGAGCTGTAAAATAAAGTGCTACCAAAATTCATTTACAATGGTAATATTACATTTAGTACAACAATTGTTCCATTTTGTTGTATTATAATATCACATTTATTAGTAATAATACATTTGGATTATTTAATATATTCATATTTTCAACTTTTTTCATACATAAAATATATAGATGGCATTTTATTTTAGGAAGAAAAATATTGTTTTTTAAAACCCCAGATTTAGCCTACAGTATAAAATGTCTACACTAAATGTGTAAAAGGTGGGATTCGAAATTGGTTTATTTGGCCTCATTCAGATGGTTATGTAATACAAAAAAAAAACATATGTATTGGATCAGTTTATTATAGCATGATGCGAAGCATTCAGTAATTTCCATGTCCCACCCTAAGCTGATATGTTTCTAATCAGCTAGTAAACAGACACAGAACCTTCAAGCGATCAACCACGAGCTAAATATTTTACCATAAACAGAATGACAGTGCAGTAGAGGGGATCCTGGTAGCATTCCTTCAGATGTCTGATGTAAACATCTCTGATGCCTGCATTAGTTTCATTAGCTGCTCTGAATCTTTCCCCTTCAGTCATGGGAAAAGCTACGTTCCACATCCCAAAACAAAATATTTGTGGTTTTATAACATTTCACTGAAGATCACATGGTTTTGTGGTTTATCAATATACTCTCATTAAATATGCCAGTGAACATGTACAGATGCACACACACTCTTGTCATATACACTGTTGCTGACAAGCATTAGAGATCAAATTAGGCTGAGAGAGGGGAAGAGGTGGTAACTATGGTAACGGCATGCTCCCCTGGGCCGCAACATGGCCACTTCAGGGTGAATAGCTAATGGCAAAAAACAGCTCTGCAACAGTAAGGCATAGAGTTTGACCTGTTTGACGTAATCATGACATCCACACAAACACTGCCTGATATGACCTATTTTTATAATTACTCAGAAGAACCACAGCAGATGACACTAGAAAAGTGTAGCAGATCTGTACTGTGTGAGTGTGTTTGTGTGTCTACAAGTGGTCATAAAGGGGCCATGAGCAGGGGCTTTCAACTCATGGAAACCAAGACCTTCCGTTCTGCTTTTACTGTATAGAACCTGAGTGGGCCCCTTTCACATTCACTTTAACCAGATGAGTAATTCAGGATGGTATAGTCATTTAACAAGATAGCATTTATAAGAAACTGGATTATAAAAAAACATTGTGAGTGAAAGCAGGCACTGCCTGTAATACATAAATTCTCTTTAAAGTAAACCTATTATTTAAGTAAATTAATTTGCACAGCATGTGATGTCAACAGGGTGGCACCCATGAGAAGCTGACTGGCTCCATGTAAAATACAACTTTTTTTAGAAAATGTTTGTGTCAATGTTGTTTTCTCCAAAGAATTGTTCATTTTTCATTGTTTCCAGCATACTGTGTCAGCGTTATACAGCCTGTCCAGTGTGAATTATGAACAAAAAGACTCATCATGCATCCAAATATGCTATTCAGAAGGAGGAAAAACAGTAGGCCTACAAGAGCATTTCACAATTATTCAAAAAAAAAGAAGCAAAAAGTGCCTGGATGACCTATTACTTCTGAAAAGATCCCAAGACGGACACTTTATTATCATATGTGGCCACAGGAGAGAAGTTGTAAATGGCAGTGAAGCGCTTTCAGATACAGCTTTAGCAGCTGGAGTTATCAGTTTGAATCATCCACTGAATTCACTTAATCATTTCCTCTACCCATTACAAGACAAATTATCATTACTTTCGGTGTTTGTTAAATGTATTGTTCATGAAACTTAAATTAGAAACATTACTCATTCATATGACATGCATTTGAAACAGCTTTATTTGTATTTTTTTTATTATTTTATTGTAATGAATGAATTCTTCAGTGAGTTTATGTGTTAACTCGGTTTTTTAGCAGTACATTTATAAATTCCTAACTGCACCTTTAAATGCAGGATTTTCAAGAAACTTCCCTTGTCTAGTTCCTCACTCACCAGTTTAGGCATCATGTGATGGGCCAAGAGTTTGCAAAAATGGCAAAAGAGAACCTCGCGGAAGACCGCAGATCAACCACTGTTAACGTTTACTGCCAAATGAATCTTCTCTGTTATAGCCTGTTTGTAGTTTTGAATGCGTGTCACGTTTTAAAAGTAGCCTAGCTACCCGCGGAGGTGCTGGAAAGTAAAGGGCAGACTCTTGAAAGTGGGCTAAAAATAAGCTCCGTAAGGAAACATCCGTAAACGCTTATCAGCCTCTCGTCCTGCTTTACCGGAGGCTGTAACGGGAGGATCTATTGCTTTATCCCAAGAGGCCTGACCTAATCTATATCTGTTTTGTATACGAATGTCTCGCACTTACTTCGGAGGACTGTCCGGCTCCCAGTAACGGCAGAACAAGTGCAGTCCGTCGGCGTTGACGATGTGCGCCAGGTCGGTGTATGGGACACCTTGCGGTGACCGACGATTCCCCTCGGGTTCCGGCATGTCCCTGCCGAGGGCTGAGTCTGAAATAAACAGACGGAGCGCGGTCAGAAGCTCGCTGCTGTACCAGTATGAAACAGCAGCGACTAACAGGCAGGTGGCTAGCGCATGCATTCCGGGGATTTCATTCATCTGGTGCAGCGCAGCGTACAGCGACCGGCAGAATATTTTCAATGACAGTCCAGTCCCTTACGTAAGGAGCACCGGAGCGATAACACAGGACTGTCCTGAGTATTTACACAAGCACGCGCGTTTTTAAATGGACTAACGATTCAAAGAGAGTCTGTTGTCATCATCTCTCGCACTGAGCAGTTTCCTGTAGTGTAGGCAGAAAGAAAAACAGCGCGTGCACTGCGGGACTGCTGTGACCGACAGAGTGCCAAGAGGGAGACAGTGAGAAAAGCTTCCAAAGCATCGACCTGCCAATTAATTTCACTCCAATCTATTTATCTGGGTCGATAGAGAATCGAGGCCAGCACAGACTGGTTTATTTAGATTGTCACAGCCACAGTTAAGCGATCCATTCTCCCAACCCGGAGAAACACTGAATGACAGGATACACGTTTGTTTTCATCATTCATTTAAAATTAATTAAAGTCAAAGTCTATTAATGTTGATATTTAGCCCATATTGATTATTAATGGTTTGTTTTCTATGCAACGATAATGGTAGTTTTTTTATTTTTATTTTTTTTACTTATTCTTCAAAATCCTATGCATTTTCAGCTGACTGTCAGTATCTCGATTGTCCTCTATGATCGTTGTCTACTTTTTAAGTGCCCAGTTCATTATAGTTTTGATTAGGCTATATGTGTATGCATAGCAAAGATAAATAGTCATACCTTAAAGCTTGGAGAACTATTTATTGATATAAAACAAATCAGTTTTTTATACCTAAAATGTATAGGCTACACGCAGCTCTTCAAGGAATGTGAATTCCCTCGACTCGATGCGCGTGTCTGGCTTAGATTATGTCTAAATAGCTCTTCGCAAAGGTGACTCGCAAATATCACATTTACTACATATTAACCAACAATAAATAAATCCAACCAACCACCTACCTGAATGTGCTACAGACTGAATACTGGAGACTCAAATTTAGGAGTCAGTGGTCCGGTACTGGAGGCGTTCGTTGACAGCGGCGCTCAGCCTGCTGCTGTTTCCTGCAATGGGTTCAACTCTGATCCGCTCACACACAGATGCTGAGCGGCCGCCTGATGGGTGGAGGAAGATTGAAAGGGGAGCCGTGTGAGAAACCGCCAGCACGCACACGCACGCACGCACGCACCCACGAAACTCTCTCTCTCTCTCTCTTTCTCTCTCTCTCTCTCGGTTCTTTAACATTGATTACAGCTAAATGAGATTTATTAAACTCATTAATCTTATTATGTCAACTCTTTCAGTTAGACTAAAAGCTTAGCTTAAGGTATGAGACTAATGCTGTTCTCTTGCATTAGGCTAGAGTTGTTTTCTAGTCTGTGTGTGATATACAGATGAGGAAATGTCGTTAAGGCTTTTTATTCACCTCTTGCACAGTAAGTCAGTTGCACACCACCTGTGCTTTAGTCACAGGTAGGCTAGGCTATCATCTGTTCAGAAACAATACACAGGTAAAGTAGATGGACAGGTTCTAGATGATCTTTTCCTTTTGGGATATGCTGGAAAGACCAGTTTCTCTGAAACTTGTTAACGACAATTTACATACAAAAACAGCACCCATCAAATGAAAAAGACTTTCTTCATTTATTTTTAAACATCCCTAAGATACTTAGCACTTCAGACTGAACATAAACAAAGAACAGTTTAAGAACTCCAATCCTGTTTTTTCAGGGTTGAATATGTTCACAGATAACCGGTAATCTAGCATGGTAGATAATTTCCAAACAATTCCACCACAAGAATAAGAAAATTAAAGTTTATTTAAGTTAGAATGATTCTAAATACACAAGCATATAAAGTTAACAAACAGCATACATAGCATAGTAAAATACATAAACTGATTTTTATTTTTTAATGATAATTACACTACCATTCAAAAGTTTGGGGTCCTAATTTTTTTTTATGTTTTTGAAAGAAGTCTCTTATGTTTGCCAATGCATTTTTTGATGACAAATTTTTAAATAACTGTTGCTATTTCCCCCCCAAATTAATTCCAATTAATTTATTCTTGTGATGCAAAACTGAATTCTCATCAACCATTACTCCAGCCTTCAATGTCCCATAATCCTACAGAAATAATAATATGCTGATTTGATGGTATATATATATATATATATATATATATATATATATATATATATATATATATATATATATATATATATATATATTGCAAAAGTGGTGCAGCTTAATATTTTGTAGAAACCATGATTCGCATTTTTAAGAGTCTATAAAGGATAGAAATTTCAAAACAATAGCTTTTATTTCACAAAAATATTTTGTAACATTTTAAACATCTTTCCTGACACTTTTGATCAATTAAAGGGGGGGGGATACAATGGTGTTTCATGTATTCAGAGTTGTTCACAGTGTTAAAGAGAGGGATTCTCAAGCTAAACATGGCCAAAGTTAAAAAAAAATAATTTGGAAGAATGACTGAGAATTTCTGTGCCGAAAATCTTACTTTAGGGTTGGTACAAGTTTGGGCTGTTTTTTTTTTTTATCGTGGATCTAATGACGTAGATGAGAGCGGAACTCCTTATATGAACATTTCTCCAGGAAAAGCACTGCATTTGTTCGAGAATGCCTCCAAATAACTGCGTTTTTGGATGTGAGGGAAAGTTTACCGTTTTCAACTTCCCCAAGAACCCAGCGTTACATGAACAGTGGATGCAGTTTGTTTTTCCGGGGAAGCAATGGAGTGTAGCAAGTGCATTTGTGTGTTCTGGTCATTTGAGTGACGAATGTTTTATAAACAAGGTCCAAGTCGACGCTGGATTTGCACATCGTTTGCTATTAAAACATGGAGCCGTCCCTTGTGATAAAAGACCCCATTCATGTAAGTACTTGCATCAGATTTCTGTATTTTGTTGGAAATCAGCACATAAGTGAAGATATGTTAATGGAAAGAACACGAAACATCAGTATTAAAGCTCCGCTCACCGCACGCCTCCAGGAGCTCGGCTTTTTCCAGAAAGAATCGGAAAGCTGTATTTTTCTTATAAATAGCCTATGATAAAACTAAAGACTTTTTGGATATATGAAGGATGCAGTACTACTCTATAGGTACTCAAGATTAAATTGAGATTAGGTGAAATGTTATGTACCCTTTAAAAAATAAATACTGATCCCAAACTTTTGAACAGTATTGTATATTGGTAAAATGGGAACTTTGCAAGAGTCTGATTATACAGTGAAAACTGAGTTTATATTCATTATGTACCTGGAACTCTACAGTGTCACAACCTGGAATAACATATTTCTTAGATGTTTCACAACTAAGTGAATTTCTTTTTTTTTTCTTTTTTTTTTTTTACAGTTGACTTGTCTTACACAATAACATTATATGGCAGATCCATTTTCAGATATTTCACATTCAAAAGAGTCTCATTATTCAAACAAACAAACAAAAAAATAAAAATTATTCATCAAAACACCTCCTTAACTTATTCTTCCCCATGATGAAATACACAATAAATAACAATCAAGCTCTGTGTTCCGTATCATGTTTGGTGTTTGGATTTACAAATGTGTTCCCTGCATAACCTGTAAAAGTAGAAGGCAATAAATGAGGTTTATTCAGTCACATTTGTTTCGACATACTGTCTTGGCCACCAACACTCAACACATTTCTAAACAAGATTAGGAAATCTCTGACATGCGTTTATGTATGTGTATATGATATAAGAATGTACTGTACCTCCTCGCTGTTTCCTTGTTGACAGTAAAGAACGGCATCATGTACAGATGAGAAGAGAATCGATTTAGTTACTTTCTCGTTGAAGAAATCGCCTTTCTCCATACTCTCTACAACACCTCCTGAAAGAGAGATTACAAATAATGATGACACACAGGTCCGTCTTGACTGCAAGTTCAAATGGAATTCCAAAGTCATCTTTCTAGACAACAAAAAGAAAAAGTTTCTTTAGATCATTAAAATGTTTTTTACATGAAGAGATTAAGGTTATTTTAAGAACTGTTCATAGAGAGATTCTTTAGGACTCCCAGAATGGTCCTTCTGTACTAGAATCACTGCAAAAACACCCTGGTGAAACTACATGTTTGTATTGGTCACTTACTCTGGCAGCCACAGAAGTACACCTGTACACCAGCCTCTCCATAATCCTTATAGATCTGGATTAAACAAAGGGTTTTAACAAGGGTTAAAATGTTACATATTTAATAAGTCACTAATGTACGGTACGCATTGTGTCTCACATTGCGTAAAGTCTTCACGCCAACTGTATCCAGGAAGTTGACAGGGCTCAGGTCAAGAATGATTGCCCTTGGCAGCGTGGTGTCAGTGTCATGGTCAGGCCCCGCTTCCACAGCAGCCACATCCTTTGGTTCTTTGACTGACAATTTATGCACATCTCCATTTGCCTCTGCTTCTTCCCCACTTTCATCTGTGTCTGAAAATGGTGGTTCCTCCCCCTGGTCAAAAGCAGAGACCGCTGACTCAGTCAGAAAACACAAACACTTATTTTCTCACTTCTTTCCGTGCATACGCACAGTGTCTTCAAAAGCAAACCTTAGCAGCTTTAACAGCTTCTTTAGCTCTTTTCTTGGCCTCTTTCTTAGCTTTCTTTGCAGCTTTCTTTTCTTTTCTGAGTCTCTTCGCTTCCAGTTTTTTCTTGTGTGAGAGAAGTTTAGCCACGTCTACCCCAGTCTGCACACAAACATTTATTTTTACTGCGTGAATGTCCTGACCTGTGCACGTGCTGTATGTAGCTTGTTTGGGCTAATCACACAGTGAATGTTTATGTTCGAGCTATGTTTGGGATAATTGCCTGTTGCGAGTAGTGTCTTGTAATTGCTCTTTATGTGATTGTGTCTGTGAATGAATATGCTTGAGAGTATATGGGTGTATGGTGTTTGTGTGTGTCTACCTTCTCATAGAGTGCATCAATATACATTTCAGCATTGGCAAAGTACAATGTTGCAGATGAATGGAAAATCATTATACCAGGAATCTCCTTCACCTGTAAGTGTGTAAAAAATACAGAGAAATTATACTCAAAATAACAGAAAGTAGTAATAATAATTTGTGTGATAAAATCAAGAATTACTAAATACTTTTTCAAAATAATTGCACAAATATTGTAAAGCAATATTTGCAATTACAGTTTTCTCAATACTCAGTTATTTACAAATGCAAGAACAGATTAATCAAATTAAATGTAATGTGTTTTGACTGATGCCCTAGAAGACAAATCCTGAAAATAGGAACCAAATTTCAATTTATCAAATTTGTTTATTAACTGACTGTTCATCATTTAAGTCATTTTTATACATCTTGAACACAAGTCATTAATAAAACATTTTGTCAAAGGTGAAAGACTGTGTTGTGGCCAATTACATTTTTCAAAAAACAAAAACAAAAAAAAACCTAGTTTCAGTACACTGTAATTCACAAAAAATCACTATAATGGTGGTCACGGTCACCTGATTGTAGTCCTCTATTGGTTTGTAGATGTCAGTGCCAGGAACCTGGCCAAGAATAGAGTATTTTGGTCTGTTGTAAAGAGAAAAAAACATGTAGAGAAGAAGAAAGGAGTCAACACACAGAGGGACAGATGGTGAATTCTTATGCAAACTGTTTAGGATGCTGTCAAGAACAGGAATTTTAGCTACTAAGCCAGTTGTACATATGGCCAGTCTAAGAGAGCTCACATCTGATATTCATCAGCAGTGTAAAGTAAAACAGGAGACTGCATGCAGAACCAGTTTTCCGTTCTCATTTAAGTATATAAACAGTTACATGTATGTGAATATCATTTAGGGCTCAAGACTATGTCACAGTTTAATGTGAATTCGTGGATTATTTCGCTTTGTGTATGTGGTTTCTGTCACTCACAGTTGAGTTCTGAAGACGACAGTGAGGATGGAGAAGGCAATAGATGCAGCAAGTCCCATATCAGGATTAAACAACACTGTCAAGATCAAAGTCATCACCCACACCACCTAAACACACAAACAACAGAGTAAATAACAGCTAAACTGTGTATTCAGATCTTTCATATTTTGTCTATTTTTAAAGTGTTGCATAAGCTTTGCTTTCTCATGAAACCCCCTCCTTCTCGATCTCTCTCACCATATCCACTTTATTGGTCCTCCAGAGAGAGCTGATGTCTCCAAACTGCTTCATCATGCCTTGCAGGTTTACATAGATTATAGCAGCCAGCACAGCCTAAATAAACCAGCATAGACATGTACATTATGTCTATATCCTTATAAATGGACATATGATCATATTCTTGAATTGAAGGAATAGTTTACCAAATATGAAATTTTTTTAATATTTTACTCTCCTTCATATGATTCCAAACCTGTACGAGTTTCTTTCTTATGTTGAATATAAAATAATATATTATGAAGAATGCTGGTGATCAAACAGTTGATGGTCCCCATTGACTTCAAAAGTATTTTTTCCCTACTATGGAAGTCAGTGGGGACCAACAACTGTTTGGTTTATCAACATTTTTCAAAATCTCTTCTTTTGTGTTTGGAACGACATGAGGGTGAGAAAATGAACATTTTTGGGTGAACTAATCCTTGAAGCACAGATAAGTTTGAATATTAATGCCAGGCCCACACAAGGGCTGATTCTATGTACTGACCTTTGGCAGCTCCTCAAATAGTTCGCCAATCTTTAACAAGATCACCAGAATTACCAGAGAAGAAATCGCTCCAGCCACCTGAGAGAATGACAGAGACAGGTTTCAAGTTGAACTTTCACCCAAAAAACAGTCATCTAACAGTCAACAGTCATCCATCTCTCCAGAACTAGCAAGTCAAAGATATATGTAGTTATGTATGTCAGATTGCAGATTGCTGAAGCTCTCACCTGTGACTTTCCCCCTGTGCTGACCTGCACCATGCTGCGAGACATAGAGCAGCTGATAGCAAAACAATTGAATAAGCCTCCAATGGAGTTAGACAGACCCAATGCTATGAGTTCCTGAATCAGAGAACAGATAATAGGAGAAAAACACAAGATGTTCAAACAAAAAGGTTTTTCAAAGTTTTTGGCATTTTAACGTTTTTGATATAGATCAATGACTTCCAGCACAAAACAAAAAAACCACAGTAAAAGACGTCAAATGTGCCTGGATCGAAACATTATGGCCTTAAATGTATAAATTAAAAGAAAATATTGTAAACCTTTAACCATATATTTTAAGTGCAGATTTACTATGCAGTTTGTTTTATGTTGACACTAAATTTGACATTAAAAGTGAAAAATATATTATATATGTCGCATGCTCCTTTAGAAATTATTCTAACATGGTACATTTGTGCTGCTTAATTTTTGTTTATAAACTATAATTTTTTTTTTGGATTCTTTGATTAATTTAAAGAACGCCATTCATTTGAAATTATTTTTGTAACAGTGTAACAATAGCCCCTTTCATGTATACAGTCTTCACAGGTGAATTACCGCTAAATTACCGTTAAGAGACCATGAGTGAACAGGACCTTTTAAAAAGAAAAAATAGGAAGTTGTAACTTGTCCAGTGAATTACCAGTATTTCTGTAAGAATGCAGAACAAGATTAACCGTACGAGCACGTATAAGTTTAGGACATGCTGCCATAAAAGATTTACTCTGGGCCAATCCTAACATTCTGATGCAGATGACACATTTACTCCATGCTGTTTTTTGGAAGTGAAAGAATAGTCTAAATATGTCTAATACAAAAATGAAAACATCAACAAAAACATAGACCAATATACCTCTCTGTATTTAAAACACAACACCAGAGGGCAAAGCCATTTAGAGGTAATTTCTAGTTAATGATGTTACAGGACTTACTGGTATTTTGAAACTGTGCTTTACCGGTAAAAAGACGAAACACTGTTGCATGTTTACTGGTATTACTGTGTGGAAGGGGCTAGAAGTGTCACTGTTGATCAGTTTAATGTGTGAATATAAATTTGTGTGTATCTAAATATATATATACACATTTAATAAAAACAATCTTTTACAGACATTTAAATTCTATTACCTGGTTACTGTCGACTTTGTAGGCATATTTGAGGGCAAAAATTCTACCCAGTGAGATAGCAATTCCATATCCAACAACAGCCAGTGCAAAAGCATCTCCGACCATTGAACCCAACAGAGAGACCGTGGGCGCCACAGGAGCCTGCAGACTACAATGTGAAGAAGAGATGCAGATGAGTATTTGAGCTTGTAGATGATATACAATGATGCTGCGGTTTTATTTTATAGCCGTTACCATACTATACACATACTATGTTGAACAGTTGAATTTGTGTTGCATAGTTGTGGTTGGACTCACCCTGATGGGATTTCTCCAACCACTTCAACACCATATTTAGTCCTCAAATTCATCTGCCATGACACCACAGTAGCAATAACAATCTATACACAGAAACAAGATGACAGTTTTAGGAAGAAATATGCCATATTACATCACAAAGAGCAAGCAAAACTGATGACGTTTTTGATAAATTAAAAAATATACAATAACATTCTACTGTAAAAAAAAAAAGAGAATATAAATAAGTCTCTGTATGTCCACAGTTAGCTAAGTAAATTTGCATGTGTGTGTTTCACTGTATGTTGTAACTCACAGTGATCAGCTCAACAGGAATCGGAATAGGGATTTTGCGCGCCGCCAAGGCACTAAGTTCCTTTGCAGCAACCAGACCTATGATGGTTACAATGCTAACTACCAGAGTACCAATATTAGTCTGTCCGAGCAATGCACAAACCTCTATTACTGTCTGGAGAGAGAAAGAAAAATACATATAGAGAGAAATCAGTATTAAAACATATGGAGCTCGCTAAGTGCAAATCATAACCCCGGCCGCTAGGGGGCACTAAACACAATTTACACATAGATGTGTTTATTTGTCTTTGTCTGTGGGCTTTTGCATATCAGTTATGGATAGTCCTTAATTACAGTAAGTGTTCGGGACTGTGTGTGTGTTTATACTCACATATATAAGAGACAAAGGTCCACTATACCGCTGTGGATTGATGCCAAAGGAATATTTGAGCTGGGAGACGATAACGTGAATGGCGGCCGCTGTTGTATAAGCTCTCACCAATGGCTCTGATAGATAAGTTACCACAAAACCAAACCTAACCAAGCCGAGGAGCAACTGCACACAGATACCAAACACTTAGTCACACACACAACTGCAAAAGCACATAGCCTACACTTACAAACGAGACTACCTGGAAAATGCCAGATAAGAAAGTCACAGTGGCCGCGATCTTGACCCTCTCTGCATCACGGCTGGCAATGTCCAAGATGGTGCTGTTGGTATCATTGCCTGGTATCACAAAGTCTGAGTCTGGAGCCAAGCGCTCAGTCACGCTGCCAATCATAACGCTCATAACTGCATATGTACCTGTAGACAGAGATTAGAAAATATGACTAATTGGTTTGAAGCACTGAAATGGCATTAAACTTGTACCATAAGTGACATATTTGATTCAAATGGAAAGCCCACCAAAAAATTTAAGTCCTGTCATAATTTACTCAACTGCATGTCATTCTATAAGCATTTTTAAAAATATATAAATTGCTCAAGAGTCATGAGAGACTATTTTTATGGTGCTTTTTGGAGCATGAACTGCTGTTGTATAGAAAAGATTGATGTAAATATATTTTTTGTGTTCCAAGGAAACGGCATACAGATTTAAAATGAAATGAGGGTGTGTAAATTAGGACAGAATTGACATTTTTTCAGTGAACTGTCCCGAACTACGTCTTATAAAAGGGAGGTGTGTGTACTTACCCACAGAAATGTGTTTAGATGTTCCAAATATGAAGTAGATGAGAATGGGGTAGAAGGAGGAATACAGACCAAAAACAGGAGGGACTGCTGCTAGCAGAGCATATGCCATACCTAGAGACACAAAACACACTGCATGTTACATGTGTGTGTTTGTTTGTGTTTATGTTTAGTCTTAGGTAATAAATGTGCTTTGGTAATACAGGTGTGCATGTGCTTGTGTTGGACCTTGCGGCAGGTGCATGATTCCCACACTGATTCCTGATATTAGATCTCCAATAGCGTTTTCTCGAAAAGGGTATCGTGGCAGCCAAGCCAGGATAGGAACAAATGATAGGAAACAGCTCTTAAACCTTGGGCCTGTACACCTGATGAACAAAGAAAAAGAGAAAATTATGAGACACAGAGAAGAAGAAGATAACTGCCTTAATAATTAATTCTACATTTTTTAAGGCCTGAGACTTCTCTGAGATGTTGTTGCATCGTTAAAGCACAAAATGCTATTTGGATCTTTCTCAATTCAGCTGGACAAGTGATTTGATTTTTAGATTTGACACAAAAATGTGGAGTTCGTGTTTTTAAGTTGAAGGTCATAGGAGTATGTTTTACAAGAAAATTCTGTTTGTTTTTCTACTATAACTCCACATTTAATTTAGAGTTATTTGCCATTTCTATGTAATTATTAGTAAAAATTTACTAGCCAGAAACAAATGAGTAATTTCTTTTTTTTTTTTTTTTAACTATAGCATCAATACTGCTACAATTCAAAAAAAAAAAGAAGGCAAACAAAATACAGATTTTATTTTTCAAACAACTATTCTCTTAAAAACATACAATAATAAAGGCCACAAACCTGACAGCATCTCTGAGTTTTTCTTTTGCTGAAATTTTAAAATCCGATTTCTCAGCAACTTGGTCAACACCGAGCTCATCCAGAACATCTCTCTGAATGTGATATGGCACCCTTTTCCTGAGATCTTTGTCTTTCATCTTTTCTTCCATTTTGAATCCTCTCTATCTTAAATGTGATCCTGAAAATGTTTCTTCTCAAATTCACTGTCCAGATCACACCCAGGGCATAGATCCCGAAACGTATGTCCTCACAGCGACAATTCAATCTTTAATGTCCATGCAAACGGACCCAGAACAATTCTGAATGATGTTCTCCAGTCTCCAGATTTGTAATGAGAGCTCCACAGGTCTGCTGCTCGTGTAGTGAAGCTCTGGACAGCAATGGATTGATGAATGTCCCTGGCCCTGCTCTTCTACCACAGTTTGTGTTAATGTGTATCCTGCCCTTTCTGATACCCGTCTGATCCATTCACACACTCACTGATAGAATTCTAATGTGTCCGTATGGGGAGCAAAGTCCCAAAAAGAGAGAGAGAGATAGAGATAGAGAGACAGAGAGAGAGAGAGGGAGAGGAGGGGTAGGGGTTCTACAGAGTCAATGTTGGAAACGTTCACACTAGATCCCTACACCACCTTATCTCGGCCTGATTAGATAGAAAACATGTTCATTCTGCAAAACCATGTGCTGTTGATCTTTGAAATCACATCTCTGCTATAAGAGGCGTTTGTTTTGATCCAGTAAAGGAGAGACATCTTCATCTGAGAATACGGAGACTTGTGTATGAAAATGCAATTATGGTTTTTTATTTTTATTTTTTAGCATAGTAAATAATACTGACAGAACATTCCTTTGGTAAAATATGGGATGTCCTCAATTGGAAAACAATTTTATTTAACCAAAAATACCCAGAATGCTTCTGTTTCTGTAGAGTTAGGGTTAGTCTGTCATTATGTTTAGCTTTATAAAATAGAAGCTTATAGTAAATATGTCTTCAGTAAACGTGCAAGAGAAATGAGCTTATTAAATATTAATGTGGCCTCTCCCCAACACCTGCCCAGAGAACAAAGTCTCTCCTAATAACATTTATGGTTCAGTTCACTGGGGATGCAAGAACAGTTCAGCTCGTTTGGACTTCATGTATACTTACCAAATTGTACTGTGTTGGTGCAGATATTATTGTGATTCTGTTAAATTCTCTAAAAAGTGTTAACAATTATTTTCCATACATGTTTCTATGTTGTTATTTGTACATATTTTATTTTACAATATCACCAAACTAAATTGGTCTGTAACATGAATTATATGTTAAGAATGTAGGAGATTTCATATGCACAGGCCTGCATTACAATGTTTTGAAGATACTTTATATTTGAGCATTTTTTTTTACTATTTCAAACATCCATCTAATCTAAACTTAGAATAATGCAAAGCAGAATAATTCAACAACCAAGTAAATAAAAAAGAAAAATACAGAGGTAAAAGCTGAAACAAGTCATTGGCATAAGAAAATTCTGACTACAGTTTTTAATTTAACATTCAATAGCCGACAAACAAGCATCTGTTGCCACACATCACCTTAAATCTTCTTGAATTCCTTTTCCAATCTTTCTAGAAGTGTCCCTTCTAAAGCTCAGTAGTTAGGGATTCTTTGAGTTTAGCAGGTTCATGTATTTGCTGAGTTCATCGTTCAGGAAGGGAGGTCATTAAAGGTCATAGCTCTGTAACATCTGTGTCTGTGTTCTGTAAATAGATGCACAATTGAATCAGAACAGAAAAGGCTATTGAATTGCAGTGAACTCAACACCACACAAACACAAAGCAAAAATAGCACACACACCTGTAGCCCCTGGTAGTGCAGGACTGCATGATGAACTGAAGGAAAAAATGAAGAAAGAGACAGAAAATCTGGAACAAAACCATGATTCTTCATCTGAGACAGTAGACCATCTACAGACAAAGACACAGAAAAATAGAGTAAATAAATGACTGCATTAAATGTATTAAATACCAGTTCTTGAGGATAAAAAATATCTTTAAATGTCACATTACATATTATTATAAAGCCAAATGCCCCAGATCATGACACTATATTTGAGACTGCGGCTGTACGTGTGAGATGCGTAACCTGGACATGAAGCACAGAAAAACAAGGTCTGCGTGTTCTTAAAATCCTGAAGCACCTGTGACACAGAGAGAGTGGTAAGACATGCAAGTTTGATTTTAAACATGAACATGGTGACACGCAGAATTTAAACTAAGATTTATTGGTTAGGAGTTAATGAGAGCCAGAAACAGGTCATCTATTTCTGTCCGTCCTTGGTAAAATATCAACAGCTCTACGTGTGGGTACAAGTGTTATGTGTGTTCTGTGCCACTAACTGATTTGAATGAGCCTATGGCCACTGAGTCCATGAAGGTGACTCCACTGAGCTCCAAAACAACGCAATGCTGTGCACTCTGAGCCCTCTGCTGGTCTGGAGGTCTTACTTCAGGATTCTCATTAATGTCTTTGGTAATGGTCTGCATACACAAAAATAATAATTCAATTTAGTCAATGAATGGAAAGCAGGGAGCTGTAATATATGATGTACCTGTTTGAGTGATGTGAAGGTCTGGTCTGCATTGGCATAGTAAAGTGGATTAAAACAGGAAAACACAGTCACTCCAGGAATCTGGTGTGCCTGAACCAACAAATGTAGGGGTTTATATTTATATTTATATCATATATATATATATATATATATATATATATATATATATATGTGTGTGAGTGTGTGTGTGTGTGTGTGTGTACTAGAATGAACACTTCTATTATCTAAATAATATCAATAAATAATACAATTATCTATCATATATATAATTGTTATATATGATTCATTTTATATATTCATACATTGAGCTTCACCATCACAGGAATAAATTACATTTTAAAATATGTTACATTTTAAAAAACAGTTATTTTAAATGAGCATATTTCACTTTTTCACTGTATTTTTGATCAAATAAATATAGCCTTGGTGAACTTAAGAGACTTTGGTTAAGCTAGTGCTTAAGATGATTTACCATAATTCAAAACATAGCTTAGGCTGGTTTCTAGCTGCATTGTGTGTAAATATTACCTCTGAGTATTTCTCCAGATCCCTGTAACAGTCTGTGCCAGCAATACGTCCAAGAACAGCAAATCTGGGCCTGAGAAATGTAGAAAGAGGAAGAATGAGAGTTAGTATGAGAAAGAGGAAAGATGACAGAAAATAGAGAGAGATGCTGTAGATAACTATTAGACAATGCCGATAACTCACTTCTGTGTCCTGAAGACGATGGTAAACAGAGAGAAAACAATTGCAATGCCAAGCCCCAGGTCTAGATTAAACACCAAGGCACTGAACAGCGTCACTACCCACACTACCTGCAGTCTCAGTGGGAAACACACACAGGAAACACTCCTGGATGAGAGGCCTGTATGGAACTGGATGTTGGGTCAGCTGTGTAAGGATGAAACTGTCTCTTACCAGGTCCAAGCGGTCTGTATTCCAAAGTTTAGGCACATCTCTGACTTGTGCAAAAACCCCGTGCAGATTCACTAAAATAATGACAGCCAAAACTGTCTGAAACACACAAATGCACTTTATAAAACCACAGTATTATGCTATATCCATATAAAATATACTTTGTTATTGAAGATGGTATAGGGACCTTTGGTAACTGCTGAAAAAGGGGGCCAAACTTTAACAAAATCAAAAGAATTATCAGAGCAGACACCAGAGAAGAAACCTGGGAGAAAGAGAGAGGTCATGTTCATGGAGTTAAAACTGCAGTGCTTCCACACCGAAACACACGATTTTGAAAAATAACTTTCTTTTATGCATGTGGTTTGCAAATATTTTAGTTAAATGCCTTTGCTTCTTGTGGCCACTGCCTGATTAACAGTGTAATTATTTTCTGAGAAAACATTCAGTGTAATTCTGTCACATGTAAACAGGGATTTAACTGTTATGCATGTACCACATGTTGTGCATGTACTGTAAATGTAACTGTAACATGAGGTTGTTTTATTAACAAAAAATACCGGGTGTTCACACCTGAGTTTGTCCGCCTGTACTCTCCTGTACTGTGCTGCGAGACATGGATCCACTTACTGGAAAGCACTGGAACATCCCACCTATGGAGTTACACAGACCCATAGCCAACAGCTCCTACAGGAAAGAGAGCCCATTTATATAGTGCTGTCAAACGATTAATCTCATCCAAGATAGAAGTTTTTGTTTACATAATACATGTGTGTGTACTGTGTGCATCTACTATGTATATATAAATACAAACACATGCATTTAAATATTTAAGAAAAATATGCTGTTTATATATTTAACATATTTATATACAATATAAAATCTAAGAATATAAATATATAAATGTATACACAGGTTAATATTTTCTAAATATATAAAGTGTGTATTTATATATATATAAGTACACACAATACACACACATATTATGTAAACAAAAAAAAAAGACTTTTATTTTAGATGCGATTCGCATTTAATCATTTGACAGCACCAGATCAGATGAAGGGAATGCTGCAAAATGTGTATTTATTGAGAACATATGGTAAAAGTTCCATAAATGACTTGTTACCTGGTTGCTGTGAAAGGGGTAGCCATGTTTATGAGCAAACATCATGCCCAGTGAAGCTTGGAAACCATAGCCCACCACTGCCAACGCAAGAGCTGTCAATAACAGCTCCTGAGAGACAGAAAACGATGGAAGGGAGGGAGGTGAGAGACTTAGAGGTAAACAAAGAAAGAATTCGTTTTAGCACCTAAGTACTTCCTACTAATTGGTTTTTTAAAGAAAATCCAACACTCTGCTGACCCGGTTGGTATGGGTCCAACAATCTGTATTCCATACTGACCGGACAGATCAAACAGCACTGACGACACAGTGGCAAAGATAACCTACGAATATGAACAATTTATTACTGTTGCACAGAAATATCTTTAAAATACTGATACCATGCTTTATAAGTCAACTAATGCAACCGGCAAAGCTAAACATAGCTCAATAACAAATAAAAAAATACAAAACCCTTTGCGCACCAGTACCAACTCCCATGGAATGGGAAATCGAGAGCTCCACCGTGAATTCACCATCTTTCCACCAACAAGTATCACCAGGGAGACAAGGGACACTACTAGTGTCGCCAGTAGCACTCTCCTGATTCCAGTCACAATGTTTGAAAACATCTGGTGGACACAGACACGTACATTTAACATCTGAGATGAACACAAGAGAAAAAACACATAGTGCTCATTCTCACCCAGAACACAGCAAAGATGCCTCTGTGTCTGACTATGGAGATGCCCATCAGTAAAGGCAGCTGGTGAACAGTCACATGGACAGCAGCTGCTGTAGTGTATCCACTGACCAACGGCTGAGACAACCACCGACACACCCCTCCACAACGCAGCACGTACAGCACAATCTATAGGGAGAGAGATTTATACACAAACACACACAAACCAATACAGGATTAATACAGCTTCTGTGTGTTTACCTGTATCAGTCCACACAGAATGGTCAACTGAGCTGCAAAAGCAACTCTAGCACTTTCAGCCTCAATCTCATCACTCTCTGCTCCACTGCCGGCCGACACAACATCACCAGCCACCGCACCGACCATGATGGAAAGGACAGAAAAAGTACCTGTGGATCAGAAAGATAGATCTAAATGTCAAATCAAATAAAGACAAAGCCATTATCATAATGAATAACGTTTAATATGTTTTAAGTTTTTTTATTTTATATTTATTTTTATTTTTTTGGATTATATTTTTTATTGTATATTTTATTTTATTATATATTTCATACTTAATTTTATTTTAATGATTTTCTTTCATTTATTGTTATTTTATATATTTTGTAATTATATATTTATAATATTTATATTTTTTACTTTATTTTAGATTTATTTTGCATAATTGTAGATTTTATTTTATAATTTATTATAAAAAAAAATTATTATACAATTATATAATATACCCAATTTTACATTAATTGTATTTTATTATATATTTTATACTTTATTTTATTTTAAATTTACTGTATAATTGTGTATACTATTTATTTTATACTTCATTTTGTTTTATATTTTATTTTATATATATATATATATATATATATATATATATATATATATAGTAGACTCACTTATTCCATTATTTTATTTAATCTTTTTTAATTATATTTAATTACTTTTTATTTATTGTTATTATATATTTTATTTTCACTCAACAGTTCATCGGAATTCATTTTTTTATTATTTACAAAGACTCAAAGACAAAGATTTTTCTTACAAAGTGGCATTGTGTATGTTGTGTGTGTACCTACCCACAGAGATGTGTCTGGATGTTCCAAACATGAAGTAGATGAGAACAGGGTAGAAAGATGAATACAGACCAAACACTGGAGGAACTGCAACCAACAAAGCATTAGCCATCCCTATGGGAAGCAAAACGTCAAAAATGGAGTAATTTGTGTGCAGAAGATTGTAAGCAGTTCTGTACAATAGAATTAGTCATTACATCCACTTTATCAGTCTGGTTTGAATCACAGTGCATTGTGAAGAAAATTATCAGCTGCCAGCTGATAATACAGATCTGTAGGTGTCTAAGATGATGAAAATCATAATCAACCTCTCACATCACAGACACTTCAAGTGTCTACACTCTCAGAGAACCCTAAAAAATCTATTTCGATCGATGTCGACACCTGTATCAACATAAATTCTTTATATTTTAGAATACAGTTGTCATTTAACAGTCTGTAGCTCAAATAACACAGAAGAGTGTGTGTCTTAAACCTTGTGGGAGATGCATGATCCCCACACTGATTCCTGATATCAAATCTCCAATAGCATTTTTCCTGAGGGAGTACTGTGGCAGCCATGACAAGAGAGGTGCAATAGACAGGAAGCAGCTCTTCAGCCTTGCACCTGAACACCTGTAGCACAACAACAGAGAAATACGGGGGGGTCGGCATGTATATTTAGCATTGACAGTGTTCATTTTACGATCACAATTATGCTTCTTAAATAAGCTCCCACACTCACCAGCACTCCTCCTTCAGCTTTGCCCAAATTGTTCGATGCACCTTCCACCTGCGCTGTCCCAGGATATCTAGCTGTTCTTCATTCAAACCATAAACAGGATTGGGATTGAAATTCTCCCTCTCTGAACATCTTTGATTGTCCATCTGTAAAACGGGCGAAAAAGTGGCTTAAACAGGAACAAGTGTATGAAATGATTATGCTTCCCAAATGTGAGGTTGTTGTAACTTGGCTTTGAACTCGGAGCATTCTTTATATTATCGTTTCACAGTAGTTAAACCAATTAAACTGGACATTTGTAATTGGATAGAGACAGAGTCGTTATTCATACTTCCTCTGACAGGCTAGTAAAGGGTTATTTATTGTCTCTGATTTCACCAAAAACATTTATCGTTGGATCAGTGAAGGAAGTCTTTCATTGTCTTCGCTCTGACCAAAGGTTAGAAGACTTTAATCTACCACTCCTGAGAACAGAGATCAGATTGGGCAACATCACATGAGAGACGGCTTGTACTGAACAGACCTGTGTCTATTTTTACTGCAGCACTTTAATAATGATCACCAGATAATGTTTATGCAATTATGCGACTTTCTTACAGGAGGCAAGGCTGTTTTATCCAATGAGAAGATGCGCTGCTTTACAACAATTAATACTAGAAACTGACCTTTGACCCCCATATAGAACAAGCTGAAGTTATAGAAGACAAACATCAGTCTATATGAAATGTTTTATTTTATATGTTTATCTGTACATGAATAGAACTCAACACAAGCAGATGGCAAAACACCACAATGTGTTTTCCAGCATTTTTGAAGCTAATTTAAATATAAAGGGCATAAATTAACTAACACACAGTAGTACACAGGTTAAAAATTATATCAATTACAGCATTTGGTAGGAATGCACTAAATAAAGCATGTAAAACATCTGATAAAACCTAGGGCTGGGTAAAAAAAAATAGATTTTTCGATTAATCGTTTTTTAAAATGTGGTCGATTCAAAATCGATTCTCAAAGGCCACAAATATATATTTTTTTTTAATGATTATTTTATCTTAAAAATGAAATAACTTGATCCTGTTTGGAATGTGACTGTTCTTTTTTCAGCATTCGTTTTTCATCTTGCATCAAAATTCTGTTGTATTTATTTACCATAATTGTATGCATTTGAAAATTAGAGATGGGTTCTGTTTTATTGTACCTTAAATAAGATTTTAATATACAGGTTTGTGGCTCTTAATTTTTTAAAATAAATATAGTATTTGTATTATATCTACATTAATTGAGTTAAATCGAGAATCGAGTATAGAAAACCAAATCGAGAATCATAATCGAAATCAAATCGATCTGGAACATCTGAATTGATACCTATACCTAATCAAACCTAAAGGATTCAGTTTCTTAAGTATTAAAAGACATCAGCAGCCAAAACTGATAACACATCAATGCTCATCTGTGTCTTTTAGCACTCTCTGATAGGAGCACACGTGAGGACAGGTGACTGCACAGGTGCGTGTGCAGTAAAACTGGAAATAAGCTTATCATCAATTAGTTATCTTACCTTGTGTAGAGATTTCACCAAAAACTGTTCTGCGAGTCCAGAGGAAACCACTTTATTATCCCTGTGCACGACGTAAATAGCTCAACAAAACCACAGGGCGCCAGTGGGACGTTTCTCAGCTGAATTTCTCTCCTTAAATATTTTCATTGCTTTCTGTTGTTTAAAGGTCAGATTTATAATGTTACATCATATATAATTCATCACAAATGCGGTCTCCATCCTACATAATAAACACCAGGGTTATTCTCTCCAACTCTGTTCCACTGGTTTATATAAGTGTTTAATATCAGAAGGCAAAAAAGGTTGCACAGTATCACACCCACACACACTCTAAATATACATTTAACAACCTTAAAAAAGTAACAAAAACAACAAACACAAGTTGGGCAACTTCCATTACTTCATTGGTCAGTATAAATAGAAAGTTTTTTGTAACAATGTAAAAACAAATATAACTTACATTTAACATTGTTACAAAAAACTTATAGATCTAGATTATCTATCTATCCATCTATCTATCTATTTATGTATCTATCTATCTGTCTATCTATCTATCTATCTATAATAAAAAATAAAATTAATTATATACTTGAAACACTGATGTGAAGTCATAGACAATCATGTGTTTCTGTACATGTTTTTCCACATGATGAATTTCTGCCCTAGATGTGAACTCTCAACACCATGTTTTTCTCTAGTAATGAAACTGCTTCAGCAGCACAGTGAGATCTCTGAGGCGCTCCGCTCTGCTCCGTGCAGACTGGTGAACCGGCAGCTCAAAAAATGAAAATGTGAAGCTACGAGAAAAGCTAAGATTTGTGACTTGCCTCAGAGGGGGCAAACGGGGAGGTCTCGAGGGGTGCCTTGGTGGGAGCAGCTTGCGTTTTACCCGGGCACTCTGACTATTCTCAGGTTCGGTGTTTGTGATTTGAGGAGGGGGTGGTGGAGGCTTAGGATCTGGTGCTGTGATTGGCTTCGAGTGGGCAAGAGGCAGGGGTGAAACTGGAGGAGGAAAACTGGTAAAGGATGACTCGGAGTGGGAGGAGCCTTCCCAGGGTGTCATGCTGTCAGGGGCCACAGATGAGACGGGAGGATGGCTGCGTTTCCTCGGTTCGACCCGAGGAGTGGCTAGAGAGGGCCTCGCTACAAACAGAAGAGATGAAAATATAAGAATCTGAATTGTTTTGAGACCTGAAAAAAAAAAATCTCATTAAAATTCAAGTTTTTTTATGTAATTTAGACTACATATCTAAACTGTGTCTATTTTAATGCAGCTTTATATTTTATTACCGTGATTTTATTTCCGTAACTGAAACTTCACATCTCATAATTGCAACTATTTCTTATCATTGTGATCTAATATCTCTAATATAATATCTAATAACTATTTCTTTATTTTGTATTTGTGATGTTCTGTCTCATAATTGCAGCTATTAGAAAAAAGATACAATATAGTGATTTTTATACCTCATATTTGCAAACATTTCTCACAATTGCAACTTTCATAAACACAATCAGTTCCTGTTTGATCTTTAATCTTAACTTAATCTTACACACATGTTCAGTTTCCATTGTCATCTCGCCTAACAAGTCACATTACAAAGATGAATGTTTGGACAATAGCAGTTAATTAATTTAGCACCTCTTAAATTTCTATTGTCTATTGATGAGCTCAGGTCACATTGTGTAGACAGGAGGAACAAAGAGCAATGTAAACACACAGTTTATATGTCACACATCACATTACTGCACATATAATGAGTCTGGTTTATGAAAACATCTGATTTCAAGTTAAATCAGCTAATATCTGACAACAACTTCTCATTTAACAATGCATTATTGATTCCATATAGACTATAATAGTACCTGCAGATTTATTTCTTGATGAACCAATCAGAGGGAGCCTATCCTTTGATATCACTGCATTGTCCTGTAGTGAAACCACACACATACGTATGACTGTTTAAACAATATATTCTATTATTTCCTGCATATTCACTTGTATATTCAATCCATTTACTGTAATTAATTTTTGTGGAACAGCCATACCTTATTTTCAGCCTCTTTTTGTTTTTGAGGCATCTTAGGGTTCTTCTTTCCAGATTCATTCCCTTTAAGAGCTTCCCTGAATCGTGACATCTTTTTTCTCAAGATCAGGAAACACACGCTGTGATTCATTTATAACAAAAGACAACATTAGCCTCACAACACACAAATTCACACATATAACTATTGCAGGACAGTTTTTTTTTTATACTCACATTAATTTTTCATCCTCTTCTTTTTCACATTTTGTCTGCTATTTACGTTACATAAGATTTTTACAGTAACATATTCTCATTCATTTCACATTCTGCAAACCTTAATGGGCTTATCTGTCTTCGTTAATATCTGTCGCTCCTTCACATGCTCTTCCTTTCCTCTCTCGCTTTCATTCGTTGTGCTGTGGATTAAAAGGGGTTGGCCATCAAGCTACTATGATGATGAACAAAAGGAAACTGGAGAAGGGGGTGAAATATTTATACTTAGTTGCACAGCCAAAGCCCCCCAACACACTGTGTACCCTCTCTCTCTCTCGCTCTCTCACCCAGCCGCATACACCTGCTGGACTGTAGCCCAGGAAAACACTGATACATTATACGATCATGACTTTATCTCAAGTCATGAGCCTCTCACACACTTGCACGCATAAACAGCTGCATAAAAATTATATTTGGAACCTTTTAAAAGTTTGGAACACCTCCTCATTTTATACTATTAGTATTTTTTACATTATAGAATAGAAGTAAAGTCATTAAAATATGAACTAACACAAACTGAAATGTGCATCTTTTGCCAAACATAAAAAAAATTATCTAAAAATGACATAAAACATGATTTATTTTACTTATTTTATTCATTTTTATTTTAGTATTATTTACTATTATCATATTTATTAATATTTTGAATATTTTTTATTATATTAAATTATATTTTACTTTTAGTCGTTAAGTCCTTTTCATTCGTTTTTTAAAATATATATTTCTATTTAGTTTTACATTCATTTTAATTTAGTAATTACTGTAGTTTTAGATTAAATAATTTGTATAATAATTTTAATAATTTTCCAGTTAGCTGCCATTTTTTTTTATTTCATCAAATATATTACCATAAATTATATAAAAAAATGTTTAGTTTTAGTGAAAAATAACAACACTGTTCAAAAATGTTCAAACTTTTCATTGGTTCTTTAGATCTGTATTGACTTTTATTGTTCAGCCTTCATGAAAATAAAAATGTCCTCACAATTTACTTTAACCTGACACAAAAAAATTGTCACATATTAAAATAAAAAGTCTTTATTTGAAAATCTCAAACTTCACAACTTCGAAAATCTTTAGAATCTTAATTTATAAATCACAGTGTTTCGTCCTTGAAACATGATGTGGAAATATCACTTTCTTTCTCTCCCCTTCTTTTATGTTCCTGTTAACAGTTTCATGCAGTTCATCCATTTTTCTTTCCGTCAGCTGAAACAACTGTAAGCCCTGCCCACAAACAACCACCCAGGCTCCTCCCTCTTGTCCAAACCACGCCCACAACCCAGCTGCATCTGCAGTGTGTGAGAACAGCACCTTCAGTGGGTGGAGTCCGTCACTGTTCATACTCCACAAACACAAGCGCTGGTCCGGTGAGGTGGTCACCAGTAGTGTGGGGCTTAGTAAGCATAACCCTGTGAGAGGGGAAGAGTGTGCCAAGGGCACTGACCAATGGGCAAGCAGCTGTAGAGACACGCCTCCATTTTCTTGCTTTTTCTGATCTATCTTAATATGCATTAGAGACAGCTGTCCATCATCTCCACCACTGGCCAATGAGATAACATTCTCTTCCATTTGCCTCATTTCTCTCCTAGGTGAGATGGTAAGCGCATTGACTCCACTTTGATGGACAGGAATGGAAAAGAACGGGGCTGATGGACCTGAATGACAGAAAGGGTAATTGTTATAAACATGTACACAATTTAGAGTTCTATAACCAGAAGGCATCTGAAACTGTGGGACATAGCACTGATTTAGTCAGTTTTTATGCTCTTATGCTTGTAATTAAAATTATTTTTACACACAAAAATTATTTGATAAATTTTATACAGATACACATACTCCCAGAGCAAAGGCACTGTCATTTTTTTAGACCTTAATAACTGTGGTCTAAATGAGATGTTGTTGTATGAGAAACAACTGCAAGATTCTTAAATAAAATCATAATAACAATATTGAGCATGTGTTTTGGGGACAGGTCTGGAACAATGTAAGTACATAAAGACAGATTTTTTTATTTTATTTCTGACTGAACATACCCATTTAACATATATAATACATGTAAACAAATAACATAAGTCATTTAAGTTCTTCTTAACTACAGCATAACTAGGACACTAGTTATTCATACATTTTAAAAAAATCAGCACGTTATTAAGTGTTTATGTTCTGGTGTATGTATGACTCACCCTGCCAGCTGACACTAGCCTTACTGTTCAAAACTGCTGTTAAATCCCACACAGATATACAACCATCTGTAGTGGCACTGAACAGCAACAAAAGCCTGAGGCAGAAAGAGGACAAAGGAAAATAAGTTTAAGAAATTTTCAAATAAGTGTTTGATAAATGCACATCATGTCCTTACTTTCTGTCCAGGGAGTCCTCCAGCTTGTAGGTGGCGACGCTGAGCACACACCTCTGATGGTAAAAACACTCCCAAAGCATGTCAACACTACTACTGCTCTCAGTCACACTGAAAAGCCTACAAATGAAAACACACAGTTTCAAAAGATTAATTACTGAATGTTTAAACATATTGTATGAAACCCTTTTAAATTCATGTTTATAATCTTTATTCAAGTTACCTTACTGCACCATCACTACAGCCCATAGCCAGCAGGACACATTCAGTCCCATTATGCACAACAGACATAGACATGTACCTGCAAGCGTGAGAAAACATTAGCACAAATAAAATCATAATGTAATCTAATCTCTCACAATAACCCCCTGTACATTGTATTGTCCGCCATCTGGTGGTTAGAAATCTTTAGCTGCAACCAACAATCAAACAACATTGGACCCAAATTATTTTCATCATATAGGAAAGAAAACAATACTGAAACATTTTTTTCAAATTATCATCTTCTGTGTTCTACAGAAGAACGTTATACAGATTTGGAACATCATCAAGGTGAGTAAATGATGACAGAACTTTTCTTTATGGGTGAACTATCCATTTAAGCATTATTTGAACTCTAGATCCAAAGTTGGAAAGGAGAGAGTATTTTAACAGTTACAAACACACACTCACCTTGTCTCTGGATCCATTTTGACAGTCTTGTGTCGGTTCCGCTTCCGTTCCCACTGTTCATCCAATCGATGGCCAGCTATCTGAGTGACCTGACAGACTGGCTGACCCTGCTGCTCATCCAAACGAATCAAGAGCCGATAACACTGCAGCTGGGCCCGGCCACCCGCAGAAAACACCAAAGAACAGACCGAGGTGGTATCGTCATCTCCCCCTTTTTCATTAGTTTCTCTTCTTCTGATTGCAGCCAGCGCACGAACATTTGAGATATGATCCGTTAGAACTGAGAGCACTTTAACATTTCCACTCTTCGCACTGATGGCGAGTACACCTACTGTTGTATCCTCCCCTCCGGTAACAAAAACTTCCCAAAGTTCTGAAAATTGTCCAGTCTTGGTGAGACTACCAAGGTGGCAAACACAGCTGATGCCTCGTCCATGTAGCCCCTCTTTCACTGTGAGTCCATTCACATCGGTTTCTGTGGATGCTAATGAGCGTGATGCCATGACAGCTCCATGCTTGATGAACACAAGGGTGCCTTGTCTAAGTGTATGTGCTCGAGGATCTGTGTCGGCATATATCGGGTGTTTATAGGCCCAGGACCGATGGCCACCTCCGCAGGCAACTGATAAAAGCTTCTCTTGTCTGTGAGGGTCCCATATAATGAAGTGAACCGAATGGAAGCCAACCATTACAAACCGAGTTTCGGCTACGCTTGCACTCCCTTGATCAATCATCCTCTTCTCAATTCCCTCGTTCAGCAACTTTTCCCGTACCTCAGGTCCATCCGAGCCCAGAAACAGAACTTTCTCTATCCACTCCATGCCTCTGCAGGCCCGTTGAACTCTGCGTACCTTCAGGACACTTTCGTCAACAGTTAGTATTCTTACAGATCCGTCTCGACCTGTACTGTAACATAAGTCTTGATACTCACACACAGAAGTCACACCTTGCTTTCCATGCACTCCATAAAGGGTACTGATGGGAGACAGAGGACTGCCATGGTCTGATTGCTTGTTTTCAGTTTCTTTCTTTTCTAAGTCTGTTCTTCCTTCATTTCTTCTGACATTCTCTTCTGTATCATTGTAGAGCAGTAGTGACCCTCTCCGGTCACCACAAAGGTACAACCCCTTTCTCTTGGGCAAGGTAACTGCAGCAGTCAGCCAGCGTTTGGCACAGGGAGGCAGCAGAAATGGAAGAAGAGTTTCCTCTTGCATATGCAAGCCTGATTCATCCTCTGTCACTTTTATTGTCCATCGGTAAACTAGTCCCTCGGAGCCTGATGCAAGAAGACACCAACTCCAGGACCCTTCAAACAATCCTTTGGCCCAAAGTACAGAGTGAACTTTACCCTCACCAGCTCTTAGCAAGACTCCAACACCTGGCTGACCTACAAGGAACACCTGGACACCTCCGTTCAGATTACCCACTGCACATACCCACACAATGCAATCTGAATTCTGGACTTGGATGCTTGTGATCTCCATCACACAATAGGACTGGAATTCTGCTCCCCCTTGCCAAATGACATCCCAGGAGTCACCCTGGCTAAGGTACACCTCTCCTTGATCAGTACAGACCAGAATTGTATTCAATTCACCCTCACCCACTAATCGGACCACTTTGGGACAACCCTGCCCTTTAAACCCCAGATCCAACTGGGTCTCTGTCTGAGTTTCCTCATAGTCTTTCTTCTCTTCTGCCACTCTCCATATTCTTACCCCACCATCTGCACCTCCAGTTGCCATCCATCCCTCCTTACAGCCTATACTTTCCTCGCTGACAGCCAGAGCTCTCACTCCACCTGATCTATGCCCTCTAAATGTATGTCCCACCTTTCCTTCACCTCCCCATTCCCAGAGCAGGCACGCTCCATCTTCTCCTGCACTGAACACACGGTTTGATGCAAGCCTGACACAAAAGACCCGTGCCTGGTGCCCATAAAGCACACGAAGACATGTTGGTGATTCCTCACCACAGCCTGCATCTCCACCCAATGTGCCAACACTCCACAAACGGACACTGCGGTCATCAGAGGCAGATGCCAACCACCCAGATTTCTGAAGGTAGCAAAGGCTAAAAATAACTCCAGTGTGGCCCAACAGGCGTCTCTCTACCTGGGACTTGCCATCAGGTTTGGTCCCAGTGGGCCTCCACAGCACAAGCTGATTGAAAACAGTCCCACCTACCAGCACTAAAGAATCCCAATTTGGACCAATCATAAGTGCTGAGTAAAGAAGACATGTCTCTACGCAAGAGTAGAAGGAAAGAACATCACCAGATTCTGCATCTAAAAGCAACACAGCATTGTGAGCCAAGGATATGCCTAACAGTGGGTGTGGTTGTTTTTTAAGCCAATGAATGTCCAGAATCCAGTCTTGAAGCTCCAAGACAGGACCAATGAGCTTTAGGCATCGTCCTCCAGTATTGAAGCTGACCAGCCGAACTCCTTTTCCTCCAAAAACAATGATGTCCTCTTTGTTGTTGGCCAAAACAGAACTTTCTGATGAGATTAAATTGTTGAACGGTCTCTCTCCAAACTGATGTTTTCTACTAGGTCGTATCCCATGGATACGGTAATTATGAAGAACATTTAAGGATGCATATTCTTTAGGAGATGCCTGAAGACTGTACACAGAGAGGACTGGTCCCTCACCTACAAAATGACACAATTAACAGGAAAGAATTTATCAAATGAATATGAATATTATCATTAAGATAAATGCACAAATGCACATTATGGATATTGAGACATTTGAGCATTTCCCAAGTACATGTTCCTATTAGTACAAGAAGAAAATTTAGCCATAATTTAATCTTTGCCAAGATACAAAACTTTAATCTAACATGGATTTTTAGTTTGATGTTTTGCTACCTGTTCATTAAATGAAAGAATGTCAGTCACCTGTCAGCAGGAAATCCTCCCCCAGGAATTCCAGTGCAGTCACTGGAGCAACAAGCACAGTGCTCTTCATCACAGCAGACTCTACAGGACATGCCATCTCAAGCGGTCTGAACAGCAGGCTGAAGACTTCTGGAGCACAACGTAAACATTACAGCATTATTCACTATTGTAGAGTAAATGAAAATGAATTAAATGCATATTGTTTGCAATGGCTTTTACCATCCACTTTTTATTAATAAGCTCCACTTAAAAAGACTGAAATGAATCATTAAGCTGAGAAATAAATAATTCTTATCCATTAGTTTGACTGAATGAGCTGTTCATTTTTCTTTGTGTTTTATTTTAAGACTGAAGGAGAATACCATAACACTTGGTATTTTAATGTGACATGGATAGTACAGCAACATCTATGGCAAGAGCTCTTTTCAGTCCAATGCATTCTTCTCCGTCTAATTTCTTTTTCCCCCTTTCCATTCTGCCATAACAACATGAAAAAAAGAATCTCCCAAATTAATTTTAATATTAATTTTAATAATTCACTAGAATGCACAAAACATGTCTCTTTCCAGGTTTGTTTTCAAATGGATGGTTCAAAATGTAATTGCCCCATTTTACTTCTAATCACAATTTAAGAGTGTTTCATATAATGTTACTAAAGTAGGTAAATCCAATATTTGTAAGCTATCAAAAATATGGAAATAACTTATCATATCACTTAATGTTAATGTGAATGTTGCACATAATATATAAAGATATTACCAAAGTGATTAGCATCTTGGTTATATTGACGCAGAAATAATTGCTTTTAATAGCTTTTGAGGGTATCTGTGTTGTTGAAAGAAATTTGTTAATGCTTTTACACTTTTAAATATCCTCGTAATTTTCACAAAGGTTGTGAGTTATTAGTTAATTATTAAACATTATTAAATACATCCTAAAAAATATATATAATGTTGTTCACACCTGTTTCATTCTTATATCTGTGGGATGAAAATAGAAAAATAATCTCACATACTACTTAAACTTGAAAACATTAGAATGGTATTTGATTACAATATGTATTTCGCCAAGCATTCGAATAGTGTATCTCTTAAATTGTGACTGCAGTTGTATCTGATCAAATGCACATTCTTATTCTTTAGCTTGGGTTAAACTAATTAATTTTACTTTGTTGGAACAGCAGCTATGCTAATGATGTCTCTATTTGTTTCTATGTTTTGCCATTTGTTTCTATTTTTTGCAACGGATGTAACTAGGATTTACACAAGCTCCAGTCTGGATCCAGAACACCTGAGAAGAGATGATGCTGACCCTCAAGAGGACCTCAGATGATGCTAACCCTGAATCAACAAACAGAACTAACAAATATTGCTACAAGTGTAACTGCATCATATAATAATTTTTAAATAATGTTCATCGTATGGCTGACTACGTCTTGTATTAATTTTTCTGAAAAATCCTGTCTTACATGCACAAACTCACAGTCACCACTACTAAATATTGTAGAAACGTATTAATTTTCTGTAAAGTTGCTTTGTAATGATTTGTATTGTAAAAAGCAGACTAGAATTGAATTTAATATACTTAAAAAGTATTTATAGAAGTATGACATATATATATATATATATATATATATATATATATATATATATATATATATATTATATAATGTAAAATATTATATTAAATATTTCAATAAAATATTTTTCGATGGAGGTTGTGGGATTAAATACAACAATAAAAATAATAACTAAACCTTGACAAAAAAAATAAATAAACATTTTTTATGTTTACCAGCATGTACTTTGAATTAACTTATATCAGAGAACCATACACTTATCAATGTCTGGGTATATAAAAATATAAACTTAAATAAATATTTTAGGTCAAACAACATTAATGTTATAATTTAGTTAGACCCGGCTTACCTCACCCTATTGTACAATGTATATTAAACTGTGGAACATAACAGTTAGGTTCTTCTTGTCATTACCTGCTCTAAATACTATTGAAATGATCAGCTAACACTTTTCAAAGGACAACTACTATAAAGTGTGTGTGTTTTTTTTATACAAAGTATCGACGGAAGATCTACCCATTAATTGAAATAATGAACATCAGTCGTCGTCTGTCAACAGGACAGTCAACGTTACGTTACCTTAAAATACATTTTCTAGCAGGGATCTGTCTGATTCTGCATGTTCGTCAAGGTAATAACAACCCCGTCAAGTTCAGTTAGACTTACGCTTCCTCTGTAGAGACGGTATCTTTATTAATTGCGGAGGTGAAATGGAAAAGGTATGTATTTTCTCTCATACTGGTTCCAACATGTTATGTGCTGCGTGCATGTGTTCTCGCTTCCTCGTTGACATCGCGCAGCGTCCAATCGCGCTCTTCAATACTGCACAGACCGCACCACGCTCGCCGTCAATTGGATGAAACGAGTCCTGCGCTTCCTGTTGTAAAAAACGCGTAGATTTGTGCATTTGCCCGATGCACAAATCATATGCATTTAGTGCATCTCAAGAGAATGGTATACAAGTCATATAAAATACACAAACCACTGAACTGCCTTTTTTTTTGACGCCCGGAGCGTCATTTTGCGCATGTGTCTCCAGTCTGTTGTTTAAATTTCTTACGGACCGCTTAAACCCGGGGGGTGGGGACAAAGTGTAATATTTTCGGAATAAAATCGTCAGACTGATGATTGCATGTAAGTAGGGTCATTATACTAATATAATATCATTTTGTCATAAGCTGTAAATGCTTGAGAGATTGGTTAAGAATATAGAGCTCTAGCTGTAGTCTTAAATCGCAGCTCAGCTTCACTTCTGTAGTGCGATGTTCGGGTTTAGCGCTGTGGCTAACGAGACCAGCGGATCCATAATAATAGTAATAATCAAATCAGTCTGTTCCTTCTTCACCTGAATTAAATGGCGAATCTGTAATTTTGAAGGCTCGTTTCTTCTTTGTTCAATCTTGCATTTAATAGCGATGCGAATTCTGAACGAATTTGTTGAGTCTGACCGTTGCAATGAGTCGGTTAAAGCTACTTTAGTTCACAAAAACGGACCGAACGATTCGTTTTCTGAAACAACCTGAATGAGTCAAGAATCGATGAGTGAGTTGCTAATGAAAACATTTGGAGTGAACCTAATGTTTTAATTAATTGTAACTAAATAGCTAAATTGTTATTAATTGGAAACGCATTTTGACAGTTTGTTTTAATAAATATAATTTATCAAGTGCAAAACCTTTTCAGCCTGTAAACGAATGTTATAACAATTTAAATACACATTATATTTAAATTAAGAATTATGAGACAAATGAAATTACAGTAAACGTTGTATCAACAAAACGACGACGTCACCATGTAGAATAATTGCTGGACTGTTTTTATCAGCCTGTTCTTTGAAACGAACTATTCAAAAGAACCGATTCACATGAATCAATTCGTTGAGCACATTAGAGCACCCTCCCCCCCCCACACACACACACAAAGATCAAATGTTTCATTAATTCTTCCAAGAGAAGGAGCCGATATTAAGATTCAAAAACAGCAATTATTCCCTTCATTTTGTTTCCTGTCTGCTGAATTACAGACTCCACAAGTGTACCTGGTGACCCCTTGCGCATGAGGTGGATCCCCCCGGATGCATTTCTGTTGAACTCTGAAGCAGTTTACCTGTGGCATCCAGAGTTTAACATCTCACTGCAACTAAAACTCAGGAAGTGTACTGCACATGACGGCACCAAACCAACCTCACCTTCCTGTAATGCTGGAGTGTAATACTCAGAAACTAACACTGTGATACTGCAAATGTTACCATGTAAAAAGATTTTCAAATTAGATTGTTGAAAATAATACTAGTCCGATACTTTATAGATTTTCTACAAGTGAAGTAACACACAATACCTCAATATAAGCCTTCTTACCCAGTTACACACAAATACACTCATGCTGACCACCATGACGTACCGCATGCCAAACTTCACTCTGGAGCAGAAGCTTTTCCTGCTTCGGAGAATTCATGCGGTGGTGGACACAGTCCAGGACTTTCGGAAAGACACCAACACTACTGTACACCGGAACGCTGTATGGGCAGAGCTGGCCCAGGCCTTCAATGCAGCGTTCCCTAGTCGACCCCCCAGCAGCATCGGCTCTCTGAAGACACTGTGGAAACGGCTGAAGGTGGAATGTCGTGTTGCGCTGCAGAAGCGACAGGAACAGCAGGCAGCTGGGCTTCCTGTGTCTGCCCTCTCTCAGGTAAACTGAAGTCTTACGTTAATTCAGTTATATGAATTGGAAATTCTAGTAACACACAGTGTGGTTGTGTGTGGTTGTTGTCAGGTGCAGAGAGAAGTGATTGGGCTGGTACCGAACCTCATCTCCTGTCTGGAGGAGGTAGACGGAGATGGCAGCTATGTCTCGGTTAGGGGTAGCTCACCTGGAGCAGGTAATTAATAGTCATGTCATGTCTATTACAGGATGAAATACTACCCCTCTTCCCAGCTGTCAGCTCTGTAATTATACAAGGAAGGTGAATAATTGAGTCATTCTCTCTCTTGTAGTGATGGGGCTTTCAGGCACTAATGGGAGTGAGCACGAAGACGCTGACCACAGTCAAAATGATGTAAGACTGAAATCAGTCTTGAATGTCTTGAAAAGATTATTGAAGTACCTCTTAAGCTAAATGTTTTCTTTTATATTGCAGATTTTATATCTCTTATGGCATGGAAAGTGTACTTGCTTGCACCAGTTTTTTTTTTTTTTTGTGTGTGTGTCAAAGTGTTAACATTTTACATGCAGTAAACACAGGAAATGTGGAGAAAGTTTTATGTAAATGTATTTATTAATTTATAAATAGAAATATTAATTTATCATTCTATACAGAATATACACTACCATCCATATGTTGTCGGTAAGATTTTTTTAAAAGAAATTGAGCAGCATATTAAAAAGTTTGTTTGAAAGAACATGTGACAGAAAACTGCTAAAAAAATTCAGATTTGGCATCAAAGTAGTAAATCACATTGTAAACTATGTTAAAAGAGTAATAATAATATTTAACAATACGGCTGTTTTACTTTCTTGCTCAAATAAATGTAGCTTTGGTGAACATAAGGGACTTAAAAACATTTTAAAAATCTTATTAAATAAAACAATTAATTTAGCTTTTTATTATAAAACTGATATATATTATATATGAACAATTTTATATTAAATGAAGATTTATTTTTTAAAGGGGTCATTTTGTCACATTCTGTGTTCCATACACTAGGCATGTACATTTTCACCAGTGTTGCATTCATTGCACGTTTCTTGTGTTTACTGCATGTACAGTGCATGCATGTATACTCTCAATATAGCATGCAACTTTGAGCTTTATTACGTAAATGTACAGCAATTATGATGCTATTAAACTTCCCTTTTTACAGGAAGTAGACAGCAAGGAGAACTTAGCTATTGAACTTGGATTGGTCTCACAGACTCACCCACCTGTTAACTCTGGGATTCCTCCTGGCACTGCCTCCTCTCCTCTCCACTCTCATTCAGTCTCTTCCAGGTCCAGCCGTCCCTCCCTCATCTACCAAACTCATGCAGGAAGCACCTCAGGGCTGGGATCAGGGACTCGGGTTACAAACTTTGATACCCCACACAGAGAGCCTGTGATGCCACGTGCTCCTGCCGGAGGAGCAGTTGAGAATTCATTATCGCAGATGGACTCTTGTACCTCAAACCCGAAATGGGAGGCACGTCGACAAGAACTGTTTGAGCTGGAGCATCAGCAGACGATGAGTCTGTTACTGCTGCAGCAGTGTGTGTGGGAGGAGAAGAGGAAAGCAGTGAGACAAAAGGAGAAGGCGGCACGGGCCAAGAAGAGATATTATCAAGCCAAACTACGGAAGTTTGCCACAGATCCTCCACCTTCTAGTAGTGACAGCGAGGATAACGAATATCTACAGACTTGAACTCAGATGTTTATGGCATCTTAGCTATGTTTGCTTTCTTTTTTTGAAAGTCATTTTTTATTCTAGCAGTGCTGTTTATTTACAAAACAGTATGTTTTTTTATTGTGGACTAAATGTAATTGGTGTTTAGGAATGTACCATGTGTATCATATGGAGGGGGGAATTCACTCGAGCAGGCTTTGTTAGCCAATACAAATCTGATTTCCTTTCATACTCTCTCTCATCAACACTAATGCTGCATTCCATTCAGTCAAAAGTGGGATAGTTAAAGGGATAATTCACCTGAAAATTTAAATTCATTATTTACTCACCCTCATATTGCTCCAAACTGTGTGACTTACTTTCTTCTGTGCCATACAAACTAAGGTTTTAAAAAAAATGCTTCAGTGTTTACATTGTCCATACAATAGAAGTAAATGGATCCAGTGTTTTTGAAAAAAGTTGAAATATTTCTCAAAATATCTTCTTTTGTAAGAAAGTAATTCATACATGTTTGGAAAGAGATGAGAAGTAAACGACAACAGAAGGTAGATTATAACACTTAAAGAATCAAATCGTAATGCTAATGTTAGCATCGCAATTGTCAACAAAGAAGCCTTTTAGCATCCAATTTTCCCAGCATTTGTTTAAAATGATACAAATTATCAAGATGAAAGCTAATTTACCATTTTTTACAAGCCTGCAAGGTTTTATTATAATGTAAATACTTTGACCTGTTAATTAATTGAATTTGCTTAAAAGAGTGAATGATTATCCTGTCTCTCTGGGTCTCGTGTTTAAGTGATATCATATAAAAAAAACAACCGAAAATCTTATGTTAGGGAAGTATTCCAAATGGAAGATTGGTGATTTAGAGTGCAATAGTTGAACACATCCATCTAGTGCATGTTAACAATGAAAGCTATAGTTGAACACATCCATCTAGTGCATGTTAACAATGATAAAGCAGCGCAGTGGAATGTGCAGCCCAAAACCCTCGCCCAGTCAGGCCAGAACTGAGCAGTGAGGAGACGTTTAGTCCTGATACTTGTGCTTGATGAGAAGAGGAAATGAACTGAAATGAGATTTCTGATGTTACTGTATAGCATTTTAATTTAATGCTTGTGGATCAAACCAAGGACTGATTAAGGTTCTCCAAGGCCCCTGTTTGACGCTATATGCATTACATTACAAACATTAAAAATGACTGTGATAAGAAATTACACTGCAAATATGAGGTGAGAAAACATACAGAAGATGCAACATTGCAACAGCTATGTGTGGAACACATTTCAGGGGTCATTGCCAGTCCATAATCGATCCTTGGTCCAACTCATCGGACATACGTCTTCAGGACCAACCTATAGATTCAGTTCACTGTAGCTCTTTTATACTATGCAGGTTTTTTTCAGGTAATTAAGCGCTTCTCTTAAAGTGACGAGAGCTTGATTTTAGTTCAGTGTTGTTGATTTACTTGTCTTAGTATATACTGTTTGGGAACAGAACACCTTGTTTTTTTATTTTTAAAATATGAAAATCGTAAAGGTATAAAATGGAAATTCTTTCATAATTTTCTTTCCTCATTATGTTCCAAACCATGGTTCCATGTTATATTATATAAAATCATTCAAATTTTGAAAAACATGAGGGTGAGTAAACAGTACTTTCATTTTAGATGAACTGTCATTTAAGGAATGTTACAACAGTAGACTGGAAATGTAGTGTGTTAACCAGTGAAACAGAATGTTAGACTGAATTAAACTAGTGAGAACCTTCCACTGTAAAAGCAGATGTAAAATTTACATTTAGATGTAATTTCATTTACCTGAAATTCAGAAGAATGTGTAATGTGATAAACAAGTTACTTTTTTTAACCATAGAAGTGTGTGTCTTGAATATTAAAAGACATACACAAGCGTGGTAGCAATATCTCTTTTATTGACGCCCCAACGGGTCTCACTTCCATCTCCCATTGATAGCAGATTTTTTTTCTGAAAAACCCCATAAGTAAAAGTGATACAACATGTCCCACATTAAACACGTTGAGCCATTATACGTTCCCCTTTTCTCTCTCCCACCCAATCATTGTCTTCTACCGCTCTCTCTCTCTCTCACTGATGGACAGAGGACATTTCCCAGAATGCATTGTGAACAGAAGAGAAGGGGGACATATATCAGACGATACATGTACAAAAGTTTTCACACATAAAACATTTGAAACAGATGAAATCTCACTCTTATAAAAAAACAAAACTCCCATACACACTTCTTTATAAACACTCCAGCAACGATTATGGTAGAGAAACGAATTTCAATAAATATTAATAAATAAAATAAATTAATTCCATGTCTGTACAAGATAAAGTTATGCATAATTAAAATAAAATAACATGAATAGAAAAGGTACTGGAGCACTTTATGACAAGTAAGAGGTATAAAAGGGATGATATAGGGCACTCTTTTTGGCAAAACTCATGATAATACTGCAAATGACTAAAAAGATAAAGTCATATGATGAAGCATGATTTCCCTTTGAAACAGGAGCTTGATATTTTGAAACTTAATGGTTGTATTTAGCTCATTTTAAAATCTTCCTTCCTCTGAAGTGCTAAGATTATTCAATACTCCACAGAGACAATAATGCCTGATATTTAGATATGATCGCTTTGTTAGAAAAGAAATCAAACATGGGTTAAATATCTTCTCCTGAATAGCTGATTTGGGATCTTTGAGTAATATTTCCTTAAGCCATGTTTGAATTGTGGATATGAAAGAGGCATTAATTATGCTACGAAGTCTTGTAGGCTAGTTACATGAATGATTAAAAGGTCTTTTCACACAGCTGCAATAAACCTCAACATATGCTTCAATATTATTTCAGAGCTGTTTGGCCAAAAATATTCCAGAAACTGGATAGGCATTTAATACAAGCATGAGTATGTTGAGGTTTGTTGAGGAAATGTATGTAGATTAAGCTAAAATCTTCCAATCAAGTCACCTGTCTGAAAACAATCCATTGACTGACAATCATTACGGTCCAAACATATCTTCTGTTTCATAATTTTTAATAATTACAATCACTGTCTCTTGAGTTTTCCACCAATCCCATGTTTGGGTCAATAAGTTCTGCATTTACACGGACCAATCCTTTTCTTCATAGACTCTCTCCGGTCTATCAGTGGGCGTGGCTTGTTGCATAAACACATGTTGGAGTGGAAAGACTGGGAATGTTTGGGACTGTTTTGGCCTGGAATGGGTTTGAACTTGTTTATTTCGATCCTACCCACTTAAACATACCCACACAATCTTCAAAAACATCACTAGAGATTTTTCTTCTTTGATCTTTGATGAAAAAGATACAAAAAGTATAAAAATGTTCTGTACAGTTTTCTCCTCTATCTCTTTGTCTCTGACCAGTACTCTCAGCTGTTTGTCTGAAATCTGAGGTTTGTGGTTTAGATTCAGTGAAAATCATAGAAATCATCACCTCTGGTTTGATTCCCTGTCTGTTTTCAGGAGGGTGATATCTCAAGCCCTTGATGAACGACTTCACTCTCATGTCCTATTCTTTTCCCATGGTGAAGTAGGAGTCCTGAACGCTTCGGTTGGCTCTGTCCTGTGATTCTTTAAAAACCCATCTGCAGAGGTGCATTATGGGACTGTGAAGGAATCATCAAGATTGTCCATCACTTCTGTTAACTCTAAAAGAGAAAAAAGAAAAATCCAGAACAGGAAAATTGTCAATAATGTCATCCTGTACATAATTTAGTGCTATTTGTATTACATATTTATATCTTGGTGGCTAAAATCATTTATTATTTTTAATAGCAATTTTCATGTTTTTCACTTGTAAATGAAAAAATTAATGAATTAATTAATTAAAGCGCTAAAAAGTAAATCACCATGCATTTTCCTGTATGGAAAAGGGCAGCTTTGACATTTTGTAACCGAACTGGACCAAGGATGACCATGAAACAAATGAGGAATACAACAGGAGACAAAACAGGGGCTGGACTTACTCAGAGTCAGGTGACACTTCAGAGACGCTCTGAGAGGCTGCAGAAAGAGGAGGCGGGGAAGGGGAGGAGCCTGCCAAGGCAGAGACAGGGATAGGGGGCGGGGTTAACACAGAGGAGCTGAAGGAGGCGAGTATGGAGGAGAGGATATCCAGGTGTTCACTAGAGGGCGGGCGACTGGATGGAGCTCCAGGTGCAGCTGCAGATGGCGGGTACCTACATGGGGGGGCGGAGTCTAGGCGACCGCGGCGAGAGGGCAGGGTTTCCTGGGGTTCTTCTGTGATTGGTGGAGGGGGTGAGGAGGGTGGGTGCGGCTCAGGGTGTGAGAGCTGTCGGGGCGGCAGGGTTCTCAGCCACTCCCTGCAGGGCTGTGCTCCGCCGTTAGATTCCAACTGGTCCCGGGACCGACTGCTCATAAGAGCCCCTCCGAGGTGCTCCCGAGAGGCCTGTTGCCTTGTTAAAGTGTTAAGCTGCGTTCTGGAACTGCTTAATGAACCCTCTGCCCCCATTAAACCCACCATGCCACCCCTGCCCACCAGATCCTCTCTTGAGGCATGGATACTCTGAATGGGGCCCAGCCTCTCTCTGGACCCACCCAGGTGTTCGAAATCAAGTTCGCGTCGTCTCGGCAACAGGTCGAGGTTGTCCCGAGAACGCTGGCGTCGTGCAAGCGAATCCAAGTGTTCACGGGAAGAGTGTCGGGAAGCAGGTTGGGACAGTGAGCCAGTTCCGGAGTACATACGACCGTAGGAGGCAGCTGGGACACCTCTGTGACCCAACGTTGAGGTCCTGTACCAAGACATCTCACTGGGAGCGCGACCCACAGCAGACAGGCCCTGCAGAGCAGGAGGGCATCCCAGACGATTCTTCAGGATTCCTGGGAAATTGGATGCAGAGGGGTCAACAGCTATTTTGATGTAAATAAGTTAACCAATAAATTATGAATTAAGACAGAATTTATATAATGTACACCATTTTATTAATATTTTATTAAAAAAACATTTTATGAAATTACAAATATTTCTAAATCAATTAAAAATACACTTACATTTAAAACTAAAAGTTTTAAAGGTGTCATAAAATTTTAAATTCTAACTTTAAGTAAGTGTTAGATGATGGAAAAGTAATCTAAAAATAGGGGAAATAAGTCAATAAATTATTAAGTGATAAATATTTAATATTGGCCAGATACTAAATATTTTAAATATTCTGTCATTGAGATAGCGTTACAGCTTTTATTAATATTTTCAATTGGTTGTATTTTTAAATTTCCTGTTTTTATTATAATTTTAAAGTTTTAGTTACTGGAGTTGTGTATTTTTGTGTATTCATTTATTAATTATTAATAATAATAGTTTTATTAATATTTATAGCAGTTTTAGTCATTTACATCGAGTTATACTAATGAAAATTATAAATGTTGCTTAGGAAACTAGCTGAAAAATTAGTTTAATGTTTTTAAATATTTTATTTCAGTTAAGTTTATGTTTTTTTCATCACTTGCTATAAATTTAGTTTTAGTGAACTATAATAATATCAATAATAACAGTGATATCAGCCAATAGCCAGTGTAGTATTGTTTAATTAGTTTTTACAGATTATGTGAGTATTAGATGACAGCATCTAAATGCAAAAACAGAAGGAATAAACATGCACAATTATTGGCCAATATTCTAACATTTTGAATGAATGTGTGCCTCACCCTTGCGGTGTCTGTGTGTGAGTCCGTTCTCATCTCCGCTGGTCAGCGCTGCATCTGTCTGGTTGTTATTAGCTGCGTCCTTGCTGTAGTCGCCCCCTAGGCGGCGCTCTGAGCCCCATTTCTGCAGTGAGTGTGCCTCACAGCCTTCCAGTGCTGGCCAATAGGAGAGCAGGTCATTGCCATCCAGATCTGACACATAAACAATTCCATACACTAACAGTTGGGTATCACAAAACTAAGAATGAAACTAACTTTCTGCACTCCTCTGGTTTCAATAACAGTGACACAGACAACTGCTACAATAATTCTGGTACCTTTTCCACCATTGTGTGTGGGCTCTGTGAGTAGACGTTCGCTGTGACCAGTCCGTTTGAAGCGCCGCTGGATGCGTCCACGCAGGCGCACATTGTCCTCACTCTCTGATGATGGGATGGACAGACTCCGCTCCTCTTCCAGAGAAAGATCAGAATCTGAGTCTGAGTCCTCACCTGACAGACAGACAGGAGAATAGATCAACTAAATGACACTAATTCGGACATGACATAGTCATAAACAAGTAAAGAACGACCAGCGAGCAGTTAAGGAGTGTGTGTAAGTGGGAATGCATACATGCACGCAGATTATTGTGTGTTAGTGTACCTCCGTTGCGGTGAAACATTGCCACGTCCAGGTCAGTGGCCCCCGTGTGACCAAGAGTGTGTTCTAGAGTCTGCCGTGCCAAGAGATTCTCCCTGAGAAAACATATACGTCAACTTTCAGGCTTTCAGTTTGCTACATATCGATACATACACTTTTTTTTTTGTCTGAAAATTTGCAAGCAGTTCAGCTTACAAATGGTGTATAATGTACAATATGAAAATGAGATAGTGATATACAGTCTACAGTTGTTTATCTCGTATTTTGCATTTGTGTTATTACAAAATACAATGCTCAAAAGTATGTTGCCTCTATTTATTTATTTTATTATGTTGTTAAAAGAACTCTTATGCTCATCAAGACTGCATTTATTTGGTCAAAAAATATGGTAAATACAGTAATATTGTAAAATAGTATTAACTGTTTTGTATTTGAATCTATTTTAAAATGTTTTTTTTTTTCTAGTGATGGCAAAGCTAAATTGTCAGCAGCAAATTGCTCCAGTTTTCAGTGTCACATGATCCTTTCATTCTAATATGCTGATTTAGCAATCAAAAACATTTAATTTGGTGGAACTATTTATTTGAAACAGATTTCTAGCGGAAGTCTTTACTGTCACTTTTGATCAATTTTAAATGCTTAAAATAATGTATAAATTAATGTATAAATTAATTAAAAAGTGAATTAAAAAAGTATAAATAAACAAATCTCACTAACCAAAAAACAGAAGTGTATATTATAAGCATACTTTTTTTTTAAATTAAATAAAATTTTAGTGAATAGTGTAATAGTATAATATCGATATAATACTTTACATAAATTTCAATGGCACAATTTCTTATGAATGAAAATATTTATAACATTTATTAACAATTAATATATTTTCATAATAACATAGCATAGTAAAAAATACAGTAAAATACGTAGTTCATTGTTGGTTCATCACACCTTATTTTAAAATATATCCCTTATTTTTCCTATGCGTATTATACCTAATTAATTTTACAAATGTGCTTATTTTTAGGTGTACATAATCTTAAGAATTGTGAATCTGAAACTGATGTGTTGGCAGACCTGGCACTGCTGACGGATGAGATGGTTGAAGCTCCGAGTGTGATCCGGTGTAATCCGCTCTGCTCCAGGAGGGAGGCGCTGTTGTATGGATTTTGGCCCTGCACACATACAGCAGGTTACAAATCCACATGCTTATTTCCACTCCATGAGCTCAAATATGGGTTTGTGTTAAAGATGTGGTTGTAAAACTGTGCATGTGTCAGGGTCATATGATAATATGTACGTCTGTGTTCACTAACTGTAATCTGCGGAGGTCTGGGAGGTTCTTCACTGGGGCTTTTCTTGCCCAGACAGGCCAGTTTCCAGGCCTCCTGCACCTCAGAGTTCAGGATAGTAAAAACCAACAGTACAGCCAATCCCTGAGACACGTGAGTAGGAGAATAACATTACACTACATTATGTGGAACACAACTATCAAAGTGTGCAGGGTAAAAAATGCACAATGACAAACTCAAGCACACAAGCACAGTCAAAAGAAAGCAGTGCACACTTACCTGTACGCAACAAAGGACAATGAACAGGTAGTGGAACGCCAGGACACTGTTATTAACAGCCATTAGACCAAACAACCAAACACATGTACTCAATAATAACAGGAGGAAGGCACTGCGGATAGTAGAACTGAGAGATAGAGAGAGACAAATAGAATAAAAGGAATTAATGTAGAATAAAGAAGCAAAAAATAATAAATTCTGTGCTGAAAATTTGACACAGTTTGACACTAGAAACAGATGCAAGGAAGAAGCACCATTCTAACCAGTATAACTTCTTTGTAATATAATATAATATAATATAATATAATTTTTGGTTGGGGTGTAAAGAGAAAATGCTCACTTTGTTTTAAAACATCTTTTTTTTTTTTTTTTTTTTTTGCATAAGAAAGAAATTCATACAGGTTTTTCAACAATTCGACGGTGAGTAAATGATGACATAATTTACATTTTTTGGGGTCATCTAAATAATATTCATGATGATAAATGTATAAGTTTCCCCTCCCACTTTCCAAATGGATTTGTTCCTGAACACATGCATGTTGTACTCACATCACAGGCAGCTTCTTTATCTCCTTCTGAGTGGGGTTACATGTCATACGCAGAACCATTGAAAACATCCCACTATTCATCTGTAAACAGAGAGAGATTTGTCAGTTTAGACGATAATTACAGTACTTCACGTTCACACATCCAGATAGAAAATTACAAAAACACATAAATGGCGCAAACAACACAAACTGAGGGGCAAAATACCAGGATGACGACGCTAACTGGTCCTGCAAAGCTCCACATCAGCTTATCGTACATGGAGATCCAGCAGAAATCTGGGTTGCCATACCCCTCTGGATCCAACCCAACTGCCAAACCTGCAACACACATATATGTCACAGAGCATATCTGCCAGAAAGTACGTGTGTGTGTGTGTGTGTGTGTGTGTGTGTTTACACACCTGTAATGATAGCAGGGACTCCCCAGCCAATAGCATAGTAGAATCTCATTGCTCCATAGTTGATGTTTCTCGCTTCTGTTTGCATACGGTAAATGTGAAGAGCTTCCACAAACAGCCACGCAAAAGCCGACATAAAGAAGTAATGGAGCAGAATCGCAACCACCGTACACAGGAACTGCACCAGTCAAAGAGAATTAGACAGAATGAACCAATTAGACCAGAGAATAGACAATAACAGCATATTGAATGCATAAAAAAACATTAGTTTTATACTACATTAAAATAATATTTCTTTCTATTGTGTTCTTGGCCTGATAAAAGTGGGACACTGTGGCTTTGTTGTTTGCACATGTGTTCTGACTTATTGAGATTTGGTGCTCACTTGGGTGTTTTGAGTTCAAATCCAGCTTAAACCATTTCCCGATCTCATTAACACCACTTCCTGAATGCTATATGCAGCACATGGCCAAAAAACTGAATCTAAGGTCTTATCAATACACGCTAGCAAAGTCTATGTTCGAGAGAGAAGATGAATTATCAATGAACACATATTCGATCACATGCACACCCACCCCAGTACAGCGGTTGAAATTAATGAACTCAGCAGTAACAGGCTTTTAGTGTGAGTGGTTTGCACTCCTGAGAATAACGTCTGTTAAAAATGTTGTTAACCCCCTTAGAAAGAGGACTAATGTGTGAGTGTCTGTCTGAGGACGAGAGAGATACAGAGACAGTCTGTCAAGGAAAGTGTGTAATAACATCTGGTTCCCAGCTCACAGCATAGTATAAGTGGCTTTTGTACAATATTGCACTAATGGCTGAAATGTCAGTTTCTGAATGACAAATCATATTCAAGCTGCCAAGTGCTTTATCCTGAGAGTCAGCTGGCTTTCAACTGAACTATTCATGATCTTTAATACCTGGTGTTACACTTGCCTTTATAAAAGCTTTAAAAATAAAATGGGCTCTAAACGTCTGACACTTTAAAAATCTGGGACTTATTTTAATTCAAAATGGAAAATAAACAAAGCATTAGGTTCTAAAACAAAGAAAAATAACTGATCATATGATTAATTTAATGTTATTTATATATCTGTGTGTGTGTGTAATATTTACTGTTTATACTTAATATTATTATATTTAACATTACATACAGTATTTAAATATAAAATATTTAATATTTTACATTTTTTTACTATATATATATATATATATATATATATATATATATATATATATATAAATATATATATATATATATATATATAATGTTTACAAATTTTATATTGTTTGAATCAACATTGTATTGAATCAACATAATATATAATATAATATAAAATAACTAATTTTTATTTATTTCTGATGGCAGAGCTGAATTTTCAGCATTTCCAGTCTTCAATGTCACATGATCCTTCAGAAATCATTCTAATGTGCTGATTTGCTGCTCAAGAAACACTGAATATTAACAGTTTTGCTGCTTACCGGTAATCTTTTTTTGGAAACCATGATACATTTTCTTTCAGGATACTTAATTAATACAAAGTTCAAAAGAACATAATTTATTTTATAAAAAAAAAACTTACAAATTATAAATGTAGTTTAAAAGTACTTTTGAGCAATTTAATTCAGATTTTATAAAATATTTATTATAAAAAAATGTATGTGCTGTACCTATTTATTATATTTTGGACTCCAATCTACAAATAACAATGTACGTTCAGCACAAAGGAAACTAGAGAGATTGTGTTTGTCTCTTACAGTGTTTTTGTCTCCGAGCCCACCCAAACTTTCTTTGTCTGTCTCACTAACCCAGATTTAGATTCAGACACACACTGACATCTCTGTTCTCTGACCTGTTGTTCCGTCTGGTTGATGCCCAGCAGGTATGTGAGGTGGGAGAGGAGCGTAGCGGCAGCCATGTTGGAATGAATGCTGCGTGTGTTTGATTTCAGTCCCCTCAGGCTCAATAAAACCACCACTGTTAGCAACAACGCCGCCATGGAAACTGAGAGGGAGGAGTACGTTACTATGGCGAGGGTCTCCAGGTCACCCTCTAACTGCTGCTTAGCAAACAGAGAGAGAGAGAGAGAGAGAGAGAGAGAGAGAGAGAGAGAAGGGAAACGATATCAGCAACGCTGCTTGTGCTGAAGGAGATGTCACTGTGGAACATCCTGTTGCTATGTAGTATTAGATTGATGATAAATGTGAATATTTCTTGTAAAGAATAGCTTTTCAGTGACGGCCTTGATGGTTCTTTGTTCTGTGTGTGTGTGTGTGTGCACATTACCTCTCTCTGTGAGCTGTCCATAAGGACTCCAAACGTCCCCAGTCTGTGGCACTGACAGCGAACATGTGACGTGTTTCTATAGACCACACTACAGTCCCTCACCGTCCAGCAGCCTCCTGCTGATACACTGAACACACACATTCCCAGCATTTACTGCTTACTCCTTACAAGAAGAATACAGACGAAAGATTTCTTTTATGTTTTTGAAAGAAGTCAAACACACTCAACAAAGCTGCATTATTTGATCAAACAGTAATATTGTGAAATATATTTACAATTTAAAATAACTGTTTTCTATTTGAATATTTGTAAAAATATAATTTCTTCCTGTGATGACAAAGCTGAATTTACGGCAGCCTTTACAGCAGTCTTTATGATCCTTCATAATTAATTTAAATATTCAGATTTAGTGCAAAATTAATTTTAATACTTTCTTTGAAACCATGACAGATGAATTATTATTAATGTATCATGGTAATTATTCCAAACTTTTGACCAGCAGTGTAATGTAACAATTTGGTCAACTGATGGTGCTTTAAAGGGATAGTTAACACAAAAATGAAAATTTTGTCATCATTTACTCACCCTCATATCGTTCCAAACCTGTTTAAGTTTCTTTTTATGTTGAACATAAACGAACATATTTTGAAGAAGGCTGGTACTCAAATAGTTGATGGTCCCCATTGACTTCCATAGTATTTCTTTCCTTACTATGAAAGTCAATGGGGACCAACAACTGACAGCGAAACCTTAATTTGTGTTCAAAATAAGAAACTTGCACAGGTTTGGAATGACATGAGGGTGAGTAAATGATGACAAATTATTCATTTTTGAGGTGAACTATTTCTTTAATAGTGTTTTTGTTTGTCCTTGAGACATGAATTTGAGCAAAGAAAGACTTACGGGCTGCTGTGATTCCACTGCACACACAGTGGTTTGCTGCGGTTGCTGGTCTCCAGAAGACGGAACTCCAGCAGGACCGGAGTGTCCAGAAAACCCTCCACGAATGTCTGGTTATTGTACACAGAAACGCTCACTACAGGCGAGTTCAACACAGGGTGTCTGGGTAACCTGCAGAGATGCACACACATTGTTAGAAAAACAATCGCACTCACAGATCACAGTTATCTGCGTGTTGTTTATCTCTTTCTAACCTGACGCCGCGACGGTCTGTGTGGTATTTAGGGGGAAGTGCGGCCCCTAGGCTTCGATAAATAAAGAGGATGACAATGGAGACCGGCGCCTCTTGCAGTGACAAAGAACGCCGCGCTGCTGTTGCTTCTAACGTCTGATTGGCCGACAGGTTCACAGGGCCAGCAGGAGATGGAGCTGAAACTAAACACAGATTTATTGCTCAATGCTTTTAAGCTTTGTAAATGGATTTAAAGAGTGTACATATGTGATACTTACAGAAGTTGCGCTGTGACACTAGTGTAGTAGGGGGCAGCACAACATGTGTGTGAGGGTCCCAAAGTGCTTGACCTCGAAACAGAGTACTGTGATACCGTGGAAATCGTCGCCGCACGTGTGTGTGGTTGTCAACGCGATCCAGAGTCATGACTGCAAAATACAAACACACACGCTGTGTGAACAACAGGAATATTTTAATAGATCTGCTCTCTATAGTGCTGCAGTTTTTCTTGCTGATCCTGCTGGAGGTGCGCACTGCAGGTCTCAGTCGAACATTGATCTTTCTAACTTCACTTTACACTGCATAGGTTATTTCCAATATTTACTTTTTCCCACCATCAGCTGACAAAGACGCTCTCCCTTAAGAGTGGAAGTGCTATGCTTGTCACAATTTTTTTGTTTTTACTGGATTGAAGGAACTAAAATGCCACACAATATTTTATAAAGAAACATAAAAAAATCTTATACACAAAAATATATAAAATACAAGTAATATATTAGAAGTAATATAATTATTATGCCCATCACAGTAAAAAACAAATAATCAACAAATCATTTAATGGTTAATTAAAAAAAACTATTAAAGTGTTGATTTATATTTAAATATCCTTCACGAAGAAAATATAAATAAATCAACAGAAATGCATCAAAGACAATGAAAAGCAATTTATCTGAAATCAATTTTCAGAGGTCGGTCAAGTTCATTTGAGGCTAACATTTCTCTTTCCACTCCCTCAAACCCCAGCAGAAATCATTCTAAGATGCTGATGCTTATCAGCTTAACACTTCCTATTATGATCTGTATTTTCTTTGATAAAGAACAGCATTTATTTGAAACAGTATGTGTTTGTTGTGTGTTAATGCTGACCGATGTTTGGGGCGACGAGTGCCACAGGATTGAGGTAGGTCTGTTTCATGTTCTGGGCGAGTATGCGGGCGTACTGCTCCAACAGATCGGCCAAACCCGCCGCTCCAGTATGACCTGAACTCTGGCCCCTCCACAACGCAGAGCTGCCCGGACCAAACAAAACACTACAGCCCCGCAACACATTCTGCCGAGAGAGACAGACCAAAGCAAGACGTTAATCAACTAGTCTTGTCAAGCTCAATAAAATCTGAATGCCAGATTTCCAGCTATTCATCAGTTCCCTAAGGTAATACACACCTCATTGAAATGTGCATCCTGAGTAGCTGTCAAACCGAAGCCTGACTGGAGGCTCTCAAAGGTCAAGAGGCGAGACAGCAGCCGCTCGGCTATCTGAAGGTCATTGCCATAGAGACGGGTTGTTGCCTCTGTGACATCACGGAGCTGATGGGCCAGTTTTTTCTCAATGATGGTGTTGAGTTCTGTCTCATTTCTTTCTAAAGCCTCCAGCTACACACACACACACACACACACACATCAAAAAAGTGGTTATCTAATATAGAAAAGCAGCTCTAATAATGTGTCAAAGTTCTGGATCTTAGGCCTGTTTCACTTATCCCGTGTTGACATATTCAGTTAAATTCAGTTCAGCTCGTTTCTGCTATATTTACATTTTACATGAGCTGTGCTGTAACAACACATCATACTCAAATAAAATTAAATTTAAAAAATAATAATTAAGATCTAAAATGAAATCAAAATTAATATGCATTTTTTTATACAGCACATTTTAATGTTGAAATGCCAAAATTCACTTTAAAATTGCACTTTAATAATATTATATATATACATATCCACTATAAAAAGCATTATTTATTTGTTAGTATATTATTTATTTGTTATTTAACTTACAACCAATTCTATGTTATAGAGAAAATATAGGAAAATAAATATTGCCAATTGTACAGAATTTTTATATCGTCCATGCAAAATCTTCAGTGTAGGAACCAAGTAATTGTTTCTGCAAAAAATGTGTGCAATAGGCCTCGTTCTAGTAAATGTGGAGGTATAGTTTCTCACGGCTGTGTTCAGCTCCACAAAAGGAGGAGAGGTGCAGTTGTACAGATCAGGGTCGAGCCATCCTCTCTCTCCATCACAGTGCCGAATCGCAGTTCCTTGGAACAAGAGATGAACGAATGCATTAGATGGACTTCAAAAAAGACACAGATGTGAATGTACACACTCACTCACTCACCTACTGATCCTTTGGGACAGGGGACAGCAGCAGGCAAGTTGAACTTTGTTCTGGGCCACCAGATTGCTGATGTTATGGTCTTCGGACAGCCATCATAGATTACTAAGAAAAGCGGGTGAGGAAATGATTAACAATTGTGGAGAGAACATGGGAAGATTAACGGTTGGATGAAGGGATATTTACTGTACCTTCACAGCCTGTTTGTGTGACCTCAGCAAATGGACTGTCACACATGTTACACTGTCTGCCAATCACTCCAGGTCGGCACTGGCACTGGCCGTTCTCGGGGTCACATGACCTTGAGAAGGAGCCCACTGGATAGCAATCACATGGCAGGCAGACATCAGTGCCCCGTCGCCGGTAATGAAACTCCTGACACACACAGAAACATCCATATTAACATATGCATTTACAACACAAACTGATAAAAATCACAAAGCACAGTGATTATAGCATAATAGCTAGAATAATAAACAAAATTCCTTCATATATTTCAAAAGCCTGTTAAGATTGTGTGTTCATGTTTTCATTTGAGATCGGAGAGTAATATACAGATAATCAAAAGCCTGATGTTCAGCGTGAGTGTGAGTAAAGCTTTATTATAGCACCCCACAGTGAGGAACACATTTCTCTAATCTCTTAATTATACTTAAACACACACACACACACACAAACCAATTAACACTTCCCAGACCAGCTATACTGTATGAACAATTATATGTGAACATGTGGGCATTCACTCTTATAAATAGTACCTAATCAAAAGAATGTGTGACTATAATTTGAATATAACCATTTAAAGACTGGTAGGTATTATCTGTACGGGCAAAATGGATACATTATCCAGGAAATTGCAATATAACACGCTACTATTAAGAGAAATTTGTGCATCTTCATGACCAAAAATGCCTGTAGTTGTACAAATAATGATTTCAATTAAAAGCTGTGTTGCTTTGGCAGGAAATTCAAGAAATCTCCAGTCCTTTTCTCACTAATTTCTCCATTATTTTGCATACTCTATTTACTGTTTTAATAATAAAACTGAAAATAAAGTGAAGCTGGAATTCACCAAAGGCTGATCCTGAGAAAATCAGTTTTTACTCTCTTGAAACTCTGAGAAGGTCAGGAACACGAAGTTTTCTCTGAGGAGTTTAACGCTCCGCATGTTTATGAAGCTGCTGGTTCTTGGAGAGTTTTACTGTAACTGCTGATCCTTATACTGAAACAGTATGTTTGTGTTCTTATGGTATAGAGTGTATAGATTACACATGTGCTTGCCTTGTCTTATGTTACAGGAACTTTTTAAGAGGGTTTAGGCATCAAACCCAGCAGACAAATCAGTTAAAATACAGATTCATGATACAGAGTAATGGCTGATGAAAATTCATCTTTGTCATCATTAAAATAGAAAACTAATTAAATTGGAATACATATAATTGTATTTGTAATACTGTTTTTGATCAACTAAATGCAGCATTGCTGAGCATAAGAGATCCCAATCCCAAACCTTTAAATCGTAGTGCACATGTCTGATGTGAATCTGTGATTTTATTAATTTACTTTTTTTTTTTTTGTGATGTCCTACTCATTTAACACACAGTATAAAAGTATACATGTACCTTGCAGTGGCAGTGTCCAGTGGTCTTATTGCAGTCGGTGTCAAAGCCTTTACTGGCTTCACAGTGGCAGGGTCCACATGTCGGGCTGCCCCACCAACCACGAGGACATTGCTGCTCAACCCTACAAACACACACACACACACACACACACACACACACACACACACAGTTAGATTTGATCAAATACCTATGTATCTAGGGCAGATCTGACATGGAGAGCGAGACAGCGTGACACACACAGAGAGAGAGATGGAGCCAGCAGATAAAAGAGAGCAGATGAGATTGCCGCTGTTGTGAAGGATTTGGCTGAGCGTGTGTGAGTTTGAGGTAGGGGTTGAATTAGGGTCGCATGAGTCACAGTCTGTCGGTAAACTTAAGTCTACTTTCATCCGTTCAAAGCCAGCAAACCTTAAGCACACACGCATACATGCGACTAAGCAGAACAAATGCATCATTAACATGAACACAAACTTATTCGCCATACACATCCAGTCTTTCGGATAAGCTTTGAACACTGGATTAATGTGATAGAAAACTCTTACACATGCACACAAATTCAGCCGTAAACCTGAATGCATCGATAAAGTCTTTGTCCATCTCTCACTGATTATCTTGCTCGTCCATTTTGCTTGTCAACTTATTAGAGATTATAGTCCGAATAAAAGTAACTTGGCTAAAATTCAGATAAGGTATGCGGGTGAAAATCCTTTTCTTCCCTGTATTTTTGTCTTGTTTCCCAGCAAAACAGCCTTATAACAATTTTTTTTTTTGGAAAAGCAAAATTGTTTAAGTTAAAATCACTTTTTTTTCCCAGAGAATAGTTAATTATTTTTGTAACAGATTAGATTTTTTTTGTCAGGTGGTATAAACCTGACTAAATTTAGTTAGATTTCTGATTAAAACTATGGGGAAAATACTGGAAAAAATATAAATATGAAATAAAAAGAAAATGGAAAAATAAAAAAATCATATATATATAAATATATATTTTTCATATATATATATATATATATTTCATATATATATATATATATATATATATATATATATATATATATATATATATATATATATATATATATATATATATAAATAAATTTCAGCACATGTAATGATTGAGTAGTAATGTGTGTGTTCATTTGTGCTCATGTAAGTGTGCATACATGTGGTATGTATTAATGTATACCTGTGTTGGCAGTACTGTCCATAGTGATTGTCCTCACAGTCACAAATATATCCATGTGAGGAGCTGGGCTTCCTGTGGCACTTTGCTTGATTTTCACATGGGTTCAGCTGACATGCATCCATACAGCTTTTACCGTAGAATCCTGTAAATGAAAAATGTAAACTGTTACAACACAATATTTTTTCAATGTTAAAGTGTTTTCTCAGCCATTCTTAGGTTAATTTCAGTGAAAAGTATAAACACTGTAACTGCTATCACAGAGTTGGCACAACCAATGATGTGAGTTTGGGGCGGGGCTATCTGTTTGAGCGACCAATGGCAGATGTAGGGAGTGTTCAGGGAGCTGTTTGTAAACCCGAAAGACTTTAAAAGTGTCATGAAAAATCAAGTTTTCTGTGATCAACAATGAAATTCACTTCAAAAGAGAAAAACATCACACACCTCACATAGATGTGTATTGAATTTAAGGCATGAAACACACAGGAACTGAATGAACTGAAAGTATTTCACTCGCTACATAAAACAACCAACAAAACAGCATAGCCTTGATCTCTCCTTCACCAGAGTCATATAGAAAATCTTCCATCTGCACGACAAGTGATCAAAAGACACAATAACCCCCTTTCTCTCGCTCTGTCTCTCTCTCTCCCTCTCTCTGTTAGCAGGGAGATATTTGAACTACTGTTCAAAAGGGTTTGCAAACTCTATTAAGATGAATGAAGAAAATCATAAATGGAATGCAGTAATACAACCATATGCTCTTCTGATGAAGCCTTCCACTGCTTTGAATGCTGTAGAAGTCACTATAGGATTACAATAAAGTTCTCAGGAAAAGCAACTTTATTCAGCACACATTCAACTAGAATGCTGCAGCACTGAGACTTATTAAAACTGTTCAATTATGTATGGGAATCTAACCAACAACAGAGCAAAAAGGAGAGAGATATTTCTGTTTTAAATGTAGGCACTCTTAGCACTGTGTGTGTGTGTGTGTGTGTGTGTGTGTGTGTGTGTGTGTGTGTGTGTGTGTGCGTGTGAGAGAGAGAGAGAGAGAGATGTTGTGTCTATGGGTTTACTCTACCAGGAGGAGGTCTGAGAAATTAATTCAGTGTTTATGAGGAACGGCTTTGATTTCTCTTTCTGCACAGCACTATTAATAACACTGGGCTGATGCAACTTTAACGGCATGATAATGAAGTGAACGAGTTTGTATCTTCATTTAGACGTGATGGGGGCTCATACCAACACAAGCACTTTTAAATGTATATCATGTCCTCTGTGTGGGTGAACTGTCAGGCTGTTAACAGAAACCACTGACATGCTCTATGTATTATTAATACACAGTATAGACTGTACAGACGTCTGACACCACACTGAAAACTGAAAAAATATATGTGGGATTCAATAACTAATTTATAAGTACAATTTTAGCATACTATTTTAAAATAAAAAGAAGGACGAAAGTACAGTTTTGTGCTTCTAATGCTAATAAAAAAAGGGAAATTTGTGACTGATCATGTGAACTCCTTTGTGTTGACGGTTAGACGTTCTTCTTCCACTGAGGCACAAGCTGCTCTTTGGATCTTTCTCAAATTATGCTGGAGAACATGAGGTAGTTCATGCAGCTCATGTGCTGTTGTCATTAAAGCCAAAGCACCTAATACTGAAATTTTCCGTTCAACTTTTCATTTAAATTCTTATGCTGATAATACAAATTGTAATGAAAAATTGCATCAAATAAGACATGTTGTATGTATATGAAACATTTGAATTCTTTACATTTTGTAACCAACAATTATAATTCACATCTTACCTGGTGCACAAACACAGGTGTGTCGATCCCATTCATCGGTGCATTGGCTGTGGGCTGGACAAGGGGAGGAGTTACATGGGTTGCCAACATTACAGCCAGTCTCCACCTTGATGGTTCTAGAAGGGCGGGGCAATGAGGGGGAATCAGGACGCACCCCCAGACGCACCCCCTGAGGATACATACAGTACACAGATATAAGTATGCATCCAATTAATGACACATGCATCCCGAATAATAGCACAATTCCAAAAAAATAAATAAATAAAACGTAAAAAAATTATTTTTGATTGAATAAATATGATTAAAAGCCTTTCTGAGCTTCGCAGATGTTTTTTAAAAACATTAAAAATATATTTTTTGACAAAGAAAATGAATAATATTGAAATTAACATTGTAATACTATTGATAAAAATAAATGTCTTTTTGTTCTAATAAATTAAATGGAAATTCCCAATTATACCATAAATGGGAATTTGGTTGATAAATGCTTTGCTGACTGCACATTTGAAGGAACTTTTATATTATGTCTGTTCTCTAAGTTCTCATTAATTATTTAACTAATTGCCTGCTTGTTAAAAACTAATGACACCATTAGGAATTCAAAACTACCAATAATTCATACATTACAGAAGGCTGCAGAGGCAGAAGTTTGGTGAGCACAGTTGAGATCATATCAGGTTATTAAAAAAAAGAGAACACAAAAAATGACTGAAAGTTACAAAGACGCACCTGAATGCAGCCACGTATCCCATTTTGCACCTCTCCTGACCCTAAAACTCCACCTACATGTAGGTGCTTCACCTTTACACCATTAATCTCATTCCCAACAATAACTGTTCCCTGTGATAGAGAGAGATGTGAAGAGAGGCAGAGACAGAAATGTGAGAGAAAGTGAGGTTATATATATTAGTCGATTTATGTTATACTGCATGCAAGTCAGTTTTTAATCACTAAACCAGTGATCTGTATCTGATTTGTAGTTTAATCCAGAAAGATTAGGATATGATATTCCAATATTCCAGATTAAGGATTATAACAGTTAGTCAGCGACATAATAGGGGTTAGAGGACCACTTATGTGTTTGTGTGTACCTGATACAGTCCAAAGTCCAGTCGGACAGTAGCAATATATCGAGTCTCTCTGTCACTCCTGACATCTCGGAGCTCGAGCTGTAGGTCATGCCAGCGTCCATCACACACCTGAACCTGATCCAGTCTCAACCTGACCGGCCGAGTCGAACCCCTTGCCACGGAAAAAACCAACTGACCCGAAACCACCTGGAATCAGAAACATACACACCAGGGTTTTTAATAATTAACCATTTCTCAATGTTTGCATTGGGTATGAAAGCTACACTTAATCATTTAAGCATCAGGAGTTCAGCGCAGTATTGTCTACTTCAAAGTGCTATGGGAATTCAAGCTAGTTTTATTTATTTTACACTGTGCTTCTAGTGAAAATGTTTGTATTCTACTCCAAAAGAGTTCATGTTTTCCTTTCATCAGGCTCTTAATGATTTAAAAGATTTATTGGAATAAATGAAGGCAAAGACCTCAGGTTTATCCTTAATGCCAGAGAGCATTAGAACAGCACAGCTTTTACACAGGAGGAAAAACTTGGTTTATAATTAATGAGGTTTCAATCCTTTGATTCTACTTGCCTTTAATGAAAATTTATGTCATGTTTATTTAAATAAAAATCAAATAGTCATGAAAAATTTACTGAAACTACTGTAATAAAAAAAAAACGAAATAACTTCCATTTCCCACAATTTAGATTATCTAGTAAAACATTTGAAAAATCAGTAAATCTTGACATTATTTTAAAATGTAAATAAAATTTTATCAAACTGAAACCTTATGTAAATGTAAACATAAATGTAAAAATTATCTAAATTAATTTTGCTTTGCTGGCCAAACATTTCACCTCAATGGTACCATAAAATAAATAAATAAACAAACAAACAAATAAACACATCAGTACAATAAAGTAAGTCAAATAATTCAAAATGTCCATTTCAATTAATTTGTATTAGTAATCAGATGAAACAGACTACAAATAAGGGCTGAACTTTTTCTAGTGATTTCTTTTCCTTTCTGTGTGTATTACTGTGTCACTCGTTGTGTTTGTAAGTGTGTATACCTGAAAGATCAAGTTGGTGTACTGTCCAGCTTGAGCCTGCAGGAGAACCCCCTCTTTTGATCTGGTGCGGAACACCAGTCCCATGTACCAGGGTGTAGTGATGGTGACATCATTCTTCAGGTCCCACCACAGCGCACTGTTTCCAAGGAAACGATGGGGGTGGGACATCACTGTGACAGAATCATTCCAATAATACCGTCATCAGTGATGTCATCATGACAATAACATTTAGTAATAATTATTGGTTGATACTGCCATTCTGATTTAATATTCACTTAAAGATCAACAGAGAAATATTTGATGAATTTATGAGTTTTGTATTTTTATGTGGGTCTCACCTAAACTGCAGTCCTTCCCTCCAAATCCAACAGGGCAGTCACAGGAAAACGTCTCCCAGCTCACTCTACATGTGCCGCCATTCTGGCACGGGTTTGATTTACAGAAAGGCAGTTTGGCACTGCAACCTAATACGGACACAGGGCATTATTCATATATCACAACTGCTGCAGTCAATCACAGAAACATCACAATCCCCAATAATAGGCCAAGAGTAACCACGAATGCTATCAAAGTTAGTATACAGTGCACCATTCAAAAAGACTTAAGTAAGACTTTTAAAAAATACTCCCATGCTCTCTTCTGCTCACCATTTATGTAATTAAAAATAGAGTAAAAACTGTAAAATTGTGATCTATTTTAACCATTTAAAATATATATACAGTTGTCCTCATAAGTTTATATATTGGAGAATATGCAAATACATTTATAATTTTAACAAAATGAAAAATCTTTAATCTTTAATATTTAAACATTTTCCAAAAGTGACTATGATTTTGAGATCCATCTTTTCACACTGAGGACAACTTAGGGACTCATATGCAACAATTACAGAAGGTTCAAATGCTCACTGATGCTCCAGAAGTAAAAAAACATGCAAAAAAAAAATCGAATTTGGATAAATTCAACTTATTTAGTATTCTGAGAAACATGCACCTATCTTTTGTAGCTCTGAAGAGCAGTACTAAAGGTTGTTCTCAATGTGAAAAAATGGATCTCAAAATAATAGTCACTTTTGAAAAAGGTTCAACTATGCAGAAGATGCTGGAAAACCGAAGAATGTGCAGGAGCTGGGGGACTTTTCTGAAGAACGGCAGGCAGTTGAACCACTCAGGACCTGCACAACTAATTAACAACATCACAAAACTGAAAAACAGTCGTGGATCATCCAGGAAATTACGCACAGTATTAAGGTTCAAGAGTATGTAAACTTTTGAACGGATTGTAAATTCAGTTCTTATTTTTTCTTATGGAGTATATATAAACATCTGTTATGTTAAGGAAAGTACTAAATAAAAAATAACATGCAACTTTCATGAACTCTCTTGTTTTGTCAAATTATTAACATATTTGCATACTCTGCAAGGGGTATGTTTACTTAAGAGAACAACTGTATTTTAAAATAGAATTTATTCATGTAACGGCAAAGCTGAATTCTCTTTAGTGTCACATGATCCTTCAGAAATCATTCTAATATGCTGATTTGCCGCTCATGAAATATTTCTTCTTTATTTATTTTTTTTGATAAATGTTTAAAACAGTTGTTCTGCTTAATATTTTTGAGGAAACTGTTATTCTTGGATAGATAGGACGTTTGAAAGATCATCATTCCATCATTTTTTTTACCATGTCACTTTTGATTAATGATTTTTTATTAATTTCTTTCAGACTTCCAAACATTTGAATGGCAGTGTTTGTTAAAATCATCAGAGTCAATCTCAAATTCGGGCGTGACTATCATCACACTGTAAACAATCACACACACACACACACACACACACACACACACACACACACACACACACACACACACACCAGGTAAAGTGCCATTATTAGCGATGAATCCCGCCATGTCCACTGGTCTGTTATCAATATGCAGGTCTTTCATGCAGCCAATAAATTCTCTTGTCGTAAACGGGAAGTTCTCAGGCAGGTTAGGAACACCACCCAAAAACAATGGGCCTGTCAGATCCAGAGACCTGTGAGAAAAAAATACAGAAGGAATGAATGACAAAATTTGTTCTCCTGAGCAACACTTTTCACATATACGTGAACATATAAATGTCCAGATATTAGGTGGTGGATGCTCACTTTTTGCTGCTGGTCTGTCTTCCCTGGGCAGCACAGCTGTAGTTGCCGAGCTGAATGCCAAACCTCAGCGAAACAGCTGTGTCACAGTCATCTACGCTCAAGACTGCAACCTTCTCATCAGACGGACCCTGAACATCACCACTTACACTGCGCTTTGGCTAGATACAAGCACAAATGAGTTCCCCATAAGTACACAAACACAAAGCACAAGACTACATTCTGAATACATGAAAACAACTTCTTTAGAGGACTTGTTCACCTTGTTGTAATAATGGATGTGAACGGTGTGCCAGTTGCCATCACTTACTCCGCCAGGCAGGTATGGACTCACCTGAGTAGACAACTCACCTGTGCAAAGGTCACACAGAGATCAGAAGTTGATATTACAGAGACAAAATTTACACCACAACAAAAACTGTATTATCATAATTACCCATTATATTGTAGAGATTTATTTCAACTTTCTGAACAGACAAATTCACTCTTTTTTTTCTTACCTGTGGAGTATTTAAGAACCATTTGTCCGTTCAGTATCTCCAAAGCAAGGAAGTCATGCTTCTCATTAAACCGACCGTTGTAGAAGAGCAAACCATTACTTTCCAATGTGGCAAACCTACAAAACACATTTAGTTCTCATCAAAGATCTGGAATGACTCAGAACAGGTCCATTTAGAGTTAGAGCATAATGTGATGTCTGCAAACCGAGAACAAGAGTACACTTAGCATCAAATGATGTCTAAAGTAATTCCACTCGATTTCCAATCATCCTAAGAAGGTTTCATGGCAAGGGTTCAGCGAACAGTCTCCATAAAAACTTTAAAAAGTCAAAAAGTATGCACACTAATAGTAATATTGATAGGTTCTTATAAGGGTACTCCACATTTCTGTAGAATAAGTTATTATTCATGTAAATCTTTCATTAAATTATGAACTTTCCAAAAAGAGTTCTCTTAAGATGCATACAAGATGAAAGCCAGAATCACAATCTTTCTTTTTGCAACATAAATTTATAGCTGGCATGCCTCTGGATGTCCTCTCTGGAGACTGACTTTAAAACATCTTTTAGTTTGGTCCTGACAAAACACTGACAAAAGGCCTGAGCTGTGAGGGAGATGGACCTTGTTTACGCTCCACTGAGCAAAGACTTTTAGATGTAAAAGAGTTTTTTATAGGACATGGTCAGTCTGTAATCTGCACACTGTAGCACAATGGTTATCTTTTGGTGCAGAGAGGCAAGACTTTAACCGAGAGAAAGAGAAGGATTTAATATTCTAGCATGTCTAGGGAGATGAGAGAATGTTGTGCCCTTTCTGGATATGTTGATATTTGACCATGTTAATAAATAAAATAGCTCTGTTGTAGTCGCCCTGGAGATTACAACAAACAACCATTATATTACCTCTGTGCCACCGCAACCAAACCCTGACCAATCGCATCAAACACATGACCAGAAAACAGCACTCACAAGGGGAAGTGAAAAAAAAACAAAACGGATGAGAGAGAAAGAGAAAGAGAGTGCTAAGGAGTTTTTCTCATGAGAGAGCATGAAAGGAAGAGGAGAGAATATAAGAAACAGATCACGGAGGAGAACATTTGATTTATGATATTTACACATTATAAAATATTTCAAAGTGTGAGTAAGAGTGGTTAATATTTTATATTATTTACATTTTAAAATCATTTCTACTACCTGAGAGAAAGAGAGAGAAAAAAACTCTTAAAATCCTAAATCTAAATGGTCATTTTAAGAATAAGTTTAGATGACAGGTGTGTACTCACGAGAGAGAGATGGAGAGGTGGAACCGTTGACGGAGCCCCCTGAACATCATGAATGATTTTGGCGGGAAGGATCTGGTGGTGACAGAGCAATATGGTTTCTCATAACCTCCTGCAGGACACTCACACCTGAATCCCCCTCCGGAGAGCTCCCGACATGTACCGCCGTTGTGACAAACGCCTGCCACACACCGGCCACCACGCCGGTCGAACTCACACCGATCGCCTGAGACGGACAGAGAAAACAGGACATTTACAATACATAAAACACACATACACATGACAAAACAAATACACGTGCACACGTTGATATACACTTCAATTCAATCGTACTCCATTAAAGGTGACAATTGTACCGCACTGCATGAGGTGCTGATATTTTTAAAGATGATAATTGTTAACAATTTTAACATTTTGATTCAATTTAAAATGATTTATAAAGTTCAGCTGTTAAAGTCGCCATGAAACTGAAATCTATGGAATCCTCGGATCTTGGACTTCTTTGCTAAAACCCCTTTCTCACAATGCAAGCTCACAGTCAGATATTATTTTTATTCAGACCCCAATCAAACTATTTTACAGGTTGAGAAAAACCAGTTACCAAATGACAACAAAACCAGCAAAAATAATTTACATAAAACTAGCAAACATTCTAAAATGCAAACCTAATAATTATTCATGCCCTAGTGCATGCTGGGAATAGAGAGTGAATGGGACCAAACCACACAGCAGTTTTTTTTTAAGTTCTATTTTTACTTTTCACACAGCTTTGTGTAGAATATGAAGAGCTGAACATTAATGACTAATTTAATCAATAACATTTGGATAAAAATCCTATAAATTGTACCATCACTGTGTCAGCGGGGGTCTAGATTATGCACACACATACTTTGTTAGCGATGTGTAGAAGCTCTGAAAAAAAACCTGTAGACGGGAATGTCCCAGTGGACCAATAACAGACACACACACACACACACACACACACATGAAGCAGCTTTGTTGGGGTTTTGAAACATCAGCAAATCCTGCCCTTAGGCTTTATGATGCTGAGCCAAATGTGAGCCAGATTCTGGTTCTGTGATGTTCCAGCATTGTGTTGGTTAGCCTCTGGCAACGGTTAAATAAAGCACATTAATGTGCATGCATGTACAAACCTCTGGCACAGACACACATGTAGACATCCCCATCTCCTTTTAGTGGGAGTGTGAAAATACTGCCTTTAAAAGCACTTCAAACTTTGACCCACCACCATAGAAATACATATACTGTATACACACATAACCAAATGCCTTAGGACACACATGTGGACAGACACACACCACAGGCAAACAAACCATTAATGTTTACACAATAGTAACTGCTCACTGCAAACCAGCCACAGATACACACACACACACACACACACACACGCACACACCAACACACCAGCCTTTATCCTACTGGATACGTAGACTGAGAATTATTTCCATATTCAATGAGAGGTATTAGCATATTCATCATAGCTCACAAGCATATCGCCTGCAAAGGGAAAAGGATTTTAGCGCATTTTCTTCTTGACAGCACCAGGCTGAATATTCAAAAGCCATATCAAGTAAGTTGCTGTGCCCGGAATAAAATAAAAAAATATATAAGCAGGTCACAGGCCACTGAATACCAAGTGAACTGATTTAAAATCATAAATTAAATGACTTTCTTCATAAAGAATAACTAATTCCTTTGATAAATTAATTTGCCAAAAAAAATGTAAGGAGGCATCAAACTATCTGACTATCTTGAACTAAAGACAGATACTGCATTATAATTTAAGTTAAATTACAAAAATACATTTGTTAAATTTAGTTTGTTTTTAGTTTTGAGTTAAATTTGACTAAACCCATTAGATTGTAGATCTACTGTAGATTTATTTTCACTAACATCTGATTACATTTAGTCAACTGAAACCGAACTAAAACAATTCAGATTACTAAAATATGAGGGAAAAAAAATACATTTATGTATATTCTGCATAATGACATGGTTTCTTGTCAGTAGTGGTGCTGACTGTATAATGGTGTTCCAATTTGCAAGATGTATCATTTGAATTTAATAAAATTGCTTTTAGGAGGTTTTATTGTTATTTAACATGTCTCATAATCCCGTCTGTATGCCCCTGGCCCTTATTAAACCATATGAACTGTCTGACATGAACACAAGCAATACTGAGAAAACATTTCCCACCAGTGCTCTTACTAACACACATTTAGAGACCTACAGCAATTTCTTTAAACTCCTCAACCAGAACTGCCAGAAACACACACACACACACACACACACACACACACACAAACAACACGAACATAAGCACAGCATTCTGAAACTCAAAAATACAAACAGCCCCTCTGTGTTCAATGAGCCATAAAAGTCCAAAAACAAACTAAGAAAAACAGAATTGTCTTCACATATCCACAACAAAGACAAGTGATGGCACACAGAGATGTTCACCTACACAAGCATTCAAGCTCAGTTATCTCTACATGGACAAAAGATCAGCTTTTAGGGACATGCATGCTCTCAAATACACACACTTACACACTTAAACAAATCTCCATTGATTCTCAGTTGACTCACTTCAAATCCAGCAGGGAAAGGCTTTAAAAAGCTCTCTGCAAATATCTCTCCATCTTTAGTCTCTCTATCTGCGGTCTCTAGATACTTTTGTACTTTTATATTTGTGTCAGGTGCTCGCTCTTTCTCTTTTCCAGCTGTTCACTTCCTGACTTACTAATAAGAGCACTTTTCCCTCTTTCTTCCACTCTTTTTCCGTTTCACTCTCCTCCCCGGTACCTATCCACTCCATCCCCTCAGAATATTTGGTAATGTATTCTCTCCCCTTCGTTCAAATGATGTTTAATTCATCAAAGCTATTCTTCTCCTCTTGGGCTAAACCACCCTCTCTACCCAACCCCCACCACACACATGGTACGGCCCTCGGGGGATCCTGCATCTGCCCCTGCTTTCTTCCTTCCGTTGGATTTTTTTCTCTCTCTTTCACTTGCTCTCATACTGCAGCGTTTGTATTACTGAGAGTTGCTCATTTAACTTCAGACTGACTTCACTGCTGAGAGTTTAGATCTGTTTTACTCACATGGCCACACATAATTACACACTGAAAAACAATCCGGTTAGCAGTTGCATTGCACCACCAGTAGCCATCATCTACTTTCAGCATCAGATGGTGCGCCCACAGATCGCTCACAGCTCCTTCATTGGCCATCTGATGCATATTGCACAGAAAACTGGCATCGTTTGATTGGCAGGATGCTGCATCATTTTCAAGTGCTTTTTTGGAAGAACTAGAACTGGATTTGGAGACACAGAAGACGCGTATGGCCAGTGCTAGGTTAAAATATTGATTTTCCCATTACTTGTGATATTCCTTTGAACTATCTCAAAACCGAGTCTAAAAATCCCAAAACTGATTGTTCAGAGCAAGACTATTTTTTTTTTTTGCGAGTCTATTTTACCCATATTTGCAGTCCAAATGCATGGAGGACTAAGAGCGATAATTTAGATATTACGAAACAAGAAATTAATCATTTAAACATGAAAAGAAATTAAATGCTTTAAAATGTAGATAAATATTAAATTAACAAAGCATTTTTAAATTGAAAAAAAAAATGGACACATTTACAGCCATTTGGTTTTCTTTGTCCATTTGCTAGGTGCTTTTCTTTGTCATTTGGTCAAATGCTTTTCTTTATCTATTTGTCAATCAAGTAAAAAAAAAAATAACATTTGTAAGTTCAATCATTTTACACATTGTTATCAAAATGTTTTTTCATAAGAAACACAATTTAAAGTTAATATCCACAGCTGGTATCCACAGAGCAGTTTTTGTTTATAGCTTTTTATGTCTGACAGTTTGACAAAAATTATTACAGAAATTCACATTTTTGTATTGTACCAAGTAAAAAGGATCCTTAAATAATTTATTGCATTAGCTGAGAGATTTTTAAAAAATGAGGAAAAGAGAGACATTCAAAAAGGAATCCGAAATGAATCCAATCCAATCAAATTTTGAATGGAATGGACAGTTTGTGAATTAGAATCTAACTGAATTGGGAATCTGTATCTATAGCCAGTTTAAATCCTAGCATCAAATCTTCAAAAGGTATTCTGTGCTTTTCTATCTAACCACTCATAACAATCATCAAATGCCTAGGGTTTTTGGGTTTGTTTGTTTCCGTGTGTTGGGCAGTATGAAAATGACAGTTTTTATTCTCAACATTCTACTGTACATCCAACAGCCAACTTTAGTACACACTGAAATCTTGTTGTTTGTTTTGGCAGTGTGAACCAGCCATAAGTGGGCGATTCTTGGCCAGAATAAACTGCAAAGTGCACCAGACGTTCTTTTTCAAGTCCTTGCAAGAATTCCCATCATCTAGAAGACACAATACAATAAAACGTCTCTTCCTAAAATACACAATCACACTCTCACCTGTGTAATCCTCTCGGCAGATGCAGGTGTAGCCTCCCTCTCTGCGAGCGCACACTCCTCCATTCATGCAGGGGTTTGAGTAACACAGGTTAATTTCAATCTCACAGTAATCTCCTGTAAATCCGGCAGGGCAGCGGCAGCGCAGCCCTGTGATGGGATGGATGGGCCGGAACAGCGTGGATGGGGAGGCGATAAAGGGAGCGGAGCTGTTGAAGCGGAGAACGCTGATGCACTTCATGTAGTTCTGACATGGCTCACGTAAACACACATTATCATCAAACGGGAGAACCTGCCAGAATACAAAATACAGCGTCAGAGAAGTGAGTGTGTTTGTATGTTTGTGTGCTCTCAACACAAAAAGACTGCTTTTATTCAATTGATACATTGAACATTTCAGTCAAGCTGTGTTTTTCAGATTATAAATGCACTTAAAAAATTGTTTTGATAATTTCTTATTTATTATTTCCTTCAATAAAATTTTAAATGTAAATTGAATAAATAGCATTAAATACATCTTTTTATTTCTCCATTTGAGAAGGATATTCATTTTTATTCAAGTTCGAGTTTATTAGGGTTATTTGGGGTCAGCTATTTTTTTTTATTTATTATTTTTTGCATTTATAAGATCATTTATAATGTTACAAAAGATTGATTTTCATCTTACTATTAACCAGATAATCCTGCAAGAAAACATATTATGGTTTCCACTAAAAAATTATGCTGCACAACTGTTTTCAACATTGATAATAATGAGAAATGTCACTTGAGTAGCAAATCAGCATGTTAGACTGATTTCTGAAGGATCATGTGATAATGAAGACTGGAAAAAAGACTGCTGGAAATTCAGCTTTGACATCACAAGAGTAAAACTATATTTCTAAAATATATTAAAACAGAAGACAGCTGTGTTAAACTGCAATAGTTTTTGCACAATATTACTCTTTTACTGGTTTTTTTACCAAATAAATGCAGCTTTGGCCAGCTTAAGAGTCTCCTTTCAGAAATATCTTAAAAAATAATATCTCAATGACCCAAAACTTTGCATGCTAGCATAAGTTTTTTTATTTATACATTTCAATTATTATTTTGTAAATATTTAAATAATGATTGATAGATTTTTTTCATTTTAATGATTCTCGTCATGCTTAAAAACTCTTAAACGACACTTTAGAATGTATGAATGCCATTATTTTATCTAACAAAACATCAAAAACAATTGATATTTGACATTTCTATTAGATTTGATATATTGTTACTGTAACTAATGATCCTCACGAGGCAACTGAGTGTGTGTATACGTGTTTCACCTCCATATGTGCAAGGGCGTTGAGTCTAGGTCTGCTGAGGTACAGCTGCTCCTCCAGAGCCTCCGATGGGAAAAACTGCCCTCCCGGCAATGCAGCGGAGAAACTGACGTTGAGCACCTTTCCTGCATCTGCATCCGGCTGCACGTTGAACACAAACACATCATCAGGAGAGACTGAAAGCACGGCTGACACCCCTTCCAGGAAGTGAGTGAGCAACGGGGACAGGAAGTGCTCCTGGGACATGTTCTGGAGTCGCACAGTGATGCTGCTGCTGAGCATCTCCTCCGTAATGATGAGAACCCGCAACACACACTGAGCGCTGACGCTGTGAATGCCATCTGAGAAACAGACAGAGACAAAGGAAGATGAAGTGAGTTGGAGAACAAACTTGAAAAATAAACTTGAAAACTACAGGTCTTGTCCTCTATCACCGTACATCAAATTATTTTAAGAACATGTCTGACAACTCACTTCATCACTTCAACTTCTGCCATATAGCCTATGTTTTAACCTGCTGCAATCTGAAACACTTAAATAGTATCTGTGCGAGCTCTACTCCTCCAGAGGTCCATCTGAACATGTGAAGTGAGTCAGGTTGGTGTCAGTGCAGCCTGTGATATCATCTACAGCTCACTGACTGTGAAATTAGCAACATGCTGCAGAGTGATTCAAGCGTGTGTACATCAAATGCACACATACTTCATGCTCATACACACACAAAACAGTACATACAACTTAGGAAGCACACAGAAAGTTTAGAGCTGAAAAGAGAACATGGTGGAAAGACAGAGGGATAAAGAAACAAATATTGTCTAAGTGAACCTAATGAAAACATGTATTTCTACATTTAAATAAGCATACATTTAAGCCAGACTCTATTATGATGCTTAAGTTATATTGAAATAAAATGCCATTGCCAAGAAATCAGAATGGTTCTAAAACTGGCCTTGTCTTTCCCTTGAGAGGATAAAATATTTACTTCAAGGGGGGAAATTACGACCCAGACAAGTTCTTGACTAGCCTCCTGACATCCAGCTGTACACATTCATATTTGTTTGGGTTTAAATATTACAGCCACTGGCTGTGAATTTGAACCAGTTTCCACTTTTTGGGCTGTGAGTCCAAAAATACACACCATTGCACTATTATCATTAAAGTGTTTCTGTTGGAATATCTTTAATACTCCAGTGCCACCAACACCAATCCAAGCAATTCTGAATCATGTTATTCAGTCTATCCTGTTTGTAAAACATTGATGACATTTTCACAGTTGCTTTTCCATTTTCTAAATGATTTTTTCCTGCATGTATTAAAAAGGTTTTTGGCTAAAGTGCATGAAAACAGTTTTGGCAGCAAGTCACTCTGAAGTCGATTTAAATTGAGTGAAAGAAAATTACACAGAGAAGAGGAAATGATTCAGCAGAGGGTGAGGAGGAGAGAGAGATGGGGTGAGCGGTGAGGCTGCTGGAGGCTGGTAAGGAGGAGTCAGGAATGGGAAAGAATAAAAGACGATAAAATGAAGGGGAGGGGAGAGAGAGACTTTAGATCATAATGTCATCCCCTTGTAAGTCATACCTTTCATGCTGATAAACATTTCTTATAAAATATACCGTCCACCCCCACTTCTGTCTCTCTCTCTCACACACAGACGTTATTTAGACTCAACTTCACCTGCCATTCTATTACATTCACTGTAAAAATTCCGGCAAGAATGATTCAGGTTTTCCCTGGTGGTACATTGGTGCTTGTCCATTTTATAACTTATAACAATATATTACATGCTGCATTCTTTATATATTTAAACTATACCAAAATCTCCTTTTCACCTTAAAGTGTTCTGATAATCACCATAATAATAAAGGGGGAAAATAGAAAACCAAATGATTTCCATCTTAAGTGGCCTGTCCATAAAAACAAGGACACTGCTCAAATATTGTCTAAATACATGGAAAATAATGTATAGATGATGCACAGAGTCATACAAAAAGACAAAACAACATCAGGGTAACATCCATAACACTAAAATAATGTGTTAATTACATAACATCCAATTTAACACAAACTTAAATGTACATTATTGTACAGTTTTTATTGTAAATTATATGGTAATTGATAATTTTACTTGCAAAAAACATTTAACTATATGTCACAGTAAAAATACACATAATGTGATGATAAACAATTTTACAGCTTACTTTTAACTAATAAACAGGTATTTGCCAAATAATATTTATAATATAGCTTTTTTCAATAACATTTTTTTTAATATAAATTTCATAATTTTTATTAATTAAAAATCTTTTTTTTTTATAAGATCTATTCAATTTATCAGTTGGTCCGGGTCACAAAACCGGTCTAAATAATTCACTCACAAATTGGTGTGAAGCAATTCTCAAGTTAATTTCGCTGACTAAATAATGATGGTTGCAAAAGGTTTACAGCTCACTGGAGGATAAATAGTTAGCGATTAAACAAGTAAATTCCATAATCCCGCAAACACTGCATGTAAATTACAGTTTAGCTCAAAATATTTTCCACAGTACTGAAGTGTTTGACTCAAGTTGTGCTGTTATAACATGGAGAAATAAAGTCAAGCACAACGTGTGAGTGTCTACAAGAGGACGACAGCCGCGGCTTGAAGTTTTTAATGTCACTGGATGTCTCAGTGTCTAAGGAGATTATATCCTTCTTTGATGAAATGCCACCCTGTGCGAGAGAGAGAGTGTAATGGAAAGAGCGAAAGGGGTTAGAGGAGGAAGGGTGGAGGCAGGGAAGCAGCAGCGTTTACATAGATGCCAGAAAGATGAAAGCAATATCAAGCAGACAAGAGATCCGGGAAAGTGTGTTTGTGGGAAAGACTAGGACGAGGAAAGGACAGATAGAAGGGGGCGGGGGTTTGGAGGTACAGGAGAAGTGGGGGAAGGGTGCGAGGAGGCAGCTGGTTTGATTACAGGATTATCAGGCAGTGGTTCCCTATTGACCTCCCAAAACAGTCCCTGCTTCTCTCTAACCCACAAAGCCATTAAACTAAAAAACATATGTTGCAAAACACAATGGAAAACACAATTTGCTGTTATATTCCAATAATCACTGATGCCTAACAAATAATAGCAATTACAGCAAAATGACACGTTATGATCTTAATTACTGTAAACAGCCACAACTAGTGGTTACTCAACATTTAAATAAAACTAAACAAAACATTGATTTAAATGATTAATGTAGCTTACAGCAGAAAATATTATTAGTCATGCTGATTAAATCAACACATTCGGGCTCCCACAGAGGATAAGTCAAATCACCAGTGTGTGTGTGTGTGTGTGTGTGTGTTTCTTTGCTGTTTGTTTGATATTTGTGTCTATGATGTCTGACATTAGCAATCAGTGGAATATGAAAAATTAGAATGACAGTAAAGATATTTATAAAGTCACAAAAAAATTTCTGTTAGGAGCACAGATGTTTTCTACATCATAAATCATATCATTCTTTCTTGAACACCAAATCAGCATATTCAAATTATTTGTGAAGGATGTGACTGGAGTAACGGCTGCTAAAAATTCAAATGTGCATAATCGGAATACATTTGGAATTTATTCAATTATTTTAAACTCATATAACTCATATTTCACAATAGTATTGCATGGTTTTATATTTTATTTCAAAATATGCTTTAAATTTATTTGATATACCAAGATTTCGAGACTTGTTTTGGAGAACACAACGAATTCAAAAACTTATTTTATAATGCCAGTGACAAATGGTTTATGCTTGTTTTGGGAATAAATATATCAAAATGTATTAAATATATGCTTAAAACAAGGAATAAATAAACAAATGAATATAAAATTTCCTAAAATATTATTTTCTTTTCCATTTATATGTTAAGTACTTATCTTGTTTATAAAGATGTTTCATTATTTTATTGGAAAACAAGATCAGAATACTGCTTATGAAGATTTTTGAGTGCAAGCACAAATACAAGACCCATATACACATATACACAGTCTTTCATTTAAAAGCATATTAAGAGCTGTATGGTATGTTTCAAAGAGGGCAATTTTCCATTTCTTTCATCTGGAATAATTTTCCTTTTAGCCATTAAAACCAAGACTGAATTCAGCGAGTTTTTCTTCTTTCTATTCCTCCTGTTCAATCACTCGCCTGTCATTCGCCACCCTCCATTTCTCTTTTCCACTTGAGTGTTTTGTTATTTTCGCTTTCTCAATCTGTTTTCTTCTTTTTCTTCCTCTACACATTTCCTAAGCCCATTCTTTCTTCATTGTATCTCTTTCTATTCCTCTCTCAGACCCTTTTAATCTTTTATAATCCAGCTCACTTACCCACTCTAAAGTGAACTTTATTTTAGGCTTGTTTTGCAGAGGGAGATTGTGTTTGAAGCAGTTCTTACCGGGGTCGCAGGGAAACATGCAAATAGCTTCTACCAGCTCACAATAACCTGAAATAAACAAATAGATCTCAGAGGTCCCTACAGTATAGGTTTTTCAGCTTTCTCTACCTGGCACAACAAACCTGATACACGCGCATGCTCACAAATTCCACAACAGCAGCTCACACATTTAACACGCTTGTAAACATTGAAATTGCAAATCTAGCATGACCAAAACAGACTCTAGGTCTCAAGGGCCTCTGTTTGTTTTTGCATATAAAAAGAGGGTGAAATACTTAGACGTATTTGTCCTTCATAGCTGAAATTAGTCACCTGGAAATAAATTTCTACCCCCATCAGCCAAGAAGCACTCAACTACAGACACTTACACACACACACACACACACACACACACACACACACACTAAAACACATGTGTATAAACACACAAACTTAATATATGCTCAAACAAATCCAGATGTAGGCATAAACATAGTAGATTCTTGCATGAACAACACAAAATCTTGGGCACTGGTTTAACAGCTGATTACTGTGCTCCGTTTGTTTCCAAAACCAGGCTCCCCCTAAGGACGTCCTATTACACTCAAAGTAGAACAGAGAGAGAGAGAGAGAGAATGCAAGAGAAAGCATGCAAGATGAGAGGGCTGTCTGTAATCCTCTATTAAACTACATTTACTAGTATGTACACAATTTCATTCTGGTATACATGAATTATTTCTAAGTCCAATACGATTTTAACTATACCTAAAATGTGCATTGTGTACACCACATCATAGAGGGAATAGCAAAACAAACTAATCACATAAATATAAGCATATCTGCCTTGTTTGGAGAATAACAAGATAAAAGCGACACTGAGTTCCAAAATATGTCATTTCATCTTACAGTCAATGGGCTGTGCTCATTAGAAAACTGTAACTGCTGTTTCTTTGGGTGAAGCGAAATACAAAGGAATTATTTATTTATTAATTCCTTCAACTTAACCTTCAATTTCCCTCGGGACATCAAAACTTGATGATTAATTTGTACAGTGTAGAAGAAAGCGGCTCAGCTTATTTAGAAATATATTTAGACAATTTAACCCAACAGAAAAAATGTTTTGTAAAAGGAAAATAGCGAGAGAAAAAGATAGACAGAAAAGCAAGAAGGCAAAATGAATGAGAAATAAAGATTAAAGGGGGGATGGAAACGGAAGTGTGCTTTCCTCAGAGGAGAGAGAGAGAATTTTACCAGAGGGCAAATGAGCTGTCTAACTGCAGTCTCACAAACTCCCCATCCTATATGCCTTACACACACATACACACACACACAAACTGCCAATTAAGGTAAAAACACAGAACAAAATCAGCAGTATTGTTCAAGTCGAGCAGGATTTTTTTTCTAAGTGATAAACCAAAGAAGTCACAAAACCTCAAACATCATGTTAAATTGACCCTTTTAATCATCTTTTCTGTAAATACCAAATCACCATTTATAATCTTTCAAAAGCCACAATTATCTACACTTTCAAGCAATGAAATGAACAACATCAAGCAATGCGGCCAATCACTGCTCTCCTCACCACTTACGCTCTCTCAAGTTACCACCAAGACTCCTGTTACAGTACCTACTAATGCCAGTAGAAATCATTCCACCATAAAGTAATTTACATTGATCGTTAAATGTCTGCTACAGAGAAAAATGCAAGTCAAGAGTCAGCTTTCTCTGAAGATATTTTCTATTCTTTCTATTTATCCTCTAACATGCACTCTCTACTCTGACACATTGCCTTCAGCAATATTTCATAATAGAGCACGGCAGAAAAGAGTTAGAAAAACCAATTTGGCCTGATTTAATTTCAACCTCATGACCTTAACAGCACTTACCTCATTTACCCATTTCATCCTCCCTCTCTCCCTTCCCCTAACCCTCCCCCTCTTGCTCTTACCAGTCACGGTGATGAGCATCGGGGCCACCAGTGGTCGGTTGTTGTCCAGTTTCCGGCTGAGGCGGATTTCCCCGCTCGTGTGGTTCAACAGCAGCAGGTGTAGCTCATTCCCGCGGTCTATGGTGTAATAGAGATGATCCGAAACATCTGGGTCATGGGCTGGAACTCGTCCAATAACCCCACTTGGGAAGGTGTTGGAACGATTGGATACAAAGTTGTTAAAGATGATTTGAAAGTCTTGCATTTGGGGCCCATTATCATTCTGGTCAACCAGTCGTATGCGCACTGTGGCACGACTGACTAGTGGAGCCGATGTGGCCTGGACAACAATTACATACTCATTCCGTGTTTCATAGTCAAGGTCAATTAAAGAAGTGAGTTCTCCTGAAAAAATGTCCATTTGGAAGATTTCTGGAATATTTCCTTCCACAATCTGATACATTATCTGAGCATTTGGGCCCTCATCTGGATCAGTCGCTGTAATTTGAGCTACGACGGACCCAACAGCACTGTTCTCCTTCACTAGAACCTCAAAATCATCAGCAGGAAACACTGGAGCATTGTCATTGACATCCATGACACTGACTTGAATGTGTACAGGTGTACGCTGAGGTGGAACACCGCGATCCACAGCAAATGCAGTCAGCTCGTAGAAAGGAACACTTTCACGATCAAGTCTCCTGACGGTCCGGACTATTCCCGAGGTTGGTTCTATGGTGAAATCACCATCACCGTCTTCTCCATTCTGGAACGTATACTGAACACGGCCATTGGCATGAGCATCACGGTCAGTAGCAGAGATTTGTAGCACACTAGTGAAAGGTGGAGCATCCTCACTGACTCCACCCTGATACCTGGGGCTTAAGAACTGAGGTGCGTTGTCATTTACATCATTAACATTGACCTCCACATAAGTGGTGTCAGATTTCTGAGGTATTCCATTGTCACGAGCAGTGATGGCAAGCGTGTAAGTCATTTGGTCTTCGTAGTCTAGTTCTGCTTGAAGTGTGATCGCTCCGCTTGCAGGATCGATGCGAAACTGTGGAATATTGTCCTCCAGGTAGTAAGTGATGCGAGCGTTTTCTCCAACATCATCATCTGTTGCACTTATGACCACCACTGTGCTGCCAGGAGGTCGGTCCTCATTCACATTTACTGAATAATGAGCACTCTGGAACACAGGACGGTGTGTGTTGGCATCTGTGATGTTGATGTGCACCTGACAGGTATCGTGGAGAGTTCTGTCAGAGGCAGTGACTGTTAACACATAACGCCGCTCCTGTTTGTAGTCTAAAGGCAGTGCTAGAGAGACAAGTCCTGCTCCACCAGCTGTGCTAATGGCAAAGCGATTACGTGTGTTTCCACCTGTGATCTGATATGTGACAGCACTATTCACATCACGGTCAACAGCGGTTACGCTGACCACACTTGTTCCAACAGATGCATCTTCATTTAGTCTGGCGTAATACTCTTTTTGTAGAAACTCTGGTCGGTTATCATTAACATCCATAACTGTGATTGTAACACTAGCTGTGGCAGAAAGAGGTGGGGCACCATAATCTCGAGCTTCAACACCAAAGAAGTAATGCTCTACTGATTCACGGTCAAGTTCTGAGCTCACTGTGACCCAACCAGTGGCAGCATTGATAACAAATGGTGTATCGGTGCCGGTTCCTGTTAAACGGTATTCCAGGCGTGCATTGTCGCCATTATCTGTATCAATAGCTTGTATGTGAAGAATGGAGTGACCGATAGGAGCGCTCTCCAGCACTGTAGCCTGGAAAGGTGTGGATACAAAGATTGGTGGATTATCATTGACATCAGTGACCTGCACACTCACAATTCCAGTGTTGTTGGAGAGAGGTGGACGTCCGTTGTCCTGAGCCCTCAACCGTAGCGTGTACTCCCGTTCCGTCTCATAGTCCAGTGGCGCTACCACCTGGATTTCTCCAGTAACACTGTCAATCGCAAACTGTCCTCGGCTGTTCCCACTGATTATGTTGTAGTGCACAGCAGCATTCCCATCTTTATCCTGGTCTGAGGCACTGACTCTGAGGATTTCAGAATATGGTCGAACATCCTCTCTAACTGCAACCACATACCGCTTTTGACTGAACTGTGGAACATTGTCATTCTCATCCAACACAGTGATATGGACACTAACGGTAGCCGACCGTGGGCCCGGCTCTCTTCCCTGGTCACCTGCTTCCACCAGCAATGTATAACGTTCATTGGCTTCTCTGTCAACAATGCCTCGTGTTGTGATCAAGCCTGATCGAGGATCGATCTCAAACGCAGCGCGTGCAACGGCCGCACTTTCTCCAATAAATCTGTAGCGTATGTTAGCGTTTGCTGGTGAGTCGAGATCTGTTGCTCGCAGCTGCAGGATAGGATATCCCTCTTCCACATTCTCTCGAATGGTCTCGCGGTATTCTGTTTGCTCAAACACAGGAGAGTGATCGTTACGATCAGCCACAGTGATGGTCACCATAGTTGTTCCAGAAAGGCGTGGTGAGCCATGGTCTGTGGCTGTAACTCGGAAGTAGTGCAGATCCATGTGTTCTCGATCCAGAATGTGTGTGGTGGTGAGAAGGCCAGTAATTGGGTCAATTTGGAAGTAATCCATGGACCTGCTGTTCATTAAAGCGGCCATGCTGTAACTGAGTCTGCCTGCCTCACCAGCATCAGGGTCCTCAGCTGTCATAGTTATGACTGAGGTACCAGGAGGCTGGTTCTCAGCAACCTGAACCTGGTAGTTATACTGGGGGAAATGGGGGTGCCTATTAGCAGCTCTACGGGAGCGCCCAACAGGAGGGACACCTGTCTGCTCTTTGCTGTAATCTTGCTCTTCTCCTCTCTGAACTTCATTGCTCTCTCTTGCTTTTTGTTTCTCAGCGTACAGAGCTTTTTGTGTGTTTTCCACCCCATCTAGACTCTGTTTAAGCTCATTCTGTTCGGTCCACATTCCCTCTTTGTTTTCATCGCTTTTTCTGTCTGACTGAGAGTTGCCATTGCCTTGACCTTTTTCTTTTTCTCTCAGTAAATGTGTCTCTTCTAACACTACCTCTTCCTTTGTGTCTTCTGCAATCACCCACTCCATGCTTTCCTCCCTTTCTCTCTCTACAGGCTGTCTGTCACTCTCCCCCGTTCCCTCCCCTTTCACCCCGCCCTCTATCTGTCCCTCCCTCCTAACGCACTCAGTCGCGGCTTCCAGCTGCTCCTCTTGCTGACTGACACCCTCAGCTTGTAATGACACCCGTTTACCGGATTTTAATAGCGGACGCGTGGCTCCCCCATCGGCGGTTAAGCTGTTGTAGTCGCCACACTCTGCACGTGTATTGGAGCAAGGATAACGTGCGTTTTCCCCTCTAACAAAGTCGCGCTCTTCATTGTCAGGAGCATTTTGAGTTTCATTTGCATTTTGATCATCAGGACTGCTGTTGTTGTGGTTATCATTACGATTCTTGGCGCAGTTGTTGTTATTGTTACTGTTCCAATTCCTCAGGAACAAACTTTCAGTAAAGTCATTCGAGTTAGCGAGCTCACGAACGGAGACTGTCGCTGTCCACTGAGCGGGTGCTGAATTTACTCGCGTGTGAATGTGAGAGTCACGGAAACGTTTAGGAAAGTTAAGCTCGACTAAGAGGTAGACGTGTGATGCATTATGAGCCCTGGGAGAGCCAGTAGCAGATGAGTCAGAGTTGTGTACATCACCGATATACAACTGAGTAGCTCCGATTCCAGTCGATCCATTATAATGAGCCTTTCTGTCATCAAACCGAGTCTCAGTCCTGACCCAGGCAGCCTGTGGCATTAAATCCAGAGCATCAGTCCGTTTGAGCACACTAGAAAACTTTTGTGAACTATTCCGATCAGACTTTGCACGCACAAATTCAACTTCTGGGTTATTATTTGAAGATGTGCTGTTTGTATTTTCTCTTGTCTTTCTTCCACAAACAGAGTAGCGCCTCAGAGAGATGTTGAACCGGTGCCAGTTACTGCTTTGCCAGTCTGGATGCCTTTCAGAACAACCTGTGATCCGGTGTGACTTGAGACAGCTGCTTACTTCGCTTCCAAGTCCTAGAGAGGGCTGCCACGCACAAGGTTCTGGGTACCCGCGGGTATTCCTAATGCCTGACCCGTTCCAGCCCTCTCTGGTGAGATCGATAACATTCAGGGCGCATGAGAGGGGACGGTCCGCTGTTGCTTTGCGCAATTTGTTGGCGTCCGAAACCACATTAAAATAAGAATAGGCTTTTAATAACGGCCGAGTTGGTGTCTTGTCAGCGGCAAACTCCCGTTTTGGGTAACATGGGGAGAGGTTGGGCCTCAGTTGGCTATCCACGGCTCTATAGCAATCCAGCACGCTTTGTGCAATGACTCTGTCCGTGTCGAGGCGCGTCTGTGGCCGCGAGTCCGTTCTAGTCCTTTGTATAGTCCTCTTTTTGCCATACTGAACCGGACGGGAAAGAACACGAGAAACAACGCCCTTCTCTCCACTGCCACACTTACTCCAAACAGGCTGGTGATGACAGCGTCCGGTGTGCGCCGCGGGTTCTGATATCCATGTACTAGAATTCCGGTAATCCGGACTCAACGGAGCTGAGAGGGTTCCAGCTCCACAGGACCGTAAGCATTGCGATTCCCTTCCACGCGACCGTGCAGGGTGGATCTTCCAATCGCCCCCAGCCAAATCCCCCGTTACCGTTCCGTCGGGTAGGCTGGTGATTTTAGCGTCTCCGGGGGCTGGGTGGGTGCACAGGGAGCGGCAGAACGGCCCCGCTGCACTCCTCGGGATAACAATGAACAAAGAGCTGAGGAGAAGGAAAAACAACAGCGGCGAAAGCGAGCCCAAGTCCAGTAGCAGTGCAGCCATTAGTCTGGTGAAATCCTTTCTCCTCCTCTCTCCTTTCTCCCCTCTCTCTGAACCCAAGTGTCTCTCTTTCTCTCTCCAATTGCCGGCTAAGTGGCCAGCTCAACCCCCGCCGCCCGACTCCTTCCACCGTGCTCCCCGGTCGCTCGGTGATCCCGGGAAGCTCGCATCTACTCTCGGTGTTTGGTAGAGCTCCGGCTAGCAGCGGCACGAGCGCAGCATCTCTCATTCACATCCAACATGGCTCACAGCGAACCCGGTGCTACCCTCACTCCTCCCCCTCTCGCTTCTTTCTTTCTCTCCTCTCTCTCGCTCACTCTCTATCTCTCTCTCTGAGACGGGAATGGTTCGTACCAGTGTGCGCAAGGCTATTTCCTCATGTCCACCGCCGAGGAGCTACTAGCCTACAACCTATCAATATCAGTGAAAACAATAGCATTACATTTATTACATGTGAAACATGGAAATGGAAAATAATTTATATTTAATAATCAATAAATCCATACATTTCATTCAGATAATGTTTACACATTCTTGCATTGCTTTGCATCTTACTAATATCTTTAAAAAAAAACACCTGTAACAGAAGGCCACATGGTATCAAAGTTTATCATTAGTGACTTTTATATGAAAAGGGGCTAAGATAACTTGATAAAAACAGCTTTTGTGTAACACATATTGAACTAATGTAATGCAATAAAAAAAAAAAAAACATGAATACAACCACTCATATTTTTATTTACATTTTTAGTACGCCTATTTTATAGCAAAATGTCATGTAATGTGCAGTTAAATAAATTATAATCTCCTCCAGTACAAGGTAAATTTAAGGATTTCCATACCATTTATTTTATTCTGTTTTAGATATATGATTAACCACATGATAAAACATTTAATCAACAAACGTGAAGCACAGCATATTCTTTATTTTTGTTGTGCGAAAAAAACAACAACAATATATTAACGTCAGTGAGGGTTTGGGGGAGGGTGGTGGTTTTGTGTGTAGCTATAACAATCAGTCGGTGTCCACCTGTGACGTCATGTCTTATTCACTGAACGATTTTCTGAGGTGTTTTTAATAATATTATTATTGTTATTATTCATTGCATAGAATTCATATCACCTTTTCTTTCTTCTGCCAGCTTTACTTCCCACTCAGTAGACATGGTCTAATTTTGAATTCACTGTTTGACACGGAGATATTTTTTTAACTATGATTTTTCTCCTGTTTTAAATCACCCTGTTTGAGGGTGACTTTCGGAGGCGCGTGTCAAAGCCCCGCATGGCGGATGTGAAATCCACGCTTAGTCAGAAATAGACTTGCGCGTTACAAAACCCAATCTCTGTCTCGCAGTCTGCCTGCCACTGACACGGTTGGAACGAATCCACGGATGTTGAAAAATTCATACAGCTCAATTATACTGTGCACTCTCGCTCGCTCTCTCTCTCTCTCTCGATAAGCTGCCCCTCGCGCCCCACTGTTCTCGTGATCTAGTCAGCTGAGCAGAGCTGACTGTGGTAAAGGGCTTGTGCTTTCTGTGTGGAGCTACCAGTGATGTCTAAGCAAAAAAAAAAAAAAAAAAAAAAATGATTTGCGAATTTTCCTCGTTGACTGTGGAGGATGAGATTCATGTCTAGTCTTTAGTGCTGCGGGTGTACTTGTGTGTGTCTAGACGCTTGATGGTATTATAGCACACAGTCACGGCAGCCCTAAATCACATTAAGTAAGGAGGAGAGGAATTCCCATAACTGAGAGCTTCTTCTGTGAAACCTGACTGATAGACTGACGGGTAACTCCGATCAGCCCGCCTGCGATTTACCAGTTCGCCAAACAGCCTCTGGGAAGAGCTATCACATTTACTCATCATTCCCCCAAATAAAGTAGAGACCATAATTCAAATTCTTGCATGTCATGAAAACACATATGGCCTACATTTCTGCTCATTTTTCAATGCCTATACACTGGTGGATGATGATAAGACTTTTTATTCACTATTTTTATAAGGATTTATATTTAAACAGTAGAGCATGACTCTAGCAAGAGCAAGGTCCGATTACCATTAAATGTTTGCATTGTAAGTCACTTTGAGCATCTGCAAAATGCATACATGGATCTAAAGGGAGTGGAACAAAATCAAAACAATTAAAATTAAAACATTTAACACCAGTGTCTACAGCAGAAATATGCTGGATCAAATGTGAATGTAACTAAGTCAAGACCTATGAAATCATGCACATTTAAAAAAATATCTAAACCAGTTACAAATTAATTATAATTAGGCATGATCTATATTGGGATCTGTATTGGGAAAAAAGTGAATGCAACAAACATCCATAAAAGTACTAAAAATTAAATCTAAAAAGTATAATCCCTAAAGCATTTACAAATTAGAGCACTGATCTGATGTGTATGTAAATCTAATGTTAATGCAATAAAGACAAAGAAATTATCCTTTAAATAATTTATATTATTTAATAGAATGGGTTAAGGGATCTAGAGTATGATCATGCAGAATAATGTATTAATATGTTCTTTATAAGTACTAATAAACAGCCAATATGAAATGCATAAGCAAGTTAATAGTGAAAAGTGTTCCCTAATCTAAACTGTAGCCAAAAAGTTTAAATGCAGTGGTCTGATGAATATCTAATTGGATTAAATATAACTACAAAAACAATTGAAAAAATCTCTACATCACTAACAAATTTGCAATCTGAATAAAATGTAAATGCAACAGTTTAGAACCCAGAAAATGACCTGATAAAATCCCTGAACCATTAAAAAATGAGTGCAACACCTGATCTGTTCAGAACCGCAGACAGCGCTCTATGTCCTAGGCTCAGTTGGTGTGCTGCTGACTGCTGAGATCCATCACTTCAGTCTCACAGGTGCTGGTTTCTGTGGATTTTGAAGTTAGAATTTAAAGTGAGAGGGGGGAAAAAAGAGTTGCATGTATTTCTGTGGTCCAAAATCATGAGAACCATGTTCTGTTTTGAAGGACTTTAATATCAAGCGCAGTCTTGTTTTATTTATGCCTGCATCAACGTTGACACTAAATATAGCTTTGCACAAAATTATTAATGAGATGCCTGTCTGCATAAGACTAAAAAGACGGTCTATTCTATACGGTCTTTATGGATGTAGGTTGTGAGATGAAAAGAGAGAAGTGAAAGATTGAGAGCTCTAATGGTCTGATTTGTAATCCCCAAAAATCTAGCCTGCGGATTACAGGGGTGCACACTTCACAGAGCACACCTGGGGGCCCTTAACACACATGCACACACATACACATTCAGGTAAGCTGTAAGCTACAAGGCCATAGCTATTCCATGAGTTACCATGGGAACAGCAAGAGTAGGGGGTACGTTCCATCAAGAAGAGGGGTTTGTAATTGTGTCTCACCACTGCTGTTGATCTGTAATTGCTCACATCCGGCGGACCCCTTCCCTCCCCCACACACAACCCTGCTGTCCTCCCTGCTCACCCGCTAACCCCTCCCCTGTGGCCACAGCAGCAGGTGGCCTCGGCCCGGTGAGCATCTGTCAAGGCTGGGCTTGAACGGGCAGGCGGCAATAATAATACATATTCACAAGAGAAAGGGACTGGCAGATAATTGCACCCAAACGGTGATGGTCATTTATATTCACTATCACCTATATATGCCTTTTTAAAGCATGCTGCTTGTACCAACAATACAGGAAGTGAGGTTTTAAATTATGCACAATCACTTTGTTAGTACCACCAGAGACAAACCTCAAGCATTCTCTTTCTCTGACACCTACACACACTTTAATCTGTTTCTCAAAATAATACCGCCTCCTCAAGACTCAAACAGAGCCCTTGAGATACGACTGAAGGCATATGGTGTCAATTGGGTTGAGTGAGCTGAGATTGTTACCACACCAAATCTTTGCCTGGTGAGCGCGAACTAATTAAAATGATGTGCACATAAACTGAACCTGAATATTCAATGTGGCTTCCACACCCAGGGAAGCAAGTTTAGGACACGCCCCTACCCTCGGCTCGGACGCGTCCCGGCCGTCTCGCCGCTGTTGCCCATGAGCATAGTGATGTCATTAGCAATTTTAGAGGATTATGGGATTATGAACACTGTATGTTCGTTATCTGCCGCATGGTTATTGGATTTCGACATGGAGCTCTCGTAATTCAACTTCTGAATGACTCTTAGAGCAGACCGCTCTCTCTCTCTCTAGCTCGTTCACATGGAATATGCGTAAAGTTTAAATTAGCCCGGATCCGCGTCCCCACGCGCACGCATATGTACCCTTCAAAACGTGTTATCATCGCATTACTGACGCATCACTCCCATTTCATAAACAAACACAGCAGACTGCTCTTCGCAGTCTATTCCGACAAAATGGGGAATCAAAGAAATATGTACAAAGGGCTGAAAAATTAGCACACAAACACAGCTGGATGATAAAGACTAGTTATCACAGTAATGATAAGTGTAATGTGATGAATTGAATTATTGCAGAATGATCAATTAAAACATGTTTCTATATTTTTAGAAAGGTAAAATGGAAGGTTATAATGGAATAAAAGGAAAATATGCAATAATAAACTGTATTTTATATTTATAAAATTGTCTAAAATGGTATAATTCTGAATAAAATATTTAAATTATTAAATACTGTATGCAAAATTGTATAAAATCATATTAAATATACATAATAAAATACATATACAATTGTATAATTTTTTTTATAAAATATTCAAGTAATAATAATAATAAAAATAATAAAAACAGTATTGCAAACCTTAAACAGAAGAAGAAATCACAAAAGAAAACATTTAGAAACTTTTTTAAACCACCTTATTCCTGAACGCGGAAGTAAGCTTCACTTGGAGAATCTACAATCCTTATAATGATAGTGTCAGAAATCTGATCCATGTTTGACCGCCTCAGCCAGATGAAATCTTGATGTAGTGGGACTTCACCACAGCACGCTTAAGGCAAAACAACATGGAAAAAATTAAATTTTCTTGATATAAACACAGAGGATAAGAGAGTGGTTCATAAAGCTTGTTTCAAAAGGCCTGGTAAACAAACGGTGCCAAATGATGAGAGAGATTTGTGCCTCTGAGTGCTGGAGTGAGAGGTGTGTGTGTGTGTGAGTATGAGTTAATGCTGCTGAAAGGGGGAAGGTTGTTTATAGGCCAGCTGTGAGTTGTCTCTTAGTCAGCCAGTGACCCAAATCAGCAAATAAAAAAAAATAGAGAGAATGAAAAAACTGAGGGATTGATAAAGGGAAAGAGCAAAAGGCATGGGAATGAATGAGTTAATAGTATGAAGGTAAAAGGGAAATTGAGAGAGAGAGAGAGAGAGAGAGAGAGGGTTGACATTTAAAAACAATGTCAAAAAATAGTTATTTTCATGCAGCTATAAATATTTTCTTGCTCTTTTATCACCTTCCCCCAGCTTTCAAAGACACAGCGCAGATACAGCAGATTCTATATGTTGATATATACACTACATATATGAAACTGCACCTCCCATGCTAAACTACCACAGAGAATCTAAATAATGCAAATTACTAAAAATATAATAAACATGAAATATTTACATTTACAATATATTTACAGTATCTTCATTTTGCCTAGTTCAAATCAAATGTCACAAACACATTCTTTAATATATATATATATCATTCAATATTAAGATATTAATATCAATATCATCAGCACAGCATAAAATCATCAATAAGAGTATACATATATTAAAACACCTCTTATACCAGCTCTTAAAAAGGGTGTAATTTAATGAAAAAGAATTGGCGATGTGCCTTTATTACCCTGAAGATTATGTCATATTATATTAATGAGAACAAATCTTACTGGATCCTATTACATCTAAAGAGGAGGAGCACATTAACTCGTTCCATCATGGGATGTAAATGCCTTTATAGAGCAGCCATGTATTAAACACGCTTCAGTCATAGACATATGAGCTCATCTGAGACTTCCCCGATATGAATAATCCTGTTTGAGTGTGAATAGAATGTTTGGACTGAATTCAGATCGACTGGAAGCCGCTCTAGTTGTGCTTAGAGTGAAAGTGAACTGGGATTAAGGTGGATTAGCATCAGATGAGAGCAGTATCTTGCTGTCTTATTCAGGATTTAGACCTGTTTAGACTCCAATCCAGCTGGTTTCTCACCAAGCTGCTGGATCTGAAGCCTGACAGACCCATGCCTATATAAGACACATGATAATACAATCAGATTCAATTATATATAATATAATATAAATAAAATAGAATCACAATATTATGTAAAAAACTGTATTTTTATCAAATAAATGGCACCTTGGTGACTTCTTTCAAAAAAAAAATCTAAACTTTTGAATACCCCTAACTTTTCAACGTAGCATGTAAAATACAACAACAGCAAGCAATTTAGATTAGTTTTTTCTGTGACATATAACCATGAATTCCCATCAACAAACATATCATGGTGGTCAGAAGAACACCTGTTGCTTATTATTCTTCATAAAACTGGCAATCGCTTTTACATTTTCGGGGGTCATTTGGGGACAACAACTCACATTTAAAGACTTGTTATCTTCAGAAAACCTGGGAGACTGCCCTCTCTAAAGGAAGGTCTGTGAAAAGACATATCTAACTAAAAGTCAGCAAATGGTTATTATATAATTCAAACCACTTTTTATCAGCAGAGGTAAAGAAAAAGTGAGAGAGGAGGAAACAGAAAGAAAGAAAGAAAGAAAGAAAGAAAGAAAGAAAGAAAGAAAGAAAGAGGAAGCTGTTGCACTAGGTCTTTATCTGTTAATGCACACATACACAAGCCTGGATGGCTGTGAAATACACTACTGACTGTGCTATCTGACTGTGCTACCCCAGCAGAACTTGCTCTCAGTCTAAAACTAAATTTTAAGCGACTCTGTTTGTAGTACTATGCCAAAGAAACACGTTCAAAGTATGGCACAGATTCATAAAGCAGACTTTTTATCCATAAACAGCCTACTACTATTTAAAATAATAATAAGAAAATAAAAAATACTTTTTTCACCCTTTATTGATGGTTAAAGAAAGATCACATGAAGCTGTTCTGACACAGTTTTAAATGACAGATTTGAGCAGTCTCAAAGATCTCAACCCACCAAAATATTATTTCAGCTCTAGTCTAAATTTGTCAAACTATCAAAAGTTTCAGCTGAGAGATCTACATCAAATACGGCGCCGCAATCTCTAAGCTTCAGTTTGATAGAGGGAACCCAAAGGCTTTGAGGAAGATTTTTTTCCAGCATGTTGTTTGGACACACACACACTCTCTCTCTCGCTCTCTCTCTCTCTCACACACACACACACACACACACACACACACACACAGAGGACTTCACTTGGAACCACCAGAAGCTTGACAGGCTCCAGTTTTGTTTTAATTAGATTCTGCGGTGAGGCAGACTGTTCTGGCAACACTACAGTCTCGGCTGATATCTGATGGGATTAAACAAGGAATATAAAAAATGGAAGTGTGAAAATGGTGGTGTAATTTATCACCTTTAGATTCCATTGTGTGATAAGGAAATACAATCAAAAGGCATATAATAAGAGTAAAAGAAATTTGCTATGCAACACCTGCCAATATTATTATTTATTAACAGTATGTTTCTTGAGCACCAAGTCAGCATACTAGAATGATTTCTGAAGGATCATGTGACACTGAAGACTGGAGTAATGATGCTGAAAATTCTGCTTTTCCATCACATGAATAAATTATATTTTAGGGAAACAGTTATATTAAATTGCTATAATATAACTTTAATATAATATTAATGATCAAATAAATCCAGCCTATAAAAATAGATTATACATTTTCCACTGAGGTAAATGTCATTCTAAGATGCGAGTCTTTGATTTGACTCATTTCCATCAGTGTTCAGAGTATAATTCTTAGAATTCAACATAAGCCATGTTTTGAACAGACTTCACTCAAAAGCTCAAGGGCATGAGTCGACTCGCCCCTGATATGAATCACATACTAATCCTGTTCTGAGTGTGAACAGAATGTTTGAACTGAATTCAGATTTCCTCGAAGCCTGTTAGTTGTGCTCAGACTGAAAATGAACGGGGATTACATTGGATTAGCACCTAATTAGCACCAAAATTATTGGCCAGCTGGCAAGAGGGTCCCTTTTATTTACCTTGACAATGCCAATTTATATATATATATATATATATATATATATATATATATATATATATATATATACATATACATATATATATGATGCTTGGCGAGTGTTATTTTTGTACCCTGAATAGGCTTGATATCAGACCTTTGTAGCTAAAACTGCAAAAATAAAATGATCTCCTGATAGAGTGACACTAACAGATATAGTATCAATCTGTCTCCGTGTCATTTCCCAACACTCCACAAAACACACCCACCTCACACTGTTATTTCCTGTCTAGGGTTCCACACCAGTCAATAAAAACAACATTCATCAATATCACTCGCCTCTATCATCACCAACCCTCCTCCACCCACATTTTCTCCCTCTCTCTCCACCTATCCCTGGCAGCTACAAATATCATTAAATTCCCATGGGCACCCCTGACCTCATTCATTCATCTCGCTCTCACACACACCTCTTGAAAAGACATCAGTATTGCTTGTAGCGATTACACAGCGTACTCTCCTTCATCCTTTGAACTCCTTTCATGCACTAGTCTCCTTTTTTTTGTCTTCAATGTAGAGATGCCCAGCGTGATGACTGACAGCTTAACCAGCCCTAAATAACTTAAGTCACGATTGCCCTCTAGTGGCTGAATGATGCTATTAAACTTTCTGAAACCTGTCATGTCCATATCTCCATGTGCATTCTTAGTATGAAGACATCTGTGGTTACTACTGGACAGATTGGCTGGCAGTATTCTAGAGTTTAAACCAACAGTCACAGCACTGAAAACTGGAACCATTTTCTAGCAATGTGGCTGCTATTAATTTTCAGTCCTAAAACTGAGCATTACAGACTCAAGGTGCATATTTAAGGTGATAGCTCACCCAAAAATGAAAATTCTGTCATAAATTAATCACTCTCATGTTGTCCAAACCGATAAGACCTTTGTTCATCTTTGGAACACAAATTAAAATATATTTGAGGAAATCCGAGAGCTTTCTGACCCTGCATATACAGCAATGCAAGTGACATGTTCAAGAACCAGAAAGGTAGTAAGGACATCATTAAAATAGTCCATGTGACATCAGTGGTTTAACTGTGAACACACCAAAGACTGACAGAAGATAATAAACTGTTTTGCTTACAAAAGGTATTGTCCTAGCTTCACAAAATTGCAAATGAACCACTGATGTCAAATGGACTAACTTGATGTCCTTACTACCTTTCTGGACCTTAATTTGTGTTGCCGTCTATGCAGAAAAGCACGGAAAATTCATCAAAAATATCTTAATTTGTGTTTTGAACAAATGTCTAATGGGTTTGGAATAACAAGAAGGTATTTAATGACAGAATTTTCATTTTTGGCTGTACTATCCCTTTAACACATAATTAATTAAAAAAGGATGAGCTTCTGTCAGCCCACTCATAACTATTATGAGATGTTTAGTCATGCCTGTCTGGGTCATTATTCTGGTTCCAGCTCAAATTTTATTAATATTAAAACCACACAATGCATGTCTTGTGAGTTTGGATGCAGTATCATTTAGGATCAGAAATTGAGATATTAACTGGGAATAAAAACACGACATTTAAGTAAAACAAATGCCTCTGTATTTTTTTCTAACATTTTAAAGGTTAGGAGAGTACTTTTGTTGTATTTAATCAAAAATACAGTAAAATAGCAATACTGTGATAGACCTATATTTATAATTAAATATGAATGTATAATAAATATATAATTTATTCCATGATTGCAAAGTAGAATTTTTAAAGTGTCATTATTCTTCAGAAGTGTTGATTTTGTGATTGTCAAGAATTATTTTTTCTCATTATCAATGTGGCAAACAGAGCTGTGTAACCTATTTTTGTGAAAAGTGTAATATTATTTTAAAGACTTGTGTGATAGCAGAATAACAGAATTTGTTTGAAATATTCTGTAACATTACAAATATCTTTACTATCACTTTTGATCACTTTAAAGTCCTGGTGAATAAAATTATTAAATTCTTTAAAAAAAAAAAAAAAAAAAAAAAACCTACAGATCCTAAACTTTTTTTTTCTATGGATGTGCACTATGTGCTTGTATGAAGTATGAAGATATATATAAAAATTATCACATGCAAGTAAAATGCCTAAAAATCTATTTCACTGGACAAATGTTATGTTAACATCAAAGTTTTTCTCTCTCTCTTTTTTTTTAATAAACATGACTGAAATGACAAAACTACTATATTCTATACATCAATATTTGTTCATACATTTGCTAACATTAACAATGAACAGCACTTTTACAGCATTTATTAATCTATTAAAAGTTAACATCACATACACATCTATCCTAAAAAAAAACATTTTAAATAGAAATTAACATTAGTTGATGTATTCTGAACAAACATTAATAAATAAATAAATAAATAAACTATATTAATGAGTGAAAAAAAAAAAAAAAAAACTGTTGGTTACCTAATGCATTAGCTGATGTTAACTAATTAACCCTGACTGTAAAGTCTCATCATTAAAATAAATAAAAGACTTGTGTATGGACAGAGTCAAACATTCGCACACTTAAAAGAAATAAATAAAACCGTTCAGAGGTTGACACTCTTTTAATAATGAAGTCTCTGCGGGATGCTGCTTTTTAAATACATTGAGTGAAATCACCACTAACAAAAACGTTGAAAGGTGAGAATGTTACACAGTCACTCTAAACGTGTTTATTAACTCTCAGGGCTTTGAATACTGTGTGGCGTATGGCACAGCTCTGTGAAAACTCCAGACACAGTGAGAGTACCGACGCATCTGAAATATATGGCACAAGAGGTATATCAGTACTACACCTGTACACTTACAGTGGCATATACAGTGAGGGACACTGAGGGGAACTCAAGAATTAAGACTTTATATTTGGTACAGATATACAGACTATATTCATATTAAAAGAAGTAGCATCCCAGATCATGACATTTCAGGAATTCCAAATGATCGCAAACCATGCAGACATGATTCCTAATCAAAAACAGTGGTGACAGATACTTTGTGTGTGCATCTATCAGACTGTAAGAACAACGGTGCTGTGCTGTAAATAAGTGTTCAGTGTTGAACAAATAGAGCTGGGCACTTACACCAATGAAACATTATTATACAGAATACATACTCATGCAGGAGGATTTCAATTCACTGTGAAAGAAAGCATATTCTGTTGACATTTTAAGGTCGACTTATATTATTTATTGGATGAAAGGGTGAGGAGCGACAGATTTATGGGGTCTGTCCTGCCTTCTGTATGGCTATTAGGGGCTATTCAGACAATATGGTCAGGCAATTATGGCTATGAGGAAGGTATCTAAGGTGTAATAACTAAGGAAATGGAAGAGTGCTGGCTGTTAAGGGAGAGAATTTGTTGCTGTTTGTGTATAATGTCTGCAGTGGAGATGCTATAGTTGGGGTATTGGGGGAAGGTTAAGGGAGTCTAGGGCACTGTGGTAAAGTTCTCTTAATGCTCTCAGCAGCAATAAACGACAAAACATCTGATTAAAAAGATGAGGCAGGGGCTCCTAGAGAGAGAGAGAGAGAGAGAGAACGAGAAAGAGGAAAGTTAATGGCCCTGAACTTGTTTAATCACATTAATCACTGTTAATGCTGTTACAAACAGAAATATGCAAAATACAGATGAAAACCTTGTAATAAGCAGTTCTAAGGGTCCAACAGAATCTAAAATATCCTTATATAAACAGATACATAACTTCATAAATTGATTCACAAACAACCACACAAGCTAATATTGTCTTACCCCAAGGATGTGAACTCTGTTGTAGTAGGAGCTAAAATCTTTACTGAGAGACACCAAGAATCTGCACACCTGACCGACAAAATACACACATTTCAGTTATGGCTTTATTAATGAAGCCAAGACAGCTGATAGAATAAGATATAACCAGTTAAGATTAACAGGAAGAGCCTTAAGAGCCTCAGGTCTATCTGAGAATCAAAACATTTGTATACATAATAATAATAAAAATAAAGTACCTGTTCAGTCCTTAAATTCACTCTGGCTGTGCTGCCTTCATGCTCCAGGATCTGTCCCGATTGGTCCAGCAACTCAGAGAATGGAATGAGGTAATTGAAGAGAAGAAGCCACTCCCCCTAAAGATTAAATAGCATTATTATCAGCATATAAACAACTGTCTATATCACTAAACACAAGAACAGAGCTTACACTATAGAGAGGCTTGTGAATTCCCTAGTTGTTTTTATACATATTTACTTGTGGATTTAAACATATATTAAGGCACTCAAAGACTACTTTTTGTCAATGTTTATATTTTCTGTTGTTTTAAATGTTTATTTGATGTGTAGGATTTTGCATTATTATTACTACATTCAAACCTGAACAGAGAAAGAATTGTATTACACAAAACATTAAAATTCTATAAAAATGTAACGGAAATTAACAGAAAATGCTTTGGCAGAGCTTAATCCTTCTGGGTCTGATCTGATCTTGACCTCTTATTTCAGTCTTCTGACTCATTAATGGCTATATGGTAACAGCCATACCAATTCATTTGAGAATGTATAATTTTGTATGTGAGTGTCTGTCAGTGAGTGTGTGTGTAAAAGTGTGTATGAGTGGATGTATCAGTTTTTTTTTTGTTTTTGTTTTTAGAATGTAACCCCTTCCTTGCGGTCCACTTTTTTACTGCATTGTAGTTGAATTATTTATTTTATTTTACATAGTAGCAGTGTTACAGTCACACCAGTTTTTAAGTGTGTGTGTGCTCTTGTTTTTGTGACATATCAGGACACAACTCTGTATAATGACATGGGTATGACACAGGTATTACAAGGAGAGGGTGACATATGAGGACATAACCCATGTCCCCATTTTTCAAAACGCTTATAAATCATACTAGGGATGCTCATTTCGATTAATTTTCCTGACCGACAACCGCCGCTCATTAATCGATTATTAACCGTTAACTGATAAGATTATAATATTGAATTGGCATTAAATACAAATAAAATTGACGCGTATCTGTGACCCTTTAAAAAAATACAAACATTTTTTTTATATATAAAAGGGTTTATTTTAACGTGCAAACAGCAGCAGCATACAGAACCGGTTTCAGTTAAAATGTCCACGCACCTGCAGCATTTCTGACAGTGAGAAAAATAGAATAAAAAATTTACAAATAAAAAACACAATAGGCCTACACTAAATATATTTTTTAAACTTAAATAATTAACAAATTAAGATGACAAAAAGAAAACACTGAATCCGTTTGAATGAAGCTTTCAAAAACCGGGAATTTTTTTCGTTAGACTAAGATTTATCGTTAAATAAAAATAGCAGCCCTACCTCAACTCCTTGTCTAATTTTTATTTAAAAAAAGCAACATATCAATGTGATGTGGGGTCAGTCTGGAGCGCAGCCTTTTGACAGTTAGACCCGCGGCAGAAAACACCCTCTCCGATGGGACAGTTGTACCGGGAACACACAGGTAACGTCTCGCTAGTGGCCAGCTTCGGGAAGCGCCTTTCATTTGCTTTCCACCAGTCAAGAGGATTAATATCCAGAGAAGGAGGATCATCTCTCATATAGATGTCAACCTCTGCTTCTGGATAATCAGTGCGTTATCTCCTCAGATCGCCGTGCATCGCATCTTCTCCCTGATAACATGGAGGGCAGTGTTTGTTGCCCTTCATCAATCGAAGCGCGTTGGTGTTTGCTTCGTAAATCGTACTTGTGCTACTGCTGTATTTTAATACAGCGCCGCATAATTTACAGGTAACATTGTCGCCCTTTCTGTTAAAATGATCCCACACAGTGCTTCTGTTCGCTCGCTTCATTTTGCTTCCCTTGCTCGGGTGCCGACGCGCTCCGTGAGTTAATAAATATAAGCTATATAGTAGGCTATTTTATTTTTAAACCATGCAGCAAAAAAAAAAAAAAAAAAAAAAAAAAAAGAACCTTAAAAAAACGTTTTAAACCGTTTAACTGATAGTATTAATCGGTCAAAATGTTTACTTTCGGTTAACGGTTAAACGGTCAATATGAGCATCCCTAAATCATACAGAATTCGTTTTTTTTTTTTTAAAGTAAAAAAGTTTCAAAAGTTTCCTGTGAAGGTAAGGTTTAGGTGTAGGGCAATAAAATATACAGTTTGTACAGTATAAAAACCATTACGCCTATGGGATGTCCCCACTTTTCACAAAAACAAACGTGTGTGTGTGTGTGCACAAGTGTGTGTGCACAAGCTCTAGTTGCTTTAGAGTTTCACCCCTTCAATGCGTTGTAGGGGATTTGTAGATTGTACACACAAAAAGTTTCTGTATTTTTATTTTTTCCCCATTTTTATTTTTTTTATAACCACTTAGCTTTTTCGCATCATGCCCTCAATTTTTTTTGTGTGTCCACATACCAAGTGGCATAAAAGTCACCATTCTACCATTCTAGAGAAGCAACCATTTTTAAAAATGAAATAAATGTAAAACTCTCTGGTCAGAAGTGACCGAAGACCATTCATTAAGACAAGTTAGTTACATATTGCTTTACCTCCTCTTTTAGGGCAGAAAAGTCCAGCTCTATGCCTCCAGGAATTTCTGGATAAAGACCTACATGTTTCAAAGTAGACACATGGATATTATTTCATAAAATAGAAACAATACTACCTTAGTACTTAACATGCAGTTAATCAGAAGGCCCAATGGAGAAATGTGGTAGCTGAATTCTTTACTTCAGCGAATTGCGAAAACTGTTGCCCCAAACAACATAACTAATTAAAATACCACACCTCTACTGCACAAACTATATTGCCTTTTGTTGTTAAAATCTAAATATTTTCTGTACATTGTCACATAGCACATATATTGTCATTCACTGCTTTTCTATTACTTTAGTTTAAAATAGAAACTGGCAGTGAAAAACAGAATTTTGACTAACAAAGAGTACATTTTAAACATGTAAACAAAAACAAGTTGTTAAGATTTAGGTGTAGGCACTGCATGCACTTTAAAAAACAACTTCTCCATGACTACTATCATAATAACATTACTTGGAACATGAATCTAAAGTCAAGAACCAGCATGTGTATGTGTATGTGTGTGTGTGTGTGTGTGTGGGTTACCTTGCTCCACCCCTTTCTCATAGCTGCTGAAAAGTGTGTGAAGACGAGCGCAGTTGTACATGACAAAGACTCCACCCCTGGGGCCCTTTGTGGACACACCACTGTCCCGCTGAACATCTAAGGTCACCTGAAAGACAGCTGTCAATCATCTCATCTCCAATCATCAGGAAAATACATTCTACACACACAGATGCAAATACACTCACCGGACTTGTGTGCACTGTGGAAAGCAGTTCAAACCTCACTGTGGCCGAGGTCATGACTCTAATTATGTCATCCCATGTCTGACCTAAAAAAAGTGAATTGATGGCACATGAACAGATCAGTTGACACCTGTATTAACATGCCTCAGACCAATTCTGGGCTATTTCACTAAGAATAGGAGCTGTAATTCTAAGAATGCACAAATAAACACACCTTCAACTTGGTCTCCATACTTCATTTCTGAGGCCTCTTTCATCTGAGCTTTTCTTAACCTGCAGCAATACACAGCCAACCATATAACACGGTAATAAGACTTATAGAATAATAATAATAATTAATAAACTTGATAAAGGATAACAAAGAGATGACAGAGTTGCTGTTGTAAAGTTTTGCCTTACTGAAGATACTGAGCTGCATTCATCTGAATTCCAGGAGTTTTAACAGGACCACAAATCACCAATCTCTAATAGAGAGGAAGAAAGCAATTATTTATTCATTCATTCATTCATTCATTTATTTTCCAGCAAAAATGTAGTCATTTCCAACTGTGCAGCATTTGAGCTGGAAATTGTGTATTTGCCCATTTGGTAGAATTACAATGGCTTGATATTGTCTTAAGACTCTTTGGAACTTTTATGGGTTTACTTTATTGTCTTTTAGATTTAATGCCATCAATGTAACTTAACCCAACAAAAATCACTTTAAAACAGCTATACACGCTTTTACACAGATTTATAAACTTGCTGTTCCAGGATAAGAAAGAGAAAAATATATAATCAGACACAATTAAATGCTTTCAAAATGAGCACGATTTTTGCCCAATTCCAGCTGCTACTATTTAAGAAGTAGCAAAACATGGTTAGTAGCTGTGATATAACTACAAGATATAGGATACTAAAGTAAAGAAGGGAAAAGAATGAGTCCTTTGATATGTCAAACCAAAACTTCCTGTTACATGACAGTAAATACAAAACAGAAAGCAATTGTTTGATATGTAAAGCACGCTGGTACAGCTGATGGGCAAATATGTCTGTGCGGACAGAGAGTGTGAAACCTGCACTGCCGTTGCACCCGCCGCTCTCCACAACATGGCTGTTTGCTGCTGACGAAACTCATCCTGACAGGAAGTGACATGCAGGGCTGTCGTTGTAGAGATCTAAAGTAAAAAAAATCCATTAAAAGCATCCAACTAAAATATGGTAACTCACTGTAATTTTTAAATCTTTAATTTAAATCAGACAGATATAATCCGGACGGAGGGTCCATTTGACTCACAGGGAAATCTGTGGCAGCACTGTCCAGCTGGGCCAGATGACACAAAGCTTCTCTCTGCACTGAAAACAGAGAAATCACTGACTTATGCACAATACAGAGGGAAAACTAATGCTATCCAACAGTTTATCACAGAAACACTAGGAGTAAAACAGTCCTTGTAAAGAAATCTGATTTACATGGTTGAGTATGGCCCAACTCATCTCATCTTAAAGGAATAGTTCACCCAAAAATTTACATTTTATCATCATTTACTCACCTTCATGTTGTTCCAAACCTGTATGAGTTTTTTTTTATGTTGAACATAAAAGAGGATATTTTGAAGAATGCTGGTACTCAAACAGTTGATGGTCTTTACTATGTAATCAATGGGGAACAATCACTGTTTGATTATTCAAAATTATTCAAAATATCTTCTTTTATGTTCAACATAAGAAAAAATCATATACAGGTTTGGGACGACATCAGGGTGAGTAAATGATGACACTATCCCTTTAATGCTGCTTGTGCAGCTAGTAACTGAAAATTGTAAAATGTCAAATGTAAAAAAAAAAAATTAAAAAAGTTAAAGGAACAATTTTCACATTTGTTTCTTTTCAACATACTCATCACAGCGCTAGTATGTGACAAACCTAATGTAAAAGTCCACTAGAGGTACTTTTGTGCAGTAACTATAATTTCTAGCACAATTTCTGTATATTCCAACTTTGACATGTCGCACCTCATGTATTACTGCCAAATTTACGAGTTATAAATTCAATAAAGAATCAATAACCAATATGATACAAATATATTTTGCATTGCTTGATAAATTTCATTTGAATTCATCATAATGTGGCTTAATATTTGTAAAAGTATAATAAGCTAAAATTTCTTATACTCGAATGCTCGATGACAGGGTTAAAATATTTAGAAAATTGTATTAAGTTAAAATCTTAACATCAAACATTCTACTCATGAAACCCTAATAATGACATTTACTGGCCAAACAGACACAAATCTTATATATAAATAAACCCACAGGAAAGTTAATGTGTTAGATCCCTAATAAACACATTACAACTCACCTGTGCAAGTGCCAAGACTGGGATCATACCCCTGAAGGTTGTCGTCCTGTACCACTTGTTTAAGGTTTATCCTAACTTCCTCTTTAATCCCTCTTCTCTCTCCCTCTATTTCCTCGCCTCTGCTTCTCCTTTTTCCTCTCTCCATCTCTCTGTCTCTGTAGGTTGAGTTCTCTAAAGCTTTTTTAATTTTCTCCTCCCTGTCTTCATTGGTCCAGCTGACAGGGACCGTCGGCCAATCAATGCCTAGCGTTTTCAGAAAGTTGACAATGTCACTGTCCTGTGGCAAGGCTGGACAAAAAGACACAGTGTACCTAAATGGAATAAAGAAAAAGTTGATTAATATGTCCTTTGGTGACAAATTTTATGCCAATATCGAAAAAGTCAAAACACGCACCCTTGTCTTCTGAGCTGAGCTCCGAGGTGGTCAGCAATGAGAACAGTCCGAAGCTGCCCCAGAGCTAGTGAATCGGGAGATGGCACTGTTTGTTTGGTGTGGAGAGCAGGGCAGTTGATGAGGACACAGCCCTGTCTCTGAGCAGCAGGTCTCAGATATGGTGTTATTCCACATAAAACACCTCTGAATGCTGCACAGCGATCCACACACACACGCAGGCCTTCTGGTGTCACCTCAGTGGCTCCTATCGGCAATACACCGCTGCCATGAAGAGAGCGAATACCACTGAGAACATCAGAGGGAACCTGAAAACACACACATTAGTGAAACACACAAGTGTATTTAGTGTACCAATTTACATATTTAGTTTACTGCCCCGGGACACTTTCTCGTTAAATCACAATGTTTGATGAATATTATAAAGTGATTTTAAACAATGCACAAAACCAACATGAATGCAAAGATTATATATATATATATATATATATATATATATATATATATATATATATATATATATATATATATATATATATAAAACTTTAATCTAAAACAATGATCCAATCAATTGCCAAATAACAAAAGACAGTTGCACCTTCAATTTTTTATGCCAACTTTAGCTTGTCATTGATCCATGAAATTTAATGGAAAGATCTGGTGTTTCGCATGAGGGTGAAAAAGTTCCCCATGCAGATTTCAATGTGTTCAAGTTGGTCCAACAAATTTGCTGTTCTTCAATGCAAGTCTGTTTCGCTTTTTTTCCAATAAATTTTCACCCAAATTATTTTTATATTCTATTAACATACATGTCACTGATCTACCAACAGAATTAAGGCAGCATAAACAATAAATCAATTTAGGATTTTACTGTGACAAATAATGTCAAAAGTATGTAAAAAGTAATTTTTACATAATTAAATATTATTATTTTTTTTATAATTTGAATTTTATACAATAACATTTAAAATATATTCTTTATAATTATACAAGTCGCAACAATGTTTTCAAACATTTCAGAAAACACAAAACATTAGAAAAAAGAGCGCGCGACGCGAACATTTGTGGTAACCATAGCAACAGTTTGCCGCTGCAGCAAATTCGTTGAGATTCCCAATCGGACATCGGCTAAACATAAAAGGTATGTCTGATAATAAATAACGTTACTGTCATTATTTTTCGTTTCACATCACATTTATATATTGCGAAACGTTTTGTTTACAATTTTATTTAACGTTACACGTTTGTTTTCCAGGGACGCAAACAAAAATTCAGTTAACATGACGTTAACGTTACCTGAGAATCCCCTCAAAAAAACAAATGACCACACGAAAGTATAAAAAACAAGGTTCTCTGTTTTTGAAGGAAAACAGTAATACATCAGGGCGTGATTATGACATTGTGGTTCTCCTAACAGCCAACACGTTTTGTCGGTATTGGCATGTCTGACCTCAATGTAAGTTAACGGACGGTGAGGAGTTCAATCATTTCTGCCGCAGGGTTCAAATGTTTGGTCGATGCCACCAATGTCAACAGTCTAGCTGGCGCCCTGCGTGTCTGTGCAGAGCTCGGGCTTATATTCTGACAAGTTTGTGTCAGCGACTCTGTGATTCATAAACAGACGTCCAAGCAACAGCTTGATTGAAATATCCAACACTGCGCCTCAAGCCATGCGTGAAACTGCCATGCGGAGAAGCGCGAGAGCGCATCTGTCACTGGTGCAGGCCAAGAAGAGATCATAACACAGAAAATAAAAAACGCACATGCAAGCATATATTTCAGACTTACCTCTCCGCCGGCGTACAGCGTCGTTAGAACCGTGTTGGGTGACAAGAAGTCACGATTTCTCAGGTTTTTTCCGCTGCTCTCCTTGAACCAGAGCTTCTCTCGCTCGCGGCTGATCTCGGCTTCATGTTCAGCATCTCTCCTCAACGCGCCGCTCAACGCTTTGACGGTGGACACGATGCTAAATGGCACGGCTTCCTCCATAATTAGGCTCAGTATGTTGACATTGTTTTTAGTGGCCGGACTGGAGGGATGTTACTGAGATTGACTGTAGCAGCACTGCGGTGCTGTGCTCGGATTGATCGCCAATCAAAACAGATGCATGGGGACCGGAACGTTAACAAAAACTGGTCAGAGGGGGCATATTTTCACGTAACACCGGTTGAGTGTTTGTAAAGGCGCCATTTTGGGTGTGGCAAAATCAGTTTAGTCAAGGACAGAACAGAAAGTAAAAGTGCACTTCTGATCAAATACATTTTGTTCCGAAGCTGCCGTTTTATTTTAAAAGACATAAACTATTTTTAAAATAAACTATGGATTACTTTCCTTCTTATCACTGATATTTAACATATTAATGTGTGCACCCAAAAATGCAAGTCATGTCATCTTTTTTCATTCTCAGCTTCTAAGCCCACATAAATTTATCTATTGTACTATATTACAAAGTCATTTGATGGCTTTGGGTGAGGAAAAGAGTATTATCGTTAAAGTATGCATTACAAATCTTTACTTGTCTGCTGTTTTCATTCATTATATTTAAAACAGCAGCATGCACATTATGCTATTAATTTCTGCTTTTCTGATAAAAAAGGTTAGTAAATTATAACAGAATACTTTAGGATTTTAGGAGAATAAAGGTGAAAAATTATTTTGACTACATTTTTTTGACTTTTCTCTAAATAAATCTATAAACCAGCCTTTTATTACATTTAATATTTTGAGTTGACTGCATCAGGAATATTGTTTCCAGCATAAACATGTTTAAAAAGCTCCAAGTTTTCAACTTTTGACTTCTGATAATACTAAAATATTACCTTATAGAACAGTAATAAGACATGCAGCCATAAAAGGTTTTATAGGAATCTTTAGAAAAGTTCAAAATGAGACCTGGTTACACTTCATACTGAAGCATATTTGAATGCTGGTTGTTCAGTTGCTCATTTGAGTACTTCCGCTTTGTTTGTTGCAGGTAACAATTGTATGTAAGAGCTGAACTTGGGCCAGATTACATGTCACATGTTGTGGTTTACAGTAAGATCTAGATCTCTTCTCAAAACAACTAAAACAGCAACACTGGCTCACAGATTCCACTTTATACCCTCTAGCCAAAGTAAAATCTACAAAGCAAATCATCTAAAACCTGTTCTCATCTATTGAAAACACAAACCTCTATCATTCCTTTCTATATCACCATGTAGATCTAAACAATTATTTGAGAGTTTTGATGATAAATGCCCCAAATAAAAGAATAAAAAGTGATGTATGACAAATGTTCTTAGTTTATTATTAAATTAAAATTATTCCAGAAACACAATTCAAATGTCTGACGAAACATTTTAGTATGAGATTCTGTGCTTTACTGAATACTGAAGATTCTGAAGAGTTGTGATTGTCAGGACGTGATGCCAATCTTGGCTGACACGAAGTTCCCGGTGGCGAAACATGTTTCTTGCGATCCGGGAGAAAACGTGTCATTCCAGAGCAACATCAGAACTCATACACACACACACACACATTTCTGACTCAACTATAACATCGTTGATATATTCAAATACATTTCAAATAACACAGAAGTAACATTAACATTCAATGTCATATCTGAATGAGGCCAACTCCTGAATTCTTCCAACACAATTTTCTTCGTTGAGCTCCTGCAAGAAAGGAAGGACACAGAATCCATAGCCAGCTGTCAGTCAACCAAACAGCTGCATTATGGGTTCCGTTACCATCCAAACTGCTTTGGACATTTTCACCGACACTCCGTGAACAAACACATCCAGCAACACATCGCCATTTAACACTTTTTTTGTATGGAAATTACGTTTATCAAGTGTACTTTTATTAAATTAGAAAAAAGCAATGACATTCGTTCAGCTTTTACCACAAACAAGTTTGGTGCCTCTGCAAAAGAATCAAACTTGTTTACTTATCTCGCTTCATCTGTAGACTTGTGTCTTGAAAAACCTGTTCCCTATCAGAGAAGAGAGGGAGGGAGAGAGGAGAAGGGGGGTTATGAATGGTAAATGAAGACAAAATGAAAAGAGAGATTAAACGGGATATAAAATTGACTAAAGAAAGTCACATGAAGTAAAATGAAAGGAGGAACTAGCCTGAAATATGAAGCTTTCATTTTAGAGTCAAACAGCTTGATGGCACATTGTAAAAATTTAAACGATGACTAGTTGAAGTGATCTCGTTTGATCTTTTGATCTTTTTTGTGAAGATTTTCTCATAATTGCCAAACACAGTCAAATGAATGAAAAAAAGATGAGCAGAAATTGAGTCACTTTTTAAAGCATATTTCTATATATTTTTTTCCATTTTAGTTTGATCTACTTGCAAAAGAGAAGACAAGTTAACAAATGAAAGAAACAAGTGGAACAAAGGTGAAGAGAAATGAAAGAAAACTACTTGTCACTGATAAACGACGTGACAAGAGACACGCTGAACGTGACAGACACAAACTGCCAGGTATGACTGAGATGAGATGAATAATTCTATGTTACCTGTAATGTTCCTGTCATTCCTCCTCTTTCTTGCGCGCTCTCCCTCTCTCTGCTTCCTGGCTTGTGTGAGTTTGTCAAAGAGAGTTTGCGTATTTATGCCTGCTGACTTCCTCCTCAGAAATCTGAGGAACATTTTCACTTTCACTTCTTCACTAGACTGCCCACAACCTCCCCCTCCAAACATCTCAATGTCTTTCCCTTCTCTTTTTATGATTCCTCTCATCTCTTTCTTAACATTTTTATTTCTTTGTTACGGTTACATCAAAAAGTCCTTCAACTATTATGGTTAATTCACTCATGTTATAGTAGGTGCAACATATATGCTGTTTATTAATTTTTTGTATTATTAATAATATATTACTTATCTTTATATAGAATTACATTTTTATATTTATTAATCTTATTGTTAAATATGAGAATTATATAAATCCGTATTATTTTTTATAAAAAAAAAGTTCTAGTGTTCTCAGACTGCAGGAAAGATAATATTGCAGCACACATTAATATAAATCTGTCAGTCATTTCATTTTTGCTGTGTATAGAAGCATTAAGATATCTGGGCCCAGCTGGGATGAGCTCACTAACGGGCCGATATCATATATCATTTATGAGGAGCCACCTGGAGCTCTCAGCCCAACCTGTCCAGGTGTGGGTCCATTAGTAAGCATGTGTGAACGCTTGTTTGGAAAGTCCGGTAGTTTTGAGGTGAAGGCTGGTTCCCTTGAGACACGCTTGCAAAATGAGGAATAACGTACTAATGTCAGTGTTGAGCAGCCATCTACCCACACACCCACAGATTCAGGATTTGAAAACCAATTTATGATGAAAAAACACATGCTAGTGAAAAATGTTGTAATTTACATGACACAGACACATTTTTTTTTTTTTACCAAGGTACTTGCATACACCTAACTTGAACTGTCAGTTCTCGTTTTATAACAACCTTGACAGAAATCCATTAAAATACAACACTTCCTGTTTCACATATCAACTGCACCCGGTCAACCAGTTTTCTTCTCTGGACAGAAAATGTCAACTGTTTATTGCTTATAATGATCCATATGCAGGTATATTTTATTAATCAAGACGAGACAAATTTCTGTGGCAAAAAAGTATATTTTCCAACAAACTTTGTCAAATGATTACAATCAAAAACATAATACAATCAGCAGAAGGCAGCCATTTCCCACAACCACACAAACGCACACATTCAAGCAAAACTGGCATATGACATTCACACACGTTTCTCTCCTCGTGAAGAGGAAAGGCGGCTGGGAAGACGAGAAAGAGGAAGCTAAGCTTCTCAGTGTGTTTGGCTGCCTGTATGTGCAAAACCACTTGTGGAAGTCCATTAATGCAGGTTTATATGTGTTTGACTATGCATGTACTGGCATCTGCAGTGTCTTCTTTAAAACAGACGCTTCTCATAGCTGAAAGAACAAAATCAGCACAAAAAAAGATCAGTTCATTTTTTAAGTTCAAACTTTCGCATTATTCAATTCAAGAATAATGAAATAATTAAAGAATAATTCAGAAAGATTTTACATTTTCTTTTTGAAAGAAGTATCTTATGCTCACAAAGACTGCACTTACTTGATAAAAAAAATATATATATTATTAAAAAAAAAAAAAAAAAAAAAACATTCTATGTTATTGTCATTTTCCAATCCTAAAATTTACTAATTTACTCCTGTGATGGCAACGCTTAATATCCAGCAGCCATTGCTCCAGTCTTCAGTGTCACATAATCCTTCAGAAATCATTCTAATATGTTTTGGTGCTTGAGAAATATTTCTTATTATTATCAATGTGCTGCTTCATAATTTTGTGGAAACCATTATACATCATAGATTTTTTTTTGATGAATATAAATTTCTTCTTCTTTTCTTTTTTTTTACTTTTTTAAATGTCAATTTTTTTAAAAGTCACTTTATTTGATAGAACAATATTTTTCAGGGTTGGGAAAGTTCCATGAGCCACGACTCAAACCCGGGATGCCCAAAAGCACAACAACGCTATATGTCGTCGTGGTGCCCACGAGGCTATTGGCACAGACATAAATGTCACTTTATCAATTTTATTGCATTCTTGTTGAATAAAAGCTTTTTTATAGATCTATATATTTAACTGACCCCAGACTCTTGATTGGTAATGTACAATATCTTCAGACTAAGTGTACGAATGTTTAACTACCTGTGTAGGCTGTGCACTCCACCTTCCATCTGAGCTGACATTGTCCTCTTTTCAAACCTCAGTTCACCAGAATACATCACTGCCCTGAGATAGAAGACGAAAGAAAGAGGGAACAAAAAAGGAAAAAAAGAAAATGACAAACTGTCTCTCATTAACCTCAAACATATAAAAATTTGGGGTTGTGTCTATTTTAGCAGTGCAGCGTATAGTTTCGGTGACACTAGAGGAATCAAACAAAATTGGAAAAAACGAAGAAATTATTGTTTTGGAAACAATCATACTTTACACAATTTTGTTTGCCATCACTAGTGGCACTGAAACAATACACTGTGCCTTTGAATGCATTTCATTGCCGGTATTTTGAGTAATTAGTGTGATTGCGAGTACCTCAGCTGTGTGAGGCTCTTTGCACCGATGTCTTGGCAGGAATGCTGTATGCCAACGAGGAGATATGGAATAAACTTATGAATGGAGCCTTTATCCTGAACAGCCCCTGAAACTCCCTGAGCTACTTTAATCTTATCACTCTCACTGAAAAACAGACACAAAGAGAGATGACAGAAGGGTTAAGAGAGTGAACATGGTTTCAATTTATATTCTGTAGAACTTTCTCAGTCTAAGACATTTGCTTTTATTAATGTTTCATTTAACTACATACATATATCTATATATCTAATTATCATTAAGCATTAGTCTATAAAAAACATAGACTAATAAAAAAAAAAACATGGGAGCCTGTAATTAGTAGCTAAACTGTAGCACTAACTACGAGCAATAAGTGCACAGTATTGTGTCTGAGAAAGGATTTATTTGTGTGTAACACCTGAAGTATCTGCTCTGTGAGCCCAAGTTCTTGTCCATGGCATCCAGCGAGCCCATCCCTCTGTACTTCTTTAGACGGATCCCATCCGAAAAGAAATATTCACCAGGAGCTTCAGAAGTGGCAGCGAGCAGTGACCCCATCATTACTGAGAAAAACCAAAAGTAGAAGAGAATTTAGCTTCAATTATAATGTTAGTCTGTAACTTGTGAATCCATATCAAACCCATATCTCACCTGTAGATGCTCCCAAAGCAAGTGCTTTAGCAATTTGACCAACTGTCTGAATCCCCCCATCAGCAATGACAGGCACTCCAAAGCGCCGAGCATATTCTGATACCTTATACACAGCTGTTGCCTGTGGCCTCCCGCATGCTAGCACTGTGAGAACAATGAGAAATAGAGACCATCAACTTGCTATCAACCTAAACTCACATATTCTACAAATATTAATAATGTAGATGAGGACAATCACATGCACTGATAAACAAATACTCATTCAAATACTATTCACAAAGTTCAAAGAACAAAAAGTTAGCATTATATGAAATATCAGGATTTATGAAAGTGGAATTGTAGATGTGAGATTTTCTATAAATGGTGAAGTAACATGAGAGGAGAAGAAGTGGAGTCCATCAGCAAACCCTCTGCAAGTCTTGACAAATGAGGACAAGTGAGAAAGTTTCAAAATGGTCTGAATCATTATCAAAATTCACCTAAATCTTTTGCTCCACTGTCTGTTTGTGACCTTTCACAAGACGATCACAATAAAAAGGAAAAACTTGCAGTGGTGAGCATGTGATGCACACACAGCTGTCAAACCCACTTATTATCTGTTCCAATTGTTGATCAATCTAACTAATAAAACATTATATTAATTAGCATAACAAGTGAAAAGTTGCATGCAAGATGCATGGAAGTCCATGCTGTCATGATTTTTGGAATTTTCGTTATTTTATTCAAGACAAGGAATGAGAGTAGAGAAGAAATGAAGACGGAGCCACAGCACTGCAAAATGACAAGTGTCAGCTTTTTACCCCAAACCCCCTTCTGTAATTTCTAAAGTCACGCCATCTAAACTCTGCATACAGTAAAATGAAAAAAAAAAAAAAAAAGTGTGAATTAAATTAAACCGAACTACACTGAACTGTAAAACAAAGACCTTCTGCAGTGAGACCAATGGTTGTGAAACGCTCAGCTATTTCTGCTTTGTTAACAAGTGCACTTCATACACTCCAGTGCTCTTAAAGCAGCTCTAAAACCTATTTGGACACTTAAGCCATATTTCTAGCATTTTCATTGTGCAGATAAAATATCAAAGCAAATGACACATAGAAACAAAACAATTCTAGAGCTTTTCTAATTTCACTTTCCTGTGCCAAATTGGCATAGACTTTTAATCAATGACTTAGCAAATGTATTAACTTGTTTCCCCTCAAGTCCTGTCTTTTTTTTTTAATAAACATTACTTGGTTTTATATTTCATTATACAATGACATTGTTTAAGTGTGACTCTTGTGTCCAAATACCATTCTGGCCACTGCACAATCTAGTTCACATATCATTCACATATTACTGACAGGTTAGTCAGACAATGACAAGCATCCAAAACCCCCAAAACCAGCAACTTCTAATGATGCAGAGCCATTAACCAGTCAATGCAGCAGGCAGAGTGAGATAGTGAGCCAATGGGATCTGTATGGGGATCAGGGGGAGGGACTTACTGGAGTATCCCGTAACAGTAGTTAGGGATTTGGGGCTGTGGAGCTTTAAACCAGGAGGAATACTGAGAGGCGCTAGAGAGACATAATTATAGAAAGGGAAATAGAGACTGAGAAAGAGCACACGGTAGCTCTGTTCTAAAACCTTGCTTATCTTAAAAACCAGATGTCTTAAAAGGAAGTATAACTCATTGTTATGGAACCTCGTAAGGAATGGATTTGGAATTCAGTACTAAGGCTGCAACTGTGTGCAACTCAGTTTGATGTTTGCATGTTGGTTCACTAACAGCATGATGCTCTAATAAACATGAAAATGTTACACTCATAAATGCTCGGTAAAATAATACATTCAACTTACTTATCTATTTTACAACATAAAACATTTTCAGTTTTAAGTTTAAAATCAAAATGCTTCCAAATCGAATTTGCTTGCCAAACAAACATCCTGTATTTATTTGCAATGTATTATGGAACTGTAATATTCATGAAGGACATATACAATTTAAAATAACATTTTCAAATATTTTAAAATGTAATATATTTCTAATTTTCAATCTTTAGTGTCACAATCCTTCAGAAATTATTCTAATACGCTGCTTTATGTTTTTCTCTCACTTTTGATCAATTGATTGTGTCCTTGCTAGATAGTAATATTAATTAAAAAAATCTATTGTGTACATTAGAGTATCTCAGAAGGCAGTATAATTATGCCTACCTTCTGGAACAGTCTTTGCTATGTTTTGGAACAGAGCTGATTAAAAAAAGGGGAACTGATGCAAGAAACAAAAACAACCAGTGGAAAAAAAGAAAATATGCCATAGAGACAGTCAAAGAAAGCACAAAAGCAGGGAAGACAGAGAAAATAAAGTGTAAAAAGAGAGAAAAACTGTGACATAAAAGAGAAAGAAAGAGCCTCCACTACCATACTCCCATCATTCAGAGTGACAGAGAAATAAATTTGTGACAGAGAACTATACAAATGGAGAGACAGACATACATATTCCTTTTTAGACAAAACCGACCGAATAAAGAATAATACCTGCAAGATACAAACAAAAATAAGAAAACTTTTCTCCACAGATTCTAAAACCACAGAAAAATGCTGAAAACAAGGAAACAGTCTGCCAATAAATCTGCACAATTACCTTGCAGATCAAAATTGCAGGGATATTTGGGCAATGACAGATCATTTGGATTGCTCTAACAATGTAAAAAGAAAACCAGAGAAGGCACTGGACATTAGCTGCTCTCTCTGGAGTGACTGTATACAGAAATACAGCCTGTGATTGGCTGAGGGGCAGGCAGTCAGGCGTGGGAATGGTGAACTAACCTTCTTGTGTGATGCAGATGGAGCCGCTGCCCATTCCCACTCGGAGAGCATCCGCTCCGGCATCAATCAAATTCTTCGCCTGAGCTGCAGTCACCACTACAACAGATAGACAACCCACGTTAACTCTGTGTTTGTAGATATTATGTTTAAAAAGTTTGAGTTGAAAACTAACCATTGCCGCCAATGACTTGTAGGTTAGGATATTTCTCTTTAATGTACTTAATCATATTAATCTGAAAGACGGTATTTCCTTGGGAAGAGTCCTAAAGTGAGCAGATAGACCATAGGTAACCAAAAAGTACAACAAAATAAACCATCTTCAAGAACTGATTCACTGAAAAAAAACAGGCCTCACCAGGACGACCACGTTTACACCAGCCTGCACCAGCAGGTCGAGTCTGTATTTGTCATCATTGTGTGTTCCGATGGCAGCCCCACAAAGCAGCTGATTACGAGAGTCCTTTGAGGCCAATGGGAAATCTCGGTTCTTCTTCAGATCCGTCCGAGCGATGATGGCCTCCAAACAGCCCTCTTCGTTTACTATAGGAAGTTTACCTATGGCAAACAAACAGTGTGAGAGCTTCACATCGGTGAATTATCTTGCAGCATTCTAACTTCATTCCAAACTTGTATTTTTATATAGACCGATTCATTATGATAACTCATGAATTTGTGAGTCTTTTTGAGAGATTCAACATTTTTTTTTTTATATACCAAGTCAGTGGCTTTATTTATGGCTGATGACAAATTAATCAACCTTTAAAAAGAGATATGAAATGTATATACAGAATAAATCATTTACAAATGAAATAATACAATTTATTAATATTTAAAAGACTGGAATGCATTTAGGATAAAGATTCAAGATATTTTCCTATTGACACTTTACTAAATGCATTATTTAAAATGAATGCTGTTTTTGAAAAGTAGTGTATACTGGATACAATAAGCAAAAAAAAGATACAAGATCACTGTTTTGCAATTATTTTGTGGCATGCCACTGCTAAGAAGTGGTGCATGAAATACTGCTGTATAGGTTAATGAATATAAATGTTTTATTTGGTTCAACGATTAATCCAAAACTTTCAAAAGGGTAAAGAGCTCTCGTAAACATTTAAAGTCTACCCCACCTTTTTTGCTCCTCTGGAGGATTTCATTGGCCTCTTCCAGTGTCACTCCTGCTGGAGCTACAACCAGGTCCTCCCTTTTAGTCATTACCTGAGAGAAAGACAGTAAAGGTGAGCAGAGTTCAGTAAAAACTGCTTAGCCCTCATCCTCTGTTAAGCCCCACCCACCTCACTGAGGGGAATGTCATGCTCCGACTCTTTGAGGAAGTCAATATCTCGTGATGAAATGATGCCGACCAGACGTCCGCCCATCTGTCCGTTATCAGTGATGGGAATGCCACAGAATCCATGCCGAGCTTTTGCCAGAAATACGTCTTTTGCCCGCTCGTTAGGACTCATCACCAACGGATCTGTAATGAAACCCTGTTTGTACCTCTAAACGGGGGTTGATCGAAAGGGAGGGAGAAAAGTCGAGTGATGTTCTATTAGGCATTTCTACTTGGGAGTCACCTCAATACATATCACTTAATACAAAATGAGGTGTGAATTTCTCATCCACAAGGATGCTGTTGCAACTGCAGGGTAAGGGTCAGAAGAAATACAGATATTACGAATGAGAGAAGGAAACTGGTACAAACATAGAGACAAGAGTCAGAGACAGCAAGATGAAGACACTCACCTTGACCTTGCGGACTTCATTAGCCTGGAACTCTGGTGTGCAGTTATGATGAATGAAGCCAATCCCACCAGTCAGCTGTGACAACACATCAACACATTAGACTTTAGAACAAAATTTAACACGCATAGGTGGTCAATCTTTGTCAATTTAGGTTTAAAGACTACATTTAGGTTAGACTTATTGTCTTTGAGGAGTTTTGGGGAGACAGGACAGGAGATTTGCAGGAGAAAAGCTCCACACTGCAAATACCAGTCAAAAACATTTGCAAATTTTAGATGTTTATTTCTGCTAAGATTTTTCTTTTGTCAACTTTTATAAGTATTCTTGCAATGATGGTCTAAATGCTAATGGGCATCTTCAAACTCTATCTTGATTCATGGGGATTTTAATGACTTCACTGAAATTAAAATATAAGGCAGCATATTTGCAAATACATTTTTCTTTTGCAATATGCATTCATACAGATAATTGGACTTTTTCAAATGCCTATAACAGGTTGAGATGCTAATCTCAAACAAATCGTAATTCAGTTAGGGGTAGGAATTTATATGAATGTATGTTAGAGATGTAACTGTTCACTCAAATCACGATTCGATTCACAATTTGTTTTTAAACAATGATATTTAAGACAAATTATGAATTGTGTCGGCATTTCTTTGTGAAAATGAAATATAACTATAATAATTAGGGCTGCTCCGATCACGATCGGCCGATCATTATGCGCATCTCGTCAGTAAAACCGGCTTTACTGACGAGATGCGCATTAACAATTGGCCAATCGTGATCGGAGCAGCCCTAATAATAATATACTAATATAGCACTTGCATGTTATTGCTCTTTTCTTGGTTTTGATTGCTTCTATTGTACTCATTTGTAAGTAGCTTTGGATAACAGCATCTGCTATATTACAAAATTTAAAAAGAATGTAAATGTAAATTACAAAGCTAAATGTTAATTTTAAAACAAGCCCCAAATCAAATAAATAAGAAACACAAATAAAATAAATATGCCTTAATGCATATTATATATTTTCATAAGTGCAGCTGCTTTGATTACAGGCAGAAACCAAGGAAACACTTTATACGCCACCTGCTGTTAAAGAGTGAATCTGCGCCTCATTCAGCTCGTCTGCTGTTTCTGCTTCATGCAGACATTTTTTATGGATAGTTTCAAAAAAAGTCAAGCCATTCTGTTTTTTCTTCAAATTTTGAAATTATACAATCTTATTTAAATTAAAAACTGCTCATGTTGCATGTATGCAGCATCTTTGTTTGAATCATGATTAAAATGCAGTGGTTGCCTAAAATTTTAAATGGAAAGAACATAGACAAAGCTTTATTTTGTTTATATGAAGAGATTTATTTAATTTGTGTTTCTTATTTATTTGATTTGGGGCTTGTTTTAAAATGTCAATTTAGTGTTGTTATTTACATTTACATTATATCTAAATTTGTAATTTAGCAGATGCTTTTATCCAAAGCGACTTACAAATTAATACAACAGACCCAATAAAAACAACAAAAGAGCAATAAATTACAAAGGCTATATTAGTATATTATTATAGTGTTACATTTACATTTCACAAAGAAACTTACAGTATTTTGTCCAAGCAATAATAAAAGGACATATTTAGTTTATAATTTGTCTTAAATGTCTTTTTATAAAAAAATAAAAAAATAAGAATTTATTCGAATCGTGAAATCAAAATCGTGAATCAAATTTAACTGTGAGTTGAGTGAATGGTTACATCCCTAATAGTAAGAGCACTTTCTGTGGTGGAATCTTGTGTCAGTCATTCTCTTACCGCCATAGCAATGGCCACGCCAGACTCCGTGACTGTGTCCATGGGTGACGAGACCAGTGGGGTTTTCAATGTGATTTGTTTGGTCAGCGCTGATGTCAGGTCCTACAGAGAGAACCAATCAAATTAAACCACTGATTGTATACAAGAAACATCATCCATCCAACAGTAAAAAATTAAGTTGAATGTTTCACTTACCACTTGGTCAGCTGTGAAGTCAATGTACCCAGGCAGAATCAGGAAATCACTGAAAGAGAATGGAGAAAAGTGGGCAAAATGTGATTGAGATTAATTAATTTAAAACTGCTGCAAGTGATTTTTAAACACATATCACTATTACTTGACAGATGTAACTGGAAAAAGGTGTCCTGAGAAATAATACTTGTCTCTGTGACTATGCAGCATTGGACTAGCCAATCAGAAACGTCTATAGGTGGCTTGTACACACTGACTCTAACATATACCATTACCACGTTGATTATGTTTCAAAGACGGTCATTTTATCTATTATATGTCACATATCAAGTTGCTTACGAGTGTCATGCAACGCCCCATTTAAGATAAAAACCAAGTATGTCAATGCTGCAGTCTCATCATGTCCAATGTAAACAGGAGATTAGTATACACTCTAGTGTTAGATGGTAAACAGAAATGCATTTCTACAAAAATCTCGCACCTGCCACGGATAGGCTTTCACTTGGGGACATTACATGCTTTGCATGGCACCAGAAAATTTGTAAAGAGAAAACAACCACAACATACTTCACAAAGCTCATCCTATTTATAGCACATTAGCCTGGCGTGAAAGACTCCCATTACTTTTGGTACAAAAAAAGCAGCTTGGGGTGTCAGTGGTTTAAGAAAAGGCTTGTGGTAACACTGCTACTCTGTACTTGGCACAATGGAATGGCAGCAGATGATGAATCAACCACAGTTCATCAGTCAATCCAAGATGTCCTTCCAACCTAACATAACCCTGTGAACCCACACTGACATGCGCCCTCCGTAGTGATTCGTTGTACTGACCTACGTGAAACAGAGTTGCATAATAGATTGATAAAAAAAAGTGAGCTTGCTTTCACATATACCCAGGATGTCAAACTAGACAAATGTGGACCAACAACGACACCTATATGCTGTTGAACTCATGATAGTGGTTTTAAATGAAGCTGCATACTGTGTACGCACATCTGCACTGATGACAGGCAAGAGTGTGTGATGTTTAACAAATAGCAAGCATATGGAAAATGCAATGAGGCACAAGTTAAGGTATTTACTTATAGGTAAGGCCGTCTCCGCAGTTGAAGAGCTGCTGTCCGGTTAGACCGTCGTCAGGCACGTAGCCCGTCTGTCCGCTGATTAAATAATCCGCCATAATGCATGGAAGCGTAAAAGTCCAAATTTCTCACAGGATGAGTGTTTCTCAAGACAGTGCGCACACAGTCCGGTGAGTGATGTTCTCCTCGGAGCCTCAATCTGACACAGTTTTTGCGACACCTAATGACATTAAATGTCGAAAAAAGCTCAGGCTTCTGTGAAGAAAAGGGTCTCAATCAAAGAAAAATCAACAAGCTCTTGTTTTTGGAACTGAAGCTGACCCGTGTTGACCACAAGCATCCCACGTGTGTGTCTGTAGGACCACCTATTCTTCCGCACATATAAATAAGGTGTCTTCGTACGTCACTTCCGGGCTGTAGCAGGGTAGCGTTTATTCGCTTTTAAATGTAGGAGACTGAGGATCATCTCTTCACCCTGGGGTGCAGTGGAAGGGTGGGGTGCTTGTTTGTATCGTCGTTCTCGTTATCTCGCGCGCACATGTGTTCTGCACGAAGGGAACTTCTTCGATTTAAACGTATCTCTTGCGCTCTGCTGCTGACCTGCAGGCCACGGAGCGCGCAAGAAAACATCATGACCATTTGAAGACTGTTTTTACTGTGAAATCGTGAAATTAGGACAGCAATAATAATAAAAAACACATTTATTAAATCAATGTTACACATTTAAACCAAACAGTGAATCTCCACCGCTTGTCATTAAAAGCAATTATTTTGTATTATGGTCATTTTAGCATTCAATACTATTTCAGTCCTCATGATATAATGTGATATATTTTCTTTAAAAATGGGCTTTATACTTTTTGAAAAAATACTCTTTGGTGGCAAACTATCTGCAAGAAGCAGAGTAATTAACACTCCTTAATTCACTCCTTTTATTAGTTTAATAATAATTCACTGATGTGTTAAAGCATAATGTGTCTACCGTTATGCTTATTTATAGAGGAAGTTCTTATTACGCACTAACTTGTTGTTCATCATATGAATATGGACTTTAGCATAAAATGTCCCTCCTGTTACTGTTCACCCTGATACTGTTTTGTGGGGCAGCTGTGGCTTAATGGTTATAGAGTCTGACTTGTAACCCGAAGGTTGCAGGTTTGAGACTCAGTGCAGTTGTAGATGTGCAGAGTGAATGAACAGTGCTCTCTTCCATCCTCAGCTGAAGTGCCCTTGAGCAAGGTACTGAACTCTCAATTGCTCCCTAGGCACTGGAGCAAATAGCTGCCCACTGCTCTGGGTGTGTGTTTACGGTGTGTGTGTTCCCTATACTCACTGCTGTGTGTATGCACATGGATGGGTTAAATGCAGAGCACCATTTCCTAGCATGGGTTGCCATATTTGGCAAATGTCTGTTTCTTTCACTACAGTAGCAGGATGGACATTTTGTAACAGTCAATGTAAAATAGATAAATGTTTACAGCATGTATTAGTACTTACAGTATTGTTCAAAATAATAGCAGTACAATGTGACTAACCAGAATAATCAAGGTTTTTCGTATATTTTTTTATTGCTACGTGGCAAACAAGTTACCAGTAGGTTCAGTAGATTCTCAGAAAACAAATGAGACCCAGCATTCATGATATGCACGCTCTTAAGGCTGTGCAATTGGGCAATTAGTTGAATTAGTTGAAAGGGGTGTGTTCAAAAAAATAGCAGTGTGGCATTCAATCACTGAGGTCATCAATTTTGTGAAGAAACAGGTGTGAATCAGGTGGCCCCTATTTAAGGATGAAGCCAACACTTGTTGAACATGCATTTGAAAGCTGAGGAAAATGGGTCGTTCAAGACATTGTTCAGAAGAACAGCGTACTTTGATTAAAAAGTTGATTAGAGAGGGGAAAACCTATAAAGAGGTGCAAAAAATGATAGTCTGTTCAGCTAAAATGATCTCCAATGCCTTAAAATGGAGAGCAAAACCAGAGAGACGTGGAAGAAAACGGAAGACAACCATCAAAATGGATAGAAGAATAACCAGAATGGCAAAGGCTCAGCCAATGATCACCTCCAGGATGATCAAAGACAGTCTGGAGTTACCTGTAAGTACTGTGACAGTTAGAAGACGTCTGTGTGAAGCTAATCTATTTTCAAGAATCCCCTGCAAAGTCCCTCTGTTAAAAAAAAGGCATGTGCAGAAGAGGTTACAATTTGCCAAAGAACACATCAACTGGCCTAAAGAGAAATGGAGGAACATTTTGTGGACTGATGAGAGTAAAATTGTTCTTTTTGGGTCCAAGGGCCACAGGCAGTTTGTGAGACGACCCCCAAACTCTGAATTCAAGCCACAGTACACAGTGAAGACAGTGAAGCATGGAGGTGCAAGCATCATGATATGGGCATGTTTCTCCTACTATGGTGTTGGGCCTATTTATCGCATACCAGGGATCATGGATCAGTTTGCATATGTTAAAATACTTGAAGAGGTCATGTTGCCCTATGCTGAAGAGGACATGCCCTTGAAATGGTTGTTTCAACAAGACAATGACCCAAAACACACTAGTAAACGGGCAAAGTCTTGGTTCCAAACCAACAAAATTAATGTTATGGAGTGGCCAGCCCAATCTCCAGACCTTAATCCAATTGAGAACTTGTGGGGTGATATCAAAAATGCTGTTTCTGAAGCAAAACCAAGAAATGTGAATGAATTGTGGAATGTTGTTAAAGAATCATGGAGTGGAATAACAGCTGAGAGGTGCCACAAGTTGGTTGACTCCATGCCACACAGATGTCAAGCAGTTTTAAAAAACTGTGGTCATACAACTAAATATTAGTTTAGTGATTCACAGGATTGCTAAATCCCAGAAAAAAAAAATGTTTGTACAAAATAGTTTTGAGTTTGTACAGTCAAAGGTAGACACTGCTATTTTTTTGAACACACCCCTTTCAACTAATTGCCCAATTGCACAGCCTTAAGAGTGTGCATATCATGAATGCTGGGTCTTGTTTGTTTTCTGACAATCTACTGAACCTACTGGTAACTTGTTTGCCACGTAGCAATAAAAAATATACTAAAAACCTTGATTATTCTGGTTAGTCACATTGTACTGCTATTATTTTGAACAAGACTGTATAATTAATGTATTATGCATTTAAATGAAAGAGTTGTTTAAATGGAATGCACGCATTTGTCAGGAAATGGTACTGTTGTCTGCTGCTGAAAAGCAGCGACGCAATAAGGCCGATCATGATGCAGTTCCTTAAATAAGGCAGATATACCTTAATGAACAGAAAGAGAGGTGGAGAAAGGGAATAAAAGAAGGAAGAAAAAAGTGTTAGAACTCAGCTTGACTGACTAGATAGAAACTGTAATTAAATTATCTTGATTTTGCCATTACATTGTGGTGTGTGTGTACTGGTTTTCTGTATATTATGCGGTCCAAATGTCCCCACAAGTATTGTAATAGCAGTCGATTTTGACCTTGTAGGGACATTTATTTGGTCCCTATGAAGAAAAAACAAAACATATAAGTCTCACAGAATGAAGTGTTTTAAAATCTAAAATAACTGTGCAGGTATGGTTTAGGTGTAGGGTTAGGGTAAGATACAGTTAAGAGACGGAATAGAAAATACAGTTTGTACAGTAGAAAAACCATTATGCTTATGGCATGAATCCATAACAATAGAAATACCAGTTTAAGAGTGTCGGTGTGTGCACGAGGGAGCAAAATAATATGTTAATAATATGCTATAATTTTAAATAGTAAAATACAATACTAAACAAATTTTGTTGCCTAATAAAAGGATATTATAACAAATGAGATCTTATAATAGTAAGTATAAGAACAACTTTAATGTGGTATAATTGACCTTATATCCTACATAAATTGTTATATACAGAACATGGATCTGTTGTAGTGATTTTAAATTGCGACATGCAATAATTAAATGCTTCTTTTAGTAGGCAGTATATTGACAAATACTGTTGTTCAGTGGTGTGATGTCCACCCTGTTATGCCCTGTCCTGTCAACCGCTTCCCCCGTCCACCCTGTTAAAGTTATATATATAAAATAACTTTAAAAAATGCTATGCATATCTTTTTTGTATACTTGTAGGGAAATACATTTTAAAATTAAATAATTTAATTAATTAATCAATTAAATTGAACTTTATTTTAAGATGTAATTAAAATTTTAATTAAAACTTGTCTTAGAAACCTTTTTTCAAGATAATGCCTGATTATGAACACTTTGTTAAAATACATTTGAAGGGTAAAAAGAGGGACATTTTAGTTCTTAGAAAATGTTAATATTACACTGTGCATTCAAGACACTTATTAAAGATGGGAATGTCCTGTAACAGGGACATTTCACACATTTGGCCCTTGCTTGTGTGAAGAATTTAATGAAAGATTACTGAATAATAATATCCTGAGCTGGACCAATATATTTTTCTTATAGTGTAAAAAGCTCTTTTTCAGATAAAATTACATCATGGAAATTTAAACGTCTTTTGAAAGAAAGATATCAAGCTGAAATGGCACCAAATAGTAAGAATGACCCATAAAGTTTTTTTTTTTTGTCCTTTTATTTTAATTTGTATTATAATATAAATATTGACTTCAAATTGCATCTGATCTGTGTGTATGTGCTTGAACTAACTATGAACTAAATCCTTTATGAGACATCATCAAAAGGAAAAGTGGTTTATACAATACTGCATGTTGCGTTTATTAATTTTCTATAAAGATCAAATGTTTTCTTTAATGGCTGTGGGTTGCCTATTGTAACCATACTTATCCCGATGTATGAACAGTGTAAGTATTGAGATACCTCAAATTCTGTGCAAAAATAAAATGACAAATGTGAGCTTTACTAATATATGACACCTCTAACATTCTGGAGGTGACATGTTAAAAAGTTGTGTGGTAGATAAATATATGTCACTTCAAATGTACTTGTACACTCTCATTCAAAATGTTGGGATCACTATGATTTTTTTCTTGAAAGAACATACAAATATTACTGACCACAAAATTTTGATTGGTAGTGTAGTGCAAATACATCTTTAACGTGTGTGCACAAGAAAACACAAGAGTCTCTGTCTGGTTTAAAAACTTTCTCTCAGTAACTATTTCTGTACAACCGTTGAAAATTACAGCATCATTTTTTCATCTTTTTTTTCAGTTTTCAGTTTTTTTTTTTTTCAATGATCTAACTATCAACAGCCATTTCCAAGAAAAAAACATGAGAAGAAAGCAAGAGTGAGAAGGAATGGCGGCAGAAGTTATGGCGGTAGCAATGATGGGGGGGGGGGGGGGGTTAGACTGTTTTGGTGGAGTGTTTTGTGTGTGTGTGCGTGCATGTGTAAAGTCAGCTGACATGGGGATGTGAGAATGCAATGTTTGCATGTGTGAATCCTTGGACATAATCATGGCTTTCTCAAACAAAATCCACCAAATAAAGATTAGAAAGCAAAAAACTGACGAACTGGCACTGATGAAGGGAAGAATGAACAAAAGGGAAAAATGGTTTGAAGATGCTATAAATGTGAAAGACAGAAAGGAGATGGACAAACTGTTATAAGATTTAGAGTAGAGTTTTGACAAAAAAAAGTGGAGGGGTATCTTTGGAGAGAATGGACCAAGACAGTGGAGATAAGAGTGAGCTTCATGTGGATTTGATGGACAGATGTTTAGGTGTCGTGGAAATCCTTCAGCAGCGTCCGTCTCTTCTGCTCAGCGATGTGCATCTGATTCTCCAGATCCTATAGAGAGAGAGAGAGAGAGAGTGCGAGAAGAGAAGAGAAAAAATAAAAACGCTTTTTGTTAAGTTTTGGGGTTTTTTAACTCCAGTGTCCATGTTCACAACTTCCTCTTGTTTTTGTATCATCTCTCACCCCTCTATCATTAGCGCTCGGCTCTCCTCTCTCATAACTGTCTGCTCTCTCCACTTTCCATGACAAGTTCTCGATCTCCGCCTCCAGCTGTGCTTGCTGATACTCAAACTACAGAGAATAAAAAAGAAATTTATCCCATTACCAAATACTGATCTCAAAGAGATATTTGACTTTCAGTGAAAGATTCACATATTTAATGCAATAGCTTACCAATTTTTTGCGGGGTCCAGACTCCATGTAGTAGGCATAAGGATAAGTGTACTGCAGTGTGTAACGACACTATGGAGAGAGCAAACAGACAAAGTAAGCGTGTGGAAACACAGACCCTTATGCATCAACATTTGTGCCTGCAGAATATAGCTGCAAGATAAATCAAAATATCAAGAATTGCATTATGTCTTATGTCAATTATCAAGTCGCAAAGGCAATGATTTAATTAAACAAATATATACTCTGATTGTTTCAGAGTGAAGCATGACACTGTCGTTTGACTTGAGTAGTGTTTTCAGTTTGTTTCACAGTAAATGCAGCTTTGAATCACACAAACTCCATCTCTGAATCTGCTAAGTTTTGCTCGATTAACTTGCATTTGGGAATGCAACATGCGGCAAACATTTTCCCAAATTTATAACAAAGTGCTTATAAACTGGCAGCTATGAAAAAAAGAGGCTTTAAGATTCCCCTAAAATTTTCCACCAAAATAAAAGCTTGAGTGTTTAATGTTTGAAAATGTAAAAAATAAGACAGCCATAAATAGTACCAGAAGTTTATATAGTTTTACTTTCAAGTATTGTTTTTTTTTTTTTTTTTCAAAGCCATATTGATATATAAATTACACATTTGTAAACTGTGTAGCCTTACACATAAGCAACCCTCAGGAGATCTACTGTGGATTGCAGCTGAATTCTGCCTGTACCTTGGCTAGTAGCTTGGCAGCATTCTGCAGGTACTGCCAGTCAATCCAGGTGCCCAGGTTATTCATAACTCGCTCCTGAATCTTCTCCTGGATCCGCTGGTATGTCTGTGCCTCCAGTTGCATGCTCTTATTGTGGTTCTCCCACTGGACACACACATAATGTACAGATTATGTATCCAACAATTACGTGTCAATGCTGTTTTTAATATGAAAACTGCAACTTCAAATTGATGCATTTCATAAGGCCGTGAAGAAATCTAGAAATGTGTATTATCAGCACAACAGTTGAAGTCAACACCATGTTTTATGATGATATCTCTCAGGGGTAACATGTTAACTGTGAAAAGCAATGCGGCCTCAGTACTGAGCCTTGTGGTACTCCATACTGCACTTGTGATCGATATGATAACTCTTTATTCACTGCTGTGATGAAGGTCAGATAAGTATGATTTGAATCATGCCAATGCATTTCCACTAATGCCAACTGATAAACCCAATGAGATAATAACTCAGTTTCAAATCTAGTGAGTTGTATTGTCGCCATATAGGCAACATCCTAACTGAAAAAGAACACCATATAGGCAGCGACTAGACAACCACCATACAAATGGAATTAGATATTTTTATTAATACTTTGAATAAGTTAACTATAATGTTACTGCCTACTTTTTGGAACAACCTACTTCTCAGGATCACTACTAAGCTCACTCGGTTCATTGCTTTTTCCAAAAGAGATTTATTTATCAATTCATAATTTTTGTCTCACCCTCTCAAAGTAGAACAGGTATTTTTTGAGGGCCTCTCTGGCCTGGGCCTGCTGACTCTGATTCACTATGTCAGGATTCTCTTTGTAACGACTGCACTCGTAGTACTCACTGCCATGAGTCTTCCAATCTCCCAGACACATCCAGCAGAAATCTACACACAGCCATAACAATGTCATTACAATTAAGAGGGATTTGATGTAATTTTTTTAACCAAAAACCACCGGGAAAAAACATACCATGTTTACACTTTGAACATTGCTGCAAAGAGAGAGAGAGAAAAAATATATTTTCAGTTAAAACATGAATCTTGATTAATTTTTTTTTTTTATTTTTTTTTTACTATTTTTAACATACACTATTGTTCAACTTTTTTTCTAGAAGAAATTAATACAGATAGGATGCATTACATTTACATTTACTCATTTAGCAGACACTTTTATCCAAAACAACTTACAAATGAGGACAATGGAAGCAATTGTAAATTGTTGTAAAGTATTAAACTGATCAAAAGTGACAGTAAAGACATTTGTAATTGTATAAAGGATTTATATTTACAAATACATTTTTAAAACATTCAATTCATCAAAGAACATTGAAAAAAAATTATTGTAATAGATTTCAGAAGAATATTAAGCAGCTTAACTGTTTTCAACATTAATAATAATAAAAAATGTTTCATAAGCACAAATCAGCATATCATAATGATTTCTGAAGAATCATGTGACACTGAAGACTTGAGTAATGGCTGCTGGAGATTCAGCTTTGCTAGTACAGGAATAATTCACATTTTAAAACAGAAAACAGTTAAAGTTATAACTTTTTATATAACTTTGGTGAGCATTCAAGACATTATAAAAAACACAAACTTCTTACTGGCCTCAAAATTTTGAACAGCAGTATAAATCTTGCGTTTCCCAAAAGCAACGAAGCTTAAGTTGATTGTACAGTAACAGGGTATATACAGCAATCCTTAAGTTAAATTTACTACTTTTTAATACCTTTTTCACTACCTTCAGAATATTTTTTAAAACCATCACGACACTGAATTGCAAGTGTTAATCAGCGACCTTTCTATTATTTACACAGATTTTGACATATATAACATACAAAAAATAATAGATTTAGAGACTGATGTTGACAGCATATTGCACATTTATTTCACTTAGTAAATAAAAATAAATCAAATACCATAAAATGTGCAATGGAGAAAATGGATAGACCGAACAATAAGCCTGCCTGTTAGTGTTGTCACGGTACCAATATTTCAGTATTCGGTACCGATACCAGTGAAAATCCACGATTCTCGGTACCAATTTCGGTAACAAAGCAAAACACAAAAATTTGGTAATAAAAAAAAAATAACTTTTTAGCACTAAAAATAAAACCAATGCCATTCTTTATACTTATTTAGAATTGTGTTTAAAGTTTTTCTACAAGTTATATAATTATGAAAAACAGTAAACAAGTTTCACCCAAATTTAATTTGTCTTTTAATTTATCAAATTTAAACACATTTTATGTTTGGTAAATAAAGGGGATTTGCTATTAAAATTAAAACATGGGAGAAATATTGACATTTATTTTTTTTTTAAATAAAGTTTTTTATTTTTTTGCAACAGTGGTAGCAGTATCACATACATTTTATTAATAATAGTAATATTTCTAGCACAATGCCCTTATGTAAAAATTTTCTTTTAGACCTAATGAATGCATTGTCAATTTGTCATTTTGAAATTTCTATTTGCCCATTAGCTCCGCCCACTACCGGAGAAACCGGTATGTCTTCTGCTTTTTCGAAAGTGAATATGAATAATTCTAAATTAACTCGATTATTTTGACAGGAGAATACAACAGATGCTGAAATTAATGCAAGCGTCATGCGCTTCAGTCTATGTAGTAAATAAACCTGCACGTCTCTGTCATTCATTAATTCACACAGAGACGCGCAGAACACAGATTCATATTTCAAACAACTTTTGCGGCTTAACATTTACAGATACTGGTCCATATGGAGATTTGATTTGATTAATTTATGCTTTCACAAATTCCATGACTGTCCATATTAAAATGTAAGTTTCATTTACATGAGTGGATTTTGAGATTCCGTACTCGTTTTCTGCTTCGCGGAAATCATAGCGTTGTATGCGTCAAGAACCGGGTTTGAACGGGACCTCGGTACTACCGGTCGTTAACCCAGCTATTAGAAAACTTGCATTTGTCCAAGAAGACGACGATGGTTGTCCAGTCATTGAAGATATGCCTTGAAGCAAGTCTAAAATAAAACGTAAGCCAGCCACTTCTGTTGAGCGCGCAGTGTTCTGAGATGATGCCGAACGACCACTGAATATGACGTCAGCATGAGACGGAGACGGAAGATCTTTGATTATGTGCCCAGATATGCTAAAGCCCATATAAACGAACTAACACGAACGCAGATAGAATTTCAATCAGAATAAGACACCTGATAGTCTGGAAAAAATAATACCTAATTTGGAAAAAAATAATACCTCTGAGACCAAATTTAACACTTTTAATGGCCTTAAATTTGACCATTTTGATTTATCACTTTTTAATACTTTTTAAAACCCCGCGGACACCCTGAGTAAGGAAAACATTTATTTGATCCCCTGCTGATTTTGTAAGTCTGCCCACTTACAAAGAAATTAAGGATCTGTAATTTTGATCATAGGTTTATTTTAATGGGTAGAGACAGAACACCGACCCAACAAATTGAGAAAAAAAAAAACATTATATAAAGGTTAGTGATTGATTTGCATTTCAGTGAGTGAAATAAGTATTTGATTCCCTACCAACCAGCAAGAATTCTGGCTCCCACAGACTGGTTATGTGCCCATGTGGAACACAGATTAGTCCTGCCACTTTAACAAGTTACTCCTAATGTCAGCTCATTAGGTGTACAAGACACCCGTCCACACAATCTGTATCTTCCATTCCAACCTCTGCCACCACCATGGGCTGTCAAAGGATGTCAGAGACAAGATTGTAGAGCTGCACAAAGCTGGAATTGGCAACAAGACCATCAGCAAGAAGCTTGGTAAGGAGGAGACAACTGTTGGTGTGATTATTAGGAAATGGAAGAAATACAAAATAACCATCAATCGGCCTCTGTCTGGAGCTCAGTGCAAGATCTTGCCTCATGGGGTAAGACTGATCATGAGAAAGGTGAGGGATCAGCCCAGAACTACACGGAAGGAGCTTGTTAATGATCTTAAGGCAGTTGGGACCACAGTCACCAAGCAAAACATAAGTAACACACTATGCCCCAGTGGACTGAAAACAATGGACTTGCACTCGCAAGGTCCCCCTGCTCAAGAAGGCATATGTACAGGCCCATTTAAAAGTTTGCCAATGAGCATCTAAATGATTCAGAGAAAGCTTGGGAGAATGTGCTTCGGTCAGATGAGACCAAAATTAAGCTTTTTTGCCATGTTTGGATGGAAAGAAATGCTGACTATGACCCCAAGAACACCAAGCATGGAGGTGGAAACATTATACTTTGGGGCTGTTTCGCGATTTGACTGCATCGAGGGGCAAAAGGACAGGACCATGTACTGTAAAATCTTGAACGAGAACCTTCTTCCCTCAGCCAGAACACTGAAGATCGGTCATGGATAAGTCTTCAAGGATTACAATGACTCAAAACATACGGCCAACACAACCAAAGAGAGGAGAAGCACACGAAGGTCATGGAGTGGCCTAAACAGCCTCCAGACCTCAATCCTATAGAAAATCTTTGGAGGGAGCTGATTTCAATGGGTCTACGATGTACTTAAGCTTACGATGCTTTTGGGAAACGTAACAAATAAAAGTTAACAAATAAGCTATTCAAGTAGTACTCTCACTCTGACATTCTGGGTAATATATTGAGTGCCCATAAAAGTTTGATGAATGAAAAAGAATGTGCATACTACTCACCATGTGGTTGCACCCTCCATTCTTCTCAATGCAGATATTGCACTTAGGGCACTGTGGGTACAAAATCAAAACATAACGATATTAATATCTTTATTATCAAAATAAATGTACACCTAAGATATATATTTAATGTGACTTTAAATGTATCTGTGTGTGCTTCCTTACGTCTTTAGTGTGTGCACTGATGTAGTTGGCTGTTTCGGAGTCATCTGCACATTTGGTCAGCCATTTGCGGATGGTAGCACAATCTGTGGGTGCGTGGTACATCTGTCTGCACTTAAAACTGAAGACAGACAGACACAGTTAATCCAAACACATGTATCACGCCATGAATTGAGTGGTGTGTGCGCAAGTGTAATTGTGTGTAATACCAGAAGACTTCTTCGCAGAGGCTGCATTGGACTCTACGAGCTCGAGGTTTCTGCACCTGTATAACTATTGGACAGTCGGCACCAGGACACAACTGCAGCTGGAAATGACTCTGGAGACACACAGATACATGAGCAGGTTAAGAGCAATCACAGAGATGTTTGTTCTACAATGTGTCAAAGCTGGAGATGTACTGATATTAGAATTCTGCCAGATACCAATTTTAATGTTATGGCCAAACAAAAAAAAACAATAAAAATATTTAAATGAAATGAAACGAAATAAAGAACTTAACATTTAATAAATACCTTTATGATACAATTTAATAAATACATCTAAAAATAATAATGTTAAATTAAATGTTTTAAGTTATTTTAGGCAGCAAAAATATTAGAATGTATTACACATTACTGTTTAAAAGTTTGGGTTTGGTAAAATTTGTAATATTTTGAAAGAGGCTTCTTATGCACATCAAGGTTGCATTTATTTAATCAAATACAGTAAAACAGTAATCATGTGAAATATTATTAGCATTTTAAATAACTGCTTTCCATTTTAATAAATTTTTAAATGTAATTTTAAGCTGAATCTTTCAGCAGCCATTAAATCAGTCTTAAGTGCCACATGATGAACATCATTTTAATATTTCTGTTTAGATTTTTTCACAAATAGAATGCTGAGAACAGGATTAATCTGAAATAGTTGTTTTATGTAAGAACTGACCATTTTTGATCAACTTAATTTAACCCTTGCTCAATAAAAGTACTAATTTCTTTAGACCCAACAACTGAACCACTGTGTGTAATAATTATCTAATATAATAAAATGTTTTATAAAAGCTGTAATAATGGCAGATAACTTATAAGGAAAACACATATTGTGCATCCCTTGACAGAAAAACACCTCCACACAATCCCTGAAGAGGTAGCGTCTGTATTTGTCTTTCAGTTCCTCGCTGGGCAGCAGAGGAAGAACAAAATCATCTGGCATGCGAAGAGAGCAGTCCTGCGCCATGCAGGAGATCTCTACAGACAAACACAATCCACAGAGGAGATCAGATAACAAGCTCACTCTAATCAGCAACACACACTGTACTGCACACAGTCTTAATGCACTCAGTGTGTGTGTGTGCACTCACCAACTCCCACGCCATCTTTGACAAGTACAGTGCAGTGCTGCTCCCAGCATGCCTTGCAGAAGGAGTGCTGACAGGGTAGAGAGAGGAGAGTGTCTCTCCGGACCAGCTGCAGACACACCCCACACTGCTGTGACGTCCCGGCCTGAAGACACACGCACATACATGTCAAGAGAAGGAAGTGCAGTAATGATCATTAACGGAATAATGAACGGTTGTCCCAGGCAAACAGGTTTTTCTCTTTCTCACAGCTATGTTGGTTTCATGCCTTTCAAATCACTGTTCCACTTTGTCACATAATAAAATAATTAAATCTGAATCAATATTTCAAGTCCATCATTGATGTGGCAAATAGCTGTGTAAGATGCAGACTAAAGTATAGTCAGCTTGTAATTATCATAAAATAACCCCTTTATTGACTACACTGCATGTACACCATACTCCATGCCATCTGCAATTTATCAAAGAACAGATTTCATGATGGGAACATTTTTAATTGCCTTGATTAAAATAAATAAAAATATATCCATTTAATTTTACTTCAAATAACTATGTAAAAGATTAAATGAGGGAACATTACAGGAACTCACAGTGAGAGATCGGCAGATGCTTGTGGGCTGAGCATGGGCTTCACATAGCAACTGAGAGGAATTGGACTTACACCTTCAAATACAGAAAAAATATTAACAAAGACAGAAGTAACATCAGGATTTTAGGTTAAACATTATATGAATGCAATGAATATTTTGTTTTTATTTTTTTGTGATTCTTTTAAACTTTTTGCAGTTGATTTGAGAATCCCTGCAGTGATGGATAACATGCACACTAATGTTCAAAAGTTTGGAGTCAGTAAAATATTATGTTATTGTTTTTTGAAAGAAATCTCTTATGCTCATAAAGGCTGCGTTTATTTGATCAAAATACAGTGAAAACCGTAATATTTCATAGTTAGATACAATATTAAAATAACCTTTTTCTCTGATATGATTTATTCCTGTGATAGGAAAGCTGAATTTTCAGCAGCTTCATTACTCCAGTCTTCAGTGTCACATTATCCTTCAGAGATCATTCTAATATGCTAATTGCTGCACAAGAAAAATATTATAAATTATGAAAAAAAAAAATTTGAGCAAACTCTTATACTTTGAGTATTTTTGGATGAACAAAGTTGAAAAGGATAGAATTTATTTGTAACAAATCTTTTGCAACCTTATAAGTCTTTGCTGTCACTTTTGATCATCTTTATGCGTCCTAGCTGAAAGCATTATTTCTTAAATAATAATAAATAAAATCTCTTACTGACCCCACACGTTTGAACAGTAGTCTCTCAGATTTCATGAGTTATTACACAAGAAATACAAAAACATTTAAATCATTTTAAAGGACGTATAGCATATCACACCACTGAAACTATTTACCGCTTCACGGTAACTACCCATAAAAGTATACAGATTTTGTTTGTGTGTGCTGTATTTAATTACCTTTCGAGTATTTGTGACACTTGCCAGTGAAAATGTACAAGGACCAGTTTGGCTACAGCTGGTGACACCTGAGGGAGAAAAAAACATCTCTCTGTACTGACAGACTAAACTCCATGAACTCAAGAGAGGAAAACCAAGGTCTAGCTCGGATCAAGGAAACAGAACCGGAGCACACAACGTTTTTAATAATTTATTAATAAAAACCGACTGACGTTTCGATGCTCATTCATCTTCTTCAGAGTCCGAAGAAGAAGGCGATGCATGAGCGTCGAAACATTAGTCGGTTTTTATTAATAAATTATTAAAAACGTTGTGTGCTCCGGTTCTGTTTCCTTGGTCCGAGCTAGACCTTGGTTTTCCTCTCTTGAATATTGTGTCCTGTTCTGTGAGCACCAACCAGGCTGAAGCGCAAGTGACTCCCTTCTATAAACTCCATGAACTGTCTGAACAGTTTATAGTTTGAAAAGATACACAAATACACAGCTAAATATTGTCAGCCAATAATTAATCTGCTAAACGTTGTCACTCATTCGGTCCCTCACCTTTAGGGCACTAGCTACATTGTTGACTTGTTCTGTTAGTACCCTCTGGCTCTCCCTGTACGTCAAGCAATTGAATTGGTATTCTTCTGGGTCAAACGGTTCTTCTATCGCCACGTCATCATCAATTCCATCATAATAATCAGGGATGTCACCCTCTCCGGCGTCTTCGTCATCTTCGATTTCCTCGTTACTGTCTGAGGCTTGGCTACTCATATCCACAGACATAGCCCTCTGGGCCAGACGGTTCCCTGACTGAAAGTTGCTCTCCACCAATCAGCAGCTACTGAGCTGCTCCTCTCCGCCCCCAACTGTTCCGAGAATCCCAGGGGGCCCTTTGGCTTTTAGCAGCACCGAAAAAAGCAGAAGAAATCACACTCCCCGTCACTCATGAGGAACCGGAGCAAGGGATGAGTTCAGACAGAGAAAAAAATACTGAAAGAGAGAAGAAAAACACATTAGTTGGTATCAGTCCTTCATACGTTGTGAGATTGTGTATTTCATTATTTTAAAGGATATTTAGCCTAAAAGCTTATACTCAAAATTAGTTGTTGACAAATATAAATTGTCTATACATTACTTTACAAAGCTACAATTCTTATTTTCCATTTTAAAAATGGACCATCATGAAGGAATTTATTTTGAGATGATGACTCTACCTTTCCTACTAATTACACAGCTCTTTAATAAATATATGAATAGACACAAAATATTGATTTGAGTTTAAATGATTACAATATGTGAGAAGAAAGACTACTGTATTTGGAACTTGTGAAAAGTCTCTGATTGGTGGAGATTCTTCATGTAGATTTTCATCAGGAATTCTATTGTTAGATATGATTATTAACAGTATATATATATATATATATATATATATATATATATATATATATATATATATATATATATATTGTGGTCAGACGGCTTCAACAAAACAATATACTTTTAATTTACAACCTCACTGCAGATCTTGTCTTTAATTAAATTTAAAAGAAAAATTATTGTTCAAAATTCATTCTCTCTTCAAAAAACATAATGGGATTTTATTTCAGGTCTGTTGTACTCTATAATAATAAGTGGGTAGCGGTTTTCAAACTCTTTAATTTATTTCCAGACGGATCATACACCTGGTGAAAGCGGCCTTGCTAGTGTACGTTAGTGTTACGTTACTTCAGTGACACTCGCTGAGCTTGACCCAATCATCGAGGAGCTGCTCCAGTCCAGTATTTACAGATCAATACACCTTGAAAAACTCTCTGAAGGTTGTACTTGTAGATGTTTGTCTCGGTTTTACTAGCGGCCAAGCATCTCTTTGAGCGAAAGACAATCATAACCTCACATGCAGAGCGGCTTAGCGTTCCGTTTTAACGGATTAACGTTACAAGGTGTAATGACAGTCCAACCGGACAGCAGGAGCAGGTGAGGCCGCGTGACCGCGCGCCTGATGATCACAGAGATCAGAGCTCCTGCTGATGTGATGACAGTCACCAATTCAATCGAATAAACATTTGGTGCAACCATCCAGTCCGGTTCGGACCCCCACAGTCATGGGACGACCTGAAGGTCCAACGCGTTCGCGCACCGTCTATCCCTAGCATTCCAGCAGGGCTATAAAAAGAGCACGACTTAGAGTGCCGTGCATAATATCACGCTCAGCTGGGTCACGGATCATGGTTTAAGTGCGTAGGGTTGATCAAGGACTGCAGACTCACGGTACTGACAGTGCTGGTTCTGCTTTGTTTACTCCGTGTGAATCGGACCGCAGCAGCTGTTGCTCCTCTCTAGATCAGCAGCACATATGTACGTTACAGCAGCGCGATCGATGCGCAGAGTCTCTCTTTCCCGCTTTATCCCTCGGAACATCTATCGTTTCACTACGCATATCCCGCAGTTTAAAGTGCACATAGTCCAACTAAACTTGTTTGAGTGAATGCAAGGGGTATTTTGGTGTCTGCTTTAAGGGCTTTATTTGCAATCATCCGCCAGCGCGCACTCCAGCTCGGGGATTCGTATGTAAACAAGGCCGTTTTGGTTCGCTCGCCAAAGCCGCTGCTCTGATCGTTCAAAGCCCCCCGTCGCACCCAACATACTGAAATTACTCACCTCCCGGACCGACACAGGCCACACTTCGAGACAGGCTGAAGAGAGATATTGGGACAAAGATCCAAGCAGTTCGCTTAGATAAGTCTTAGCAGAGCTGAAGATCGGAAGTACGGGGGGATTCTAGAGCGGCGTCACTTCCGTGTCCGAGCGCGAGGCTGTTTTTTTTTGTGTCTATTTTTCATTTACTGTCTATGGTTTTCAGCTCCGTTAGTGAGGAGGTGCCCCACAAACACACACACAATCTCTTATACTCAAAACTGACATACATACTCGAACGCTCGTGCAAATGTAGGTCAACAAAACAAAGGCAAAAAAAAAAAAGAAGTTCATGGTCTAAAAACCTTTATCGAATAAAGATAAAAACAAAAACGGAATATAAAGTAATAATTAAAATGTGTTATTTTGTGTATTTCAGACTTAAGTTAAGAAAAATAACTTTTGGCACATATATGTATATAAAGTCAAAGTGCCTTTTGGATGTACACTACACGCATATTTGAACATGGAGATTCTTTGCTATGATGGAATTAAAGCCTATAAGCTTTTTAATATATAAAAAAGGGATTTGGCCTTCAATATGACCTGCTCAAAGATTGAATTCCATACAGTACTCCTTCTGTAATATCATGGTCAGAAAATGTAAAAGTAGCATTTCTGCTACAAATAATTTACTCAAACTTCCTGTTTCAATAGGAAATGTAAATCCAGGAAATTAACTATTTGGGTATTTAATGCTTTGCAAGCATTTTTTTCCCCCTTTTTTTTTAATGGATGTTTTAGATGGATGTCAGTGATTCAAAATCCAATCATCAATTGCTGGATAGATCCGCAACCAGCCCATTAGACCCTGATGTACATCACGATTTGGATGAGAAGATCTATCGTTCTTTCTCTTTCATTGCACTATTACTCACTAAAGTTGCATGAAACTTCAAGACCATTTAAAAATCATGAATGATGTGCTGCTGTTTTCCAATTCATTGCCAAAAGTACTTTTCTGTGACTGACCAGAACTCCAGGTACCACTTAGAAAGAGTGAATGACTTTCTGGATCTCATAGTTGACAGACACAAAAACTCCAGCAAACCAGTTGTTTATTTGCATGGTTTTTTTTTTTCAATAGCATGTTCTATAAAAAATATGTATTTTGATACAAAAACAAATGTACATTCTGAAAACATAAATGCTTGATATTTTCAAAATTCCCTGCACATGGAGCTATTGCAGTTATAAAATGTTGGGTACAGTGATGTAGATCTAAGAGATACAAAGACAATACATGCTTATAAATGCAGAAAAACATTTAAAAGGAGGATAAGAAATGTGAAATAATAAAGGTCCGATTTAGTCAAACTTTTTCAAAAGGGAAGAGATGTTTCTGCTCTCCACGTTTCTCTCGTTTAGTTACACGCCTTACAATCTTTTCCTCTTGTTCCTCTTGTCTGTTCTGTGGCCATGAACTAGTCAGAGAGGGTGGAGCTGTCTGAGCCCCGCCCTCTTCCTCCTCATCTGAGGACAGGCCTTCTTTTTCTTGCTTAAGCCCCGCCCCTGATGCCAGCCCCTGCTGCCCATAGCGACGCTTCAGCCTCTCTTTTATCAACAGGCCTTTGACCAGTAGTGTCCAGTTAGCCACCACGCGCTTTTCACGTTTCTGTTAAAAGAATCAACAATAATATTTACAAAACGCAAATTGTTCACTCTAAAATCAAAAGTACTATTTTCTAGACAAAATATTTCTTCAGTGTTATGTAAAGTTGACACATTTTTGTAAAAATTTAGTTTTTCAGATGGCGATGCTGTTGTGAAAAACAACATTATTTACAAAGAAAGAACTTCAAAAAATCCACACACACCTCTTGTTCTTTCTTTTGCTGGATATCTTGCTCATTTTCCCAAGCTTCTTTTAGGATTTCTTGGTGTTCTTCACAGACGATATAGCCATCGTTACTGAAATATATTGAGCCAATTAAATTACAGAACACACCTTCAAACATTTATATGCACACTATTTATGCACATTATACTCTTGTTTTATTTACTATGTATAACATCAATGGAACAAGCACTGGTCATTTCTTACAGAATGAGAAACACTGAGGGGCCTTTTACAAGAAAACGTTTTCAGCCATAAACGGGAAACTTATGTGTTTTGACTGTTCGTTTACACGACAACAGTGTCTGGGGGACTGAAAACTCATATTTTTGAAAACTGGTTTAAAAGTGCAAGTTTTTGAAAATTGCACCGTTATTGTTTCCATGTAAACACCCAATATGGGAATATTTGAAAACGTGACGTCGTACGCGTGCATAGTTTGTGTTGACTTTAAAGGCAAGCGCGAACAAACATACACAACAACGGCGGAGTACATGGTACTGTTGTTGCTGCTCAAGAGGCCATTTTTTGGCCATTTTTGTCAGTTTTCGCTGATATGTGTAAACGCAAATTGTGTTGAAAACGTTGTTGTGTATACGTGAAACTTTATAAAAACGCAAGGGAAAAACATACAGTTTTTGACTATATCCTTGTTGTGGAAACGTAGCCTGAATGTGAAACTGCTGTGGAATGTGACAGTCATGGCTGGACAAAATGTGTACGTCGAAAAAGATAGCTTTCATCGTATTCCACCAGGTTAGGACATATTAGCACAAACACCTGAAGGTACTCAAACTTACACTGCATGTGCAAATCCACAATGGTAGTCAAAACCCGTCACTGCTGTAGCACAATCTATGTTCAGTTTTCGAGCCACTCTGTGCAGATTTGGCAAACGCAGGTGAACACATCCTACTGGTAACATGCATGACTTAAACATGTACACGTTCCCGAACTCATTACGTGGTATCTGAAACATACAAACACATAAGTTCAGATCAGCACTCCAGGAAATATGCAAATAAGTTTATTATTTTTATGAAAATAATTTGAACTCACTTTGCCATCAACTGCAATCGGAGGCTGGTACTCTTCAGTTTGCCAGACTCCAAAAAGAGGCAGATCTTTGACATCTTTCTGCTCGGACATCATCCTGGCTTTACGAGAACGGTTGGAAAAACCAAGCACCATCTGACAGACATTAACTTAAAAAAATCAGCTTTAAAAAAAACGTGTCATTTATTAAAAAAAGTTCAAATACACATGAAAAAAACATTTTAAATCATGACCAGAACAGACCTTGTATGGCTCCTCTCCCAGTCGAACGGTTCTTGCTTCCTTCAGCCAGGTATCTCTAGAATGAAGCGTGTGCACACAGTCTCTGAAAGTAAATCATAACATCATAAACACAAATGGCTTGCATTTGTATTTGTTCAAACATCTCAGATTTAAGGATGGTTTTTTATTGTATTGAATTTTTTTTGTAATTTAAATAATGCTAAAATGTAATAAAATATAAATATTGGATAAAACTAACTTTAAAAAAACTAAAATGAAATTTAGAAATGTTGCCTTGGCAACTAACTCAATTTAATAAGTTTAAACTTAAGTGCTAAAATTCTACAAAAATTACAAGAACAACAACAACAAAAAAGACTAAATAAAAAATGTAAACAAACTAAAAAAATAAAATGTTCAATAAAAATAAAATATAATCCAAAATATTGATAAATAATATGGTAGTACATAAATAATACTAAAATAACACTGACCTAGATAATCTTAATAAATACTATAAAAGTTATGTGTTAAATGTAACCTTTAGCAAATCCTAAACTCAATATCAATACAGTACTCAATATTATGATGCCTAAATTGACTTAAATCATTTAAAATGTTTTAGTTTCAGATTTGAATGTTTTATTTTTAATTACTTGAGATTAAATGGAATAGAGTTTAATATCAGCCATTTACTGTTTTTTTTATCATAACATGAAAATAATTAGTGATTTATCTGCTATAATATCTTTTTCAAATCAAACAGTTTTTGTAAAGCAGATTTACACAGGAATATTCATCCATCTTTAAAGCTGTGCATTATAACGTTGTGATGCCATATATTCACTTGTAGCATACAAAGTATAAAGAGTTTACCGTGAATAGACTGGCTCTCCTCTGCAGTACCCCAGGACAGCGGCTGTAGAAGGGTAGATGGCCTCGTATTTTAGCAGGTGCCTCTTTAGTGCGTAAAGTGGATGGTTCTTGTATTCTGAGACGGATGTCGGCAAGGGCTTGTCCAATAACTTTGCCTGCATCTGTGGATCAGGAGCACAGGTGAGACATACAGTACACGTCACGTGTGATATAGATACATTAATGTTTACACTATCATTCAAAAGTTTAGGGTCAGTAGGTTGACGAAAAATTATTATGGTTACCAAGGCTGCATTTATTTGATTTATTAAAAGATAAATAAAGTAAAAATAGTAATACTGTGAAATATATTTACAATTTAAAATAACTGTTTTCATTTTTAATACGTTAAAAAATTTAATTTATTCATATGAGGGCAAAGCTGAATTTTACTGAGCATACTGATTTGGTGTTCGAAACATTTCTTAATAACACATAAAAATCAATGCTAAAAACAGTCATGCGGGTTACAAATTCTGTGATTACTTTGATATAATGTTTAGGATTCTTTGATGCATAAAAATAAATATAAATATAATAAATATATTTATATATATTTAAATAAATATATTTTTGTGACATGGACAATGTCTTTTGTTTTCCATTTCCTTTTGATCAGTTTAATATGTACTTACGGAATAAAAGTATTATTTCTGACTCCAAACTTATGAAGAGAACTGTATCACACATACCTCCCGATCCTCCTTCTGTCCTCTTTCAGCATCTGGAGACTTGTAGAGCTCCATGGTCTCCTCCCACCATTCTGAGTCGACCCGTCTTCGGCGTGATGATGTCAGCCACGTGGGGTCATACCTGCTGCTAAGATCTTTCAGGTACCCTTCGTCATCAACAGCCACCACGTAAGTGATTGGCTGAGTGGCCTGATGGGAGCAGAGCTGCGGCTGGCCAACACCTTGATCCACATCAACACACACCCACTTCCCTGTACTTTCCAAATAAACCTCCAACCACTCATCCGCGCCTTTCTCCTCCTTTCTTTTACGTCGTTGTTTCTTCACCGGTTTCTCTTCCTCTTCTTCATCCTCTTCACTTTCCTCCTCTTGTTTGACCTCGCTCGACCTCCGAGGAGCCCGACCTTTTCCTTTCACCTTTGACTTTCTGCATACTTTCATAGCCCCTTCAGAGTCTTCACTGTCGTCCTCATTGGTTGGTTGAAAGTCTTCCTCACTCTGCTTCTCCTCTTCCTCGCTGCTGACTTCTTTGTATGACACTTTTGAAGCTATACTTCTTCTTCGGCTGTTTTTGGGTTTCTGTACCGCCGCAGCCTCTTTCTCTCCTCCTTCCTCTTTCGTTTTCTTTCTCTTTCCACCTCTTCCCTCTTTTACTGCAGCATTATGGGCTGATGATGGGCGTTTGGTTCCAGGAGATATCTTGGGCTTCTCAGACTCATCTTTTTCTGGAGAGCTCTTGGTAGGTGTGGTCTTGTTCTAAAAACAATAAACATGCACAAGCCATTAAAAATACAAAGCAAGAATTTGTACAAAAGAAAAATGTATATAATAATAATCCAAAGTCACCTTGCTAGCAGGTGGTGGCTTCAGAGGAAGGGGTTGCAGTGACAGCACCAATCGACAGAAGAGTCGCAGTGACCGCAACACCATTAAGAACAGCTACAGGAAGTGACATCACAGATCAGAACCAAACTTAAAAATGAAAAACATTACACTTCCATTCAAAGGTTTGGTGTCAGTAAGATTTTATTTAAAGAAATAGTTTTATTCAGCAATGGAGCATTAGATTTTTTTTAAAAAATGACTTTCTTTTGAGTCCTGAAAAAAACTTTCTTGAAAAATATTAGTCAATATTTGAAGTGGATCAAAAGCTTTCATCAAAGTTGTCCTAAAACCTAAAACTAAAATGTGTTCTTGATTAACTTTTTTGATCCATTTCAAATTTTGACTACTGTAACAATAAAGTGTAACAATATTTCATGTTATATATATATATATATATATATATATATATATATATATATATATATATATATATATATATATATATATGCAGCCTGTCAAAGTAAGTGAGATCTCCCTCACATAGGTCATCTCCTCATGGTCCCTGGCTGATAAACAGCCAATTCGCCTTTCCAGCACCGCGCTCAACTCCACCCCCTTCTCCTCAGGTAAGGCAGGGTTTAATGTGAATGTCATTTGAAACCTGGCCAAGGTCACGCCACAAAAAAATGATTAATTTACACACAATAAAGAGATCATCAATACCCCATTTGCATAAAGCACAGGAATACTTGATTGATTGTTGACTTTTGAGACATTTTTGTGGTTTGTAAATTGCGAACCGCATGATACTCACCCTCATCTGGTTCCAAACCTGTATGATGATTTTTTTTTCTTTGGAACACAAAAGAATATATTTTGAAAAACGTTGGTAACCAAACAATAGTGAAGCCCAGTGACTTCCATTTCATTGACATATAATGAGGCATTTCTCATAATATCTTCTTTTATATTCCACAGAAGAAAAATATCATACACTTTTGGAACATCACGAGGATAAGTTAATATTGACAGAATGTTTATTTTTGGGTGGAAGATCTCTTTAACAGAACAAGTGGAATAGATTTAAGAAGACAAACCAGGCGTACCATTTGAGAAGCCCCTCCAGGAAGCCACTGTTTATGCGTTTTGTGGCAACTGAGGTAAAGTGGGCAGGCAGTATTGACAAAACAATAGCCAACAGGTCAGGCTCACAGCACAGTCTGCTTCGGAATATACCGCCTGCCAACAAGCAGAGAAGGTGAACCTGTTTGACAGAGTAAATAAGAAATCAAACACCAGTACAATAAAAGCAATAAAATATGACCAAAAAACTAAGATTGAAGAATATAACATATTATTGCAATAAACACAGATAGAATATATTTTTAGATATTGTTATACTTTATTATTTAAATGTTTGGGATCACCAAGACCTTTTTATAGAAATGACTCATTTTATTCAGAAAAATCTGTAATTACAAAATTTGGCAGTAAAGTCTTCACATGATGAAAAATCCATTAAAAAAAAATGCTGTTCTTTTGGACTTTCTATTAATCAAAGAATACCGAAAACGTATCACAGTTTTCACAAAAATATCAAAGAGTACAGCTGTTTTTAACAAAATAATAAGGAATGATTTCTGAAGGATCATGTGACAATGAAGACTGGAGCAATGACTGCTGGAAATTCACAGGAGTTAATTAAATTTTGTAATTTGTAATAATAATAAAATAATGTTATCTGTATAGATTTAAATTAAATGTAACCTTGGTGAGCATAAAATACTTCTAAAAACTTTAACAGACCCCAAACCTTTGAATATTAGTATGTGTATATATATAGCTGATTTTGCTGGAGATAAAAACTACAACAGAAACACACACACACACACACACAAACCTTGTGGGTATCCACCAGCAGTTCCTTGTTAAATCGTTTCATCATTCGACGAAGGTAGGTTTCAAACTCTGCTTTCCTTTTCTCCCTGGAAACAGTTGTCATGGTGTTATGATTTTCCTTCTTATCTGTCTGACCATCACCGCTCCTCTCATGAATGCGACTGCAACTATCTTGTGGGCATTTACCACATTAAAGAATTTCATCACTTGGCAATCTGCCCCTTGTTAAACTCTCGATCACAAACACTCACTTCCTCTGCCTCTTGCGAACCATGTCTGGAGTCTCGATCTCAATCTCCACAGGTTTTGACACAACTGCTAGTTCAGCTGAGTCCACGGGACCCAGCGGTTCTGTCATTTCTGAGAAAACACACCGTTCAAACCAGCCACACAGTCAGTGTAAAAGACATGACAGCACAGAGGAAAGTTACTCAATCTAAACACATGTCTGATTACTAATGATTCACAAAAACACTATGTACCTTCCACTTCCTCCCAGTCGTCCTCATCCTCACTCTCTTCCTCGTCTTCTTTGACTTGTTTTGATGGTGGTGAGTGTTCACTGAGCATGGGGATCATCTCCTCACCGTGGTCACTCATTTCCTCTGGCTCTTCGGTTTTCACTTCACTGTCCTGGAAGTATTTGCTTGTTGTCTCATCAGAGGAATCTCTGATCTTTCTGGATGCACGAGATGCCACCCTGGAGTTTTTGCGGTTGTTTTTGTCCACCATACTTTTTTCTGAAACAAACAAACAGGTCATGGATCACAGCATAATAAAGATGTACTACAGTGCAGACAGCAGATCATTCACTTATGTAGAATAATTACTCTTTCATTATTATTATTATTGTGTTTTTTTTTCAATTGACAGTTTTCAACAGTATGAAATAAATCTCTATATAGTTTAGTGGGAAATGAAAATAATCTGTTTATATAAAATATTTAATAAAAAATATTAAAGTATTATATATATGCACACAAAATATTTTTCTAATTTGTATCTGTGTTAAAGACTAAACGATAAAACTAAACCATAAGACAATACATTTACTAGAATTAATATAAACATTGACTGGAATAAAACAAATGATATATATTAACTTATCTCTCCTGGCTAGTTGCAAGGCAATATTTCTCAGTTTAAATAAGTTTAACTTGATGTACTAAAATAACTAAAACTGAAATTAAAATGAAAACTACATATATTTTTGTTTAAAACTACTAGCCACTACAGCTACTTAAAAAGACACAACTAAATTCCTAAATCTGATACAGAATGTATCTAAAATTACAATGAAAATGGATGTTTAAAATTAAAAACCTGATTCAAAATATGAAGAAAATATGAAATTGTCTATTATTAATTGTCTAATACACACACACACACACACACACACACACACACACACACACACACACACACACACATATATATATATATATATATATATATATATATATAGGAAAGGGTTATGTCACAATAGGAAGAACATTTTTGGGGGGTCAGTCATTAAAAAGTCTGAGGACCTCTGGGACAGAGTACTCAAATCCACTCTAAAGTGCCCAAATCACACATCTGATCCCACATATGTACGCTGGACACGCCCCCATACACTCATAAATCATACATTGATGGAACATTCATTGAACTGGAGAGGGGCTGTTTTGTGTTTTCGTTTAAGTGCACCAGTTAAGAACAAGCTACACAAGAGAACTCAAGCGAGGGTCTCTGCACACCTGCACACTGCAGCTGTCTGCATCCACTGCGCTACATCTGAACTATTACAGTTCATTCATTTAACATTGACTGTTCAACTGCAAAGCTGCATTTTAACTCAGCGACTAGTTTTGACTCTAGGTTTGATCATCAGCCAGACGAAGTTCATTTTTTGCAGTATAGATACCTTTAGTTGTTCGTGTTTTGGATGCTGGTCTGTTCTTTGCAATCTGCTTCGGTTTCTTTGTGTCGGTTTTCTGCTGTGTCTCTTTTCTCTTTGCCATTCTGCTGCTGCTGAGAGATCGCGGATAGTTTCAGGATAAATTAACTCTGGTGTATTCAGAGAAACGGAGAGACCTGCGTTACACGTTAACTTATGTAATGTAACCTACAGACCCCTGTTACCCAACACAATCACTTCCCACCTTTCATAACACCGAAAAGAGTGCACTTTGACTGCAGGAGATCAGAGCATACGTCATATCCGCCTGAGTTGACTGGGTAATGTGAGGATTTAAACGCTAGGAGGCGTTCTTGCACAAGCTTCTTTTGCTGTCAGCAAGGTGATAATCATAACACATATTATATTATATTATATTATATTATATTATATTATATTATATTATATTATATTATATTATATTATATTATATATCATAAGACTAGATTAGATCATATATTTAGGTTGATAATGATTACCTAGTTCTAGTCCTCCTAGTTGATAATGATAGCCTAGTTCTGATTACACCAATAATTCAGCTAAATATGATAATTGTTTATTAATGTAATCAGAATTAGCTTGAACTAATATTTGGGTAATAGTAATTATCATTTATATTTAAACACGTAGGTGTGTATAAGTTGATAATAATAACTGTCATGCAAAACAACTCATCATGTAGCCTACTGTAATGTGAAAAATAATAACCTGTATTTAATGCTAATTTTAATTAAAAAAAATGTTGTTGCAGTACAGTAATAAGAATGTATCACTTTGAGAATGTAAATTACAAGTAAATTTTGAAGTAAAACATTTGGACACATTGGAGTAGACATTTCGTACTGTGATAAAGGTTGTTGTTTTTTTAACACAAACCTGTTAAATGGATCAATAAATGAACACACATAGACAACTGTAAAGTTATTCTTTTATTACTTGACAGTTTCCCATTAAGTTTAAGATCTGAGGCCTGATGAGCACATGAGGAGACACAGGGAAGTGTGGGCTATTTTAAATATATACATATGATCACATTAATGATGTGTTGTGATGGGCCTACTTGTAATCTATAGCACTGCAAAGAAGTGATAATATAAAACTGTGTGCTTCTTTATATTCAAAACTGATGCAGTTTGAATTATATAGGACATTAACCTCATTCAGTCAAGTTCATTAACGTTTGGGCTTGTGTTTAGGTGTGTGTGTAAAACAGCTGTTTTAGCGTCACTTGGCAGCAGATGTCCAGCCAGTGTGTGTGTGTGTGTGTGTGTGTGTGCGCGCCAGTGTGAGACTTCAGAGAACCGTCTGTGGACTTGATTGGCAGACCAGAATCAGATATTCTCCCAGCAGCCAGCCAGACTCAATGGGCATCTGTGCTCAGACCGATGCCAGGACAGGTGTATGTGTGCCACATGATTGGCAAATGAAGAAAGCTGTTGGCACCAAGTCTCCATGAAGACACAGTCCCCCAGCCCTGCATGGCTTCCATCCCTATATGAGTCCTGAGCACTCTCAGATAGGAATAAAAAGCCATACGGGGCAAAGAGCAACGAGCGACATCTCTTTCAAGCATTTACACACAATAACACAGCCTAATCCTTTTTTTTTTTTTTTTTTTCTTAACACAGAAAACGCAATTCCTCAGTTTTATGGTGTGGCGCGACCTCTAGTGGACGTGTACAGTATTACAAGTCTGCCGTGCTCTTCTATCGCAATGCAATAGTCGTCACCACTACCGATGTGACCATTACAGGACAATCTTTCCGATTCAACATCGACAAAAATAACGTCACATCCCCAAACTTAAAAAAAAAATAGCGCTAGATTTCCACTGTGGGAATTAAATGTCCACGCCAAAGTGTGAGAATATACCGCCGTTTTGTGAATTAAATATTTAACATTTTCGTTAATGTAGGCAAACCAATTCATTTTGAGGTTAATGGCAATAGTCGATACATTTATAATACAGATCTCCGGCACATGCACCTGTTGTCCAGGCATTGCGATGTCTGAGAGTAAAAGGGGAAATGCTGGCGAGTCTTTTCTTTCCAACATAAAAACGCGCAACAGGAGGACCGGGCTACAAACCGACAAGCCACTCTGCATAGAAAAAAACTTGTAAAATAGATCACATACAAGGTAAACGGTATAAAAGGAAAACTATAAAGCGCGATGAAGGTCGAGCTGTGTTCTTCGGCTGCTGACGTGCGGGTTGGTGCGTAAAAACTAGCGGCGCGAGTCGTCACCGTGTCATACATGACATTAGAATGACCAACGCATGATGATGAAACGACTGGAAACGTCCGTGTGACATTCCTGCAACACTTCTGTTCACTACACACTGGCGGGCTACTATGGCAAGCTGAATTAACATTTAATTCATGATACTGAACTGTCTCATAGGGATAGTTACTGTATGATAACTAAAAAAGATACCTACTATATAATGAGTGGTTAAAACTAGTAAAGGTGGATCCGTACCACCATCAAATTTAAGTAGTTTGAAAATACAGCTGCTATCTGAAACATGAATCTTAATAGGTTTTAAATAAAAAAAAATGTGTAATTTGTTACCAATGACAATGGAATACTACATGTTACTCGGAACAGTGAGGAATACAAAAATAATTACTAGAGACCAATTTAAATAGATTATAATCAGTAGCCTATAGGAATACATATGTTACAGCAGAACCTATCAAAATAATAATTAACAAATGTAAAATAAGGCAGTAGGTTTCTCTCCATTAAATTAATAAATTTAGTAATAAAAAAAGGTATTAGCAATATAATAAAAAAATTCTAATTGCTACAAATTCTAATTTTGTTAAATTTGTTTAATGTTAAATTTGCGTGCCATACTAGTACCTGCTTTTCTGTTTTAAGTTTGACGTAGCCTCATTTTTCTCGAGTTTGCCCTGTAAGAGATAAGTGAGTCAGACAGAGATACCCTTGATCGATAATATCAGTGACCGGATGAGAAGAGCCATGGCGCAGCAGTCTGACAGGAGAGGGATGATGAACTGCTCCAGACTCCGGAGGGATAAAGTCTGCGATACAGAAGCGGCGGATGAGAAAAGTTAGCGGAACAGCATTCCTCATTCTAAAGCACGTCATCCCGACCCAAATGCCCGTGTTTCCAGCTCCAGTGCCTCAGTTCGGATGACCACGAATAGGTATCGGTAGTAGCGACTGTGAGCCAGCAGGTGGATGTCGCCTCGTCCAATCAGAGCGCCGCTTTCACGGGGCACAGCAGCGTCAGTCAGGCAGGCAGCCGCTCGCAGTTTGAGCAGCGTTGTGCAGCTGTGCGCTCCTCCATTCACTCTCGCGCAGACAGAGGCGAGGGGGCCGCCGCGAGGAGGGGTGGGGTGCCGACAGGCCCCCTCCCCCGGAGCCAGGACGACCAATGGCAGGCGAGCAGCGAGAACAGAAAGGACATCATACCTGAGCACGAGACCAACCTGCGTGCGCGCGGGGGATTTCCCCCCCTCATCTGTAACAGAAGCGCGCGTTAATAAAGGGCTGCGGCCGCTGAATAGGGCCTTTTTTAACCCTCTTTTCAAATACCGCCAGAAAGCAGTTTCTTTCTGCTTCGTAAAGTACAGGAGAGGCATTGGGAGAGCCGAAAAATATTTGTGTGTGTGTGTGTGTGTGTGTGTGTGTGTGAGAGAGAGAGAGAGAGAGAGAGAGAGAGAGAGAGAGAGAATGTGTGTTTGTGGCAGCTCTGTACTCTTCCTCCATCTTGCTCCTTCATTCTAATGAACACCTCACCAGGACATCCTGCACTTGCTCTGTCCTTCCCTCCCTCTTTGCTTTCCCAAATCTGTGTGTGTGTGTGTGTGTGTGTGGTTCCCCTTTTGGTACTTTGTCAGGAGTCCGTTCCTGTTGGTTGTCCTAACAACACACTGTAGACTCAGGTCCTTGAGACAAAAGACAGCTCCAAGTGTCTACTGAGAGAAGAAGAAGGGGGCCCTTCCACTGCCATTTGGAGGGTTCACTGCCCTCCTTCTTTTCTCCAGCACATTCCTCAGCGTTTCCTCGCGCCCTCTCTCCCCTTGCCCCTCCACTGCTGTCTCCCCTGAGTCGAGCGGGACACATCACTGTGGATCGGAGAGGGAGGGAGAGATGGGGTTGAAGCCGTTTTTTGGAGGCAGAGGGTTTCTTTTCTTCAGGCGATAGCTTAGCCATTCGAGGCAAATGTCAAATGATGTCACTCTTCTTCCATCCGCAGTTGTTTTTGTTGTTTTGCATTGTGCCCAGAGACAAAAATAATTATGTTGGCACAGAGGCAGGAAGAGGCTGCCTCGTACTTCCATTGCCCATTGGGATAAACTTGATGCTTTTTTGAAGTGAGTGGTCTTGGGATCTTAGGGGGCAAAGAAAGAAAAAAGAAAATATATATATATATAAATAAGAAAGAAAGAGAGAATACTGAACTAACTTTATGAATTTTATTAGGAATCCTAAAGAGCTAATTTAATTCAAATTAATTGTATTATTTAGCACCTTTTTTTCAAGTAACAGCTTAATTATTTTACTTTATAAGTCGAAAGCACAAACAACTTTAAAGGGATAGTTCACGGGAAAAAAATCTGTTATTCTCACCTTTCATGTCATTCCAAACCTGTATGACTTTCTTTCTTCTGAGTATGACAAAAAAAAAAGAGAAGTTTAGAAGAATCTTGGCAATCAAACAGTGATTTGGACTATACGGACTTCTACGAATGACAAAAACAAAACAAAACAAAACAAAAAGAATATCTCTCAGAATAGAGAAAGAAAGTCATTCAGGTCTGGAACAACAATAGGGTGTGCAAATTATGATAATTTTCATTTTGGGGGGAGCTATCTCTGAAATTAAAATGCGAGAAAACAAGAAATAAAGCACACAAGAAAAACACTAAACAGTGGTTTCAAAAATAACAGCAGCATAAATAAAGCCTGCAAACAGAGAGAAAAAAAATCATATAACACCAGCTGCATAATTTATTCACAGACTGCAGTGCATGCTGGGAGCTAGCAAACTAAACAAATTAGCAACATTCTCCAATAAGAAACTGTTTGTGCAGACAACTCTGTTAGGCCAGTTGGATCAATATTTGGGTGAATAGCCTACTGCTGGTCCAGTGTGTGTTTTACACAGATTCAAAGTCATTCATTATTATCTGCTAGAAGTCCTGTAATGTGAAAAAAATATGATTCCTTTTTATCACAATGCTTTTTTGAACAATCTGTTTATTGAGATGTAACAATGTATGACAGTTATACAACAATACTGTAGTTACATCTTTTTTTTTTGTCACCTTATAATAAAGTGTAACCATTTTTTTGTTTAGGCATTTTAATATCTATTTTTAAATAATAATAATAATAACTTTATCTATGTGACAAATCTATGTGAAATATCACACACTGATCCACCCAAGAGACACTGCCATAAAGACTACAGGATAAAAGAGCCCAGACACAATTGTGCATCTCTTTGAGGAGAATAGTAAGAATATTTTAAGAGGCTAGATGCTTGAATGCCTCTGAAATCATTCTGCCAAAGAATGCAGGTGTTTGAAACATTTCTAAGTATTCAAACAAATCTGAAGAAATGCGAGTGGAAGCAATTGCTGGGAAGGACAAGCCTCTGTAATAGCCGTATTTACAGAATGCTGATCAGTAATTTGGTATCTGTCGATTTACCAGGCAGAGGAGCGTGGCTGTGGAAAACACTACCTGAGTTTCACAGCTGACAGTTGCACACCTGCATGTGCGATTAGACGGAGGGATTGTGCGAACAGCAGCGTCGGCCGTTGGAACAAAAAGAGGGACAGGAAAATCATGAGAGTCATCTGGTCTGCAGCGAGGCTCTCTGTCAGAATTCCACGCTCAGCTCTCTGGACGCCGCACCAGCACAACCACACAATGAACTGTATAATCAACTGGGATTTACCTAACAAAGAACAGCCGCCACACATGGGCACACATACACGCACACACACCGGGGAACAGACACGCATGGCACCTGAAACACACTCGCTCAAACACAAACACACAAACACACAGGCACAGCTGAAATAAGCATCTACTCACAGTTTTAGAAGCACTGAATCAGCAGCTAGACCAGTGCCAATAGTAAATGAGAACACAACTGCCCCCGTCTATAAAACACACTCACACGCTTTAATTAGTGGCTGATGTGATTTATTTAGGAAATTGCAGGTGTGGAGCTCTTTGTATACTTGTGATATGGATGGCTGGGTAAATTGAGCACAGTGTGTGCGATGTGAATGGCTGGCTGAGTTGTGTGTGTATGTGAGCATGAGGTGTGAGTCTGATAGGGGGTCCAACAGCTCTTTGATCATGACAGCCTGCAGAAGAGAAGCTCTGACAGAGCTCTGCAACCCCTCCCACCCCCAGCACTCACACACACACACACACACACACACACACACACACACACGTAAACACTATTTTCAGTACTTTAAATTTTATATCAGCCATTTTATATTTTAGTAAACACTCCCACCATACGAAAGTAACCATCCGTGCGTGTTTATTTAGAGCGTAGAGTGTAGATTTCTGTCAGAGGTTTTCTGTTAGGGTTGAATTTCCAAGACCATCCGTTCATTCACTCAAGGGTGAAATCTCTGTTTCTTATCTTTTTATCCAGAAACATTGGGAAAGCTCTGTGAACTCGGACCCTAGAAGCAGTAGATATTGAAATTCCTGTTCAAAGTACCAGTGAGCTCAGTAGGGAAAGATTTCGATCCTATTTCATATGTATGAAGCCCCATATGTAACAATTGAGAAAACAACAATTGTATGTAAATATGTAAATATGAAATTACACAACTTTGCCACCAATTCACAGTTTTCAGCCACGAGACTAGCTCAAAGACGTGAAGGGCAAAACATCCATAGAACTGCAGCACAAGCTGCCTGTTTCCAATCCACAAATATGTAGATCACCACTCAAATGAATAAGACAATGTGGAAAAAAAGGCAAGTTTTGGCCATCTATAAAACCATATAAAGCAAAAACAGACTAAAAACAGTGGCACTTTCTAAAACATTTAATGTGGAAAACACTTAAAGTGCCTTAATTTACTGCACATTGAGTTCATCCTTTTGCCTGTACAAAGCATGCATCATCAATAAAGTTTGTGCTAAATTTAGCCCTTTAATATGAGTGTCTCACTACAAGGTATCACCACGTACCTTTAAAGTCAGCATGAAATGATAATATCATGTAAAAACTTTTTTTTTACTTGTAGTTTTGAATCAAAATGTCATAACCCATAAGTCACAGTATGCAGAAGCAGATCTGTTGCTACTTCTATTACTCTCCATATCTTGTTTTCAACACAATGCATTGTGACTTTCCCCCCACACTTTGAGCTCTGAAAATGCCAGGATGTGTCTCTGGGGAGACTCTTCGTTCTGGACTTACATTAGCAGTTTTTAACGATCCCCTCCAGGATAATTTCCTACCTTCTCTCGCTCTCCTTCTGTCTCAATCCTCAATTAAAGTACGCTTCATTGCCAATTCACCTACTGGATAAATAGTTGCCAAAGCTTTTCACAACAGCAGCAATCTGTTAAAGTGTCCATAGAAACTGGTAATAACATTAACAGGGGCATAAAGCAACAATCAGTATACTGCTAGTTATGATAACACAGTGATCGTTATGCAGCTGCAAAAATAACAGTTGAACGGTGAGAGGTAATCAATACCATTTGAGGCCTTAGGCTACTGTCAACCATGTGCATCTCTCTCCCACTCTCTGTGTCCAGGTTATGGGGTAGCGGTGTGTGTGTGTGTGTGTGTGTGTGTTAGTCAGCGCGTGCGTGTGTTTTTGCGTGAGACAGGCAGCTCTTCCCGCTGAGTGGTTGTCATGGTTACAGCAGGGAGATGGAATGCGGTAAATATCTCAATTTCCCAATCAACCACACTCAAACACACACACACACAAACGTACTGATGGTATTTTGGGAGAAAGGTCAGAACATGCCAGGAGACAGGAAAAGCCAAAGAGGAGTAGGCAGTAAGCGTGGCAGTGGTCTACATTAAACTTTTAGTTTTTTTTGCTTTTTGTTCATTCAAACACACTGAACCTACACAAGTTCTAATAACTTAAATGAAGCTTGAAATTTGAACAACAGAAAACTGCACATTTCGATGAAAACATGATAAACCTCAGCACCTGTCCTTCAGCCAGCTCTGATGCTACTGGAACAAGTCTGAAGCCAAACTAAATACAACTAACTTTGTTGAAATATTGAAGTATTCAAGTTCAGTCTAAGCACGGGTGTCCAGGCACTAGAGAGTTACTGATTGGACGAAATATATCAGTACATCCTAACCTTTGTCGGTGATGTTAGCAGGTTTTGTACAATTAAGCAGCTGTGTTTGCCAGTGTGTGCATGTAATTAGTCGCTAATGGCTGCTTGGGGGCTGAAATCTACCACTAGTAGTGTCAGCAGAGAGCTTTATGATTAGGTTTATGAAATCCTGATACACAATTAAAGACACCCAAACATTAGAGATTTTGCTAATTCTATTCCAAGTAACGAACAGGAGACGATTCCTATGCTGATCATATAAGAACTGCTCATCAAATTTTTTATGCTCATAGTCATCCTACATCCGAATTTGCCACCAGTAAAATCTGTCATGATACAACCATCATAAACACTACTGTTTAGAGTCTGTTAGAATGTGATACTCCTGTTCAGCAAGGATTCATTAGGTGACATATCATGAAAATCAGACTTTTTCCACATTAAAGTGCTATAATCAGGTCCCTGGTGCATCTACCAACCAAGAAACGGTGAAAAAACAACCCAGTACATTTTTTGGTAAACCTTTCTCTGCAAGCTTGTGAAAAAAGTGAGCCACTCATATTTTGCTCCCTCCGTTACATAGAAAGGGGATCTTATTATAATATCACCATCCCTTAATCTGCAAGTTTGCATCCACACATCGCTGGCATTGTGTTTTCACAAATGACAATGGGGTGCCAGTTCTAATGGCATGCACGGCAAAAGTGTGAGCAAAGCATGCTAACTGTTCTGTCTTTGGCTGCACAGATGAACACAGAACACTATTTAGAGTACAAGTCTCAGAGGAGACAAGAAAGCAGTGGACTTATTGATTTATTTACTGTTTAGAACTGTATATAGGTCTCCTTTAAATTGGTCAAAATGAATAATATAAAGACATTTACAATGTTGGATTTTTTTGTAAGAATTTAAAATAAATGCTGTTCATTTGAAATGTCAAAATTAGATTTTAAAATATATCATAATATAACAAAACAGATGTTTTTTAAAAATCAAATAAGCATAAGAAACTTTGTAATTCCAATTAGCTATCTCTTAGAGTTTTAACAATGTTTGTTTATGGTTACTTTGGTATGGTTACTATTATTAATTCTTCTAATCTGAAAAGTTGGCAAAAGTAGTTACTACCTGTTATCCTGCCAACAAAAACTTTTAATTAAATGTGACAAGACAAAAAGAGCAGGAGAGAAACATATGGAAGGAGGACAAAAAACCGCGCGAGGGGGCAGATGAAGCAGATTTAAACAGGTGGGGAAAAAAACTGCAGAATAAAAAGCAAAGAAGTAAAAATAAATGTAAGGGAAAGCAAAAAAAGAAAAAGCGGGACTGGTCACCTGGAGATCCTTGGCCTGGGCTGAGCCATGGGGAGGTGGTAGCAGTCGTCATGGAGAGGGGCTCCGGTTGCCATGGTAACAGCTGGGCCGGGGGTCAGCGGCTAAGGGAATGTGTTTGCACACAGAAGTGCATGCTGGGAGGAAAATCCTGCTGGGTGTGTGTTTAAGTGAGTGAGTTTGAAAGAGAGAGAGAACGTTCTTAGTGGTCCCTTCAGAGCTGAAAAACCCCTGTGTTGCCATAACAAAGAGGAGAAATTAGTTTGGGGCTGTGAGGCAATTGTTGAAGCATTTTGTGAAGTTCTTTTTAGGTGCTAGATGAAATAATTTATTTTGATAAAACGGGAAGCACGGTTGTATACAAACCGTTTGCATTGCAATAAAGCAGCTCAAAATATTCAGTTTAAATCCAAAACCTGTTACATATGACAGATATACACATGACCCCATAAACACAAGGTTATCATAAAATTGATCTTCCTGAATGAGACTAGAATCTCCACAGACACAGATGCAGAGAACATACAGAGACCTTTAAATCGAAAGGCCATTTCTCCACAGACAGATGTCAGCAAGCCAGTAAACATGGATGTATTCACGGATGAAGGTTTCTTGATATCTGAAGAATACTGGTTCAGATGAATAGTACATTTAGAGTTCAATAGACTGGAACAGAATGTGGTGTTCTTTCTCTTGTGTCATGATGTTGCTTACAACAAATATAAATTCAGACTCATCTCTCTTTATCTTTTAAATTAAAAATGCAAAAAAATCTAAGTTTCTGTGAGGTACTTGAGTGGGGGCAATTTTTAGAGGATTTTGAAGCAAATTCACTAATGTTCAAAATACTGGAGTTTCTCTTCCTCTCTCTCTCTCTCTCTCTCTCTCTCTCTTTCTCTCTCTCTCGCTATCTATCTATCTATCTATCTATCTATCTATCTATCTATCTATCTATCTATCTATCTATCTATCTATCTATCTATCTATCTATCTATCTATCCATCCATCTATCTACATATATATAAATATATATATATATATATATATATATATATATATATATATATATATATATATATATATATATATATATATATATATATATATATATATATATATATATATATATATATATATATACAGTGGGGATCAGAAGTTTGGGCACCCCTTGCAGAATCTGTGAAAATGCGAGTAATTTAAAAAAAATAAGAGAGATCATACTAAATGCATGTTATATTTTATTTAGTACTGTCCTGAGTAAGATATTGTACATAAAAGATATTTTAGATACATTTAGTCCACAAGACAAAAAAATTGATGAAATTATTAAAATAACCCCACTCAAAAGTTTGGGAATCCTTGGTTCTTAGTACTGTGTTCTGTTACCTGATGATCCTCGACTGTCTTTCTGTTTTGTGATGGTTGTGCATGAGTCCCTTGTTTGTTCTGAACAGTTAAACTGAGCAGCGTTCTTCAGAAAAATCTTTAAGGTCCTGCAGATTCTTCAGTTTTCCAACATCTTTACATATTTGAACCCTTTCCAGCAGTGACTTTATGATTTTGAGATGCATCTTTTCAGACTGAGGACATTTGAGGGACTCAAACACAACTATTTAAAAAGATTCAAACATTCACTTATGCTCCAGAAGGAAACAAGATGCATTAAGAGATGGGGGGTGGAAACTTTTGAACACGATGAAGATGGCCAAATTTTTCTTATTTTGTTGAAATATAATTTTTTTCTATTTAGTTCTGCCCTTCGTAAGCAACAGAAGATACTTGTATGTTTCCCGGTACACAAATTAAGTACAATTTACATTGATCTTCAAATTCCAAAAGTTTTTGAACCAAACTTATATTGAACCAAGAATACTTTAATGACAAAAAAGAGCATTTAACTTACTGCTTAAATACTCTCCAAACTCCGCCCACACTTATCATATTCAAAGGCATTGGGTTCATGGAGTCAAACACACAGAAGCACACACAAACTCTGTCTCACACTCTGGAGAGATGTTGCTCCCAGAGTCCAACTGTCTGCAGGAGATGCAGTGAGATGGAAACTTTAATCGCATTAAAAGAAAAACCTTCTCCTTTCATTTGGAAATTCCTCAGATTCCCCCTTTCTCTCCCACCCTCGTCCTTCTCCCTCTATTTTCCCAGTTCTCTCTCTTTCCGACCCTTCCCCTCCTCCTCCTGCATGCACTTACAGCCACTCCTGTAGCTCCTGAATATACCCCCCCACCCCATCTGCTCCACCCGTGGAGGAATTACAATCTGCTCCTGTCTCGTTCCCTGTTTCGCTTCATCTCCCTCACTGTCTCCTGCTTTCGTTCTCTTTCTCTCTTTCTTTTCGTCCTGCTCCTGTGATTCTGTGAAGCAGACAGATCAAAGGCTCGGCCCTCCTCTCTCCTCCAGAAGGTTTTGTCCCCACCTCTCTGTCACTCGCTCTTTGTGGACCTTTTTCCGGTTTCATGCCACGTTCAAACTCTCCTTTTGTCATGTGGGTCCGAAACACATTTACACAGACGGACACACAAATACACACACTCACACACAACAGGGATAAACCACCTGAGGAGAGAGAGAGATTTTCAAAGTCTGGGGGGAACCGGAGGAAAGTTCACCGTTTAGGCTTTTACACTCACACAAAAACAACTACAACAAAGTTTCATGGGCTGGAATATGATTTTTTGTTTTAACCTAAAGTGATTAAGTAGTAGTGATAATCATTTATCATATGACTAGTAAATGATAGGAATATAGCGAAACTCAAGCACAAAAATATAAAACACACTGGATCAAGCAATGCCATCAGAGAGCCTGTCATTTCCTTACAACTCAAATAATCACACGAGGGCAGTGCTGCACAATGTTAAAGTTTCGTCAGTTACTCGCCCTGAAACTGAATTACTTTTTTTTTTTCATGGAACACAAACATATTTATGTATTAATGCAATTATAGGAAACATGGAGAATAAAACTTATATCTGACACATAAGCAACAGAGTGTCATGAAACTGATATAAACTGATATTAATGATTATAAATGAGTCGCTTTAAACTTTATTCCAGAACAATCCTTGCTCCTTAAACTTGCACTGATAGTACATTACTGTAACATGTAACTTGAAATGAACCCAGAACCTAAAAGGGGTTTGTGGTTGAGGTTTATATTAAAGGGACAGTTCACCCAAAAATGAAACTTTGATGTTTATCTGCTTACCCCCAGGGCATCTGAGATGTATTGACTTTGTTTCTTCAGTAGAACACAAACCAAGATTTTTAACTGAAACAATTGCAGTCTATCAGTCTTATATTGTAAGTGGATGGGAATCACGGCTAGAAAAAAAAAAAAAAAACATACACAAACAAAATCAAATGAAACCCTGTGGCTCGTGACGATACATTGATGTGTAAAGACACAAAACGATCATTCTGTGCAAGAAATGTAACAGTATTTATATCATTTTTTATCTCTGATTCACGCAATGTCTGTAAGACTGTTAGGACTCTCCTGAGCGTGTTCTCAGCTGCATGTGCATGAGGCATCTTCTTCTTCTTGCTTGCTTTAACCTATCTCTCAAATGGACCATTGACCCTCTATCTACAATCTCGATTAGGAGTGTCAATGGTCCACTTGAGAGATGGCGGATACTGTTCAGTTTCTTGCACAGACCGATCGTTTTGTGTCTTTACACATCAATGTATCATCACAAGCCAAAGGGTTTAATTTGTTTTTTTTATGTATGTATTTTTTTTTTTTATATTTGTTTAAATATGTTTTAGCCGTGATTCCCATCCACTTACATTATAAGACTGATAGACTGCAATGGTTTCAGTTAAAAATCTTGGTTTGTGTTCTACTGAAGTCACCTACATCCTGGATGCCCTGGGGGTAAATAGAAAAACTAAAATTTTTCATTTTTGGGGAATTATCCCTTTAAGGCTTGAGTTTTTTTTTTTTTTTTTTTTGGAGGCTGAGTTGAATCAAGTTTGTTTTTATTTGTCATTTGCACAGCTTACACCCGGTCCACTGGGCACTGAATGCTTGTGACAAGGCTCAGATGGCAGGACAATAACAGTAAAGAAAAACTAGACTGACATTAAACACAAGTGCTAATTCGAATAAAATACACTGTCATTCAAATGTTTGGAGACAGTAAGGAAGTATCTTATGCTTAACAAGGCTGCATTTATTAGTTCAAAACTACAGTAAACAGAGTAGTATTCAGAAATATTGTTACGAGGTAAAATAACTGTTTTCTATTTCTGAATGTTCAGCAGTCATTATTCCAGTCTTCAGTGTCACATGGTCCTTTAGAAATTTCTTTTTTTTTTTTATTGAAACATTTATTTGTAATAGAAATCTTCTGTAACATTATAAATGTCTTCACTTTCAGTTTTGATTAATTTAATGCATCCTTGCTGAATAAAAGTATTATTTTTAAGTGTGTACATACAGTGAATGTACAGTATAGAACAGTGCAGGACTATGACAGTACATTAAAAGTGAAATGTAAAATGAAAATAAATACTACATTTAACATTAGGGTAAAATAAGCAACAATCAGTGACATGATGGTTCAGGTTGAGGTTGAAAAGTTCACATTAAGGTTATGAAGGAGGTTTTTATGTTGAGGTTAAGGGGGAGGCTGGTTTTGTGGTTGTGGTTAGTTAGGAATGAAGCACAGGTTAAGCGCAAGACTGATTTTAGCCTTAAGTTTGAAGTTGGACTGAGAATAAGCTTTGTTGGTTTGAGGTTGAAGTTGGGATTCAGTCTTAAGTTAAAGGAATGTTCAAGGTTCAATGTAAGTTAAGCTCTGTCAGCTGCATTTACGCCAGTTACCATAGGAAATAATTGTGTCCCTTTGCTCTTGAAGTAAACCATGTGATTTACATTAACTTTAAAATAACATTGAAAAGTGTCAAAAAGCATTTATTAGTATAACCACCCCTTACCAACAGAACACAGAAATCTGTAAACTTCCTCTGTTAAGGTAAGACATTATTTATGAGCCTTTCAAACTGCAGGGAACACTTCAAATGTCCTCAAAAGTAAGATAGGTTTCATATTAACAGATGGCCTCACTCTCTCTCTCTTACTATTTGTTTCCTCAGCTAAATTCACAGAAGCTCTGCTGCTTACATTCTGGACACAAAATTGTAGTAGTGAACCCCACACCCCTCACACATTTTCCTGGTATGACACAAACATCTACACGAAAAACATTTCATGGAAAGCAACCACAATATCAAAATACTGGCTAATACTGAGAAAGGTGACACAAGGATCGGGCATTTTTCTATTTACACTCATTATAGATAATGCCCACATAACAAATTAATACAAAACACAAGTAAAAATAGCTTTAAACTATCTTCAGTGTAACTGCCTAGCAAGTAAACAGCAAAAACACATGAGCAGTGATTGTGTGAAAAGCAGGACTAAGAGAATAAATTGGAGTTAGAGGTGTTTACAGTGGCTCAGTGGGGTGAGCGAGGTCAAGTCCAAGCCTACACACCTGTTTCCATCTGCATATACAGAAACAGAAAAAAATAACAAGTGAGCTTCGTCTTTGACATGTTATCTCACACTGTGAGTTCTTGAGTACAATTTGATTGTCATAACTTAAGATGAGTCTATGTTCTGATCATCTGTCTTCACTAAATCACTTTTAATATCGTCAGTGTTCAGTCTCAAGTATGATGACATAAAGGTCAGGCTTACCAAAACCATCTCTACACACACGCATAGATCTGTCAAACCTGCTTCCACAAAACTGGATGTACATGTACAAACCATGAACACACACACACACACACACACACACCCTTAACCCCCATCCGCTGGCTGGGCCGGACTCATCTGAGTCGTTGCCATGGTGACGGACCTGGTGAGCAGGCATCACCTTAGATACCTCAAACAGATAATCTCAGCTAAACATATGCACACGCAAATGCACACAACCTTGACCAGGTAAGACATCCACACACACACATACCATGAACATACAACTGATAACATAATAGCGTAGAATACTGAATATAAGCACAAGTGAACCTGCAATTAGAGGTCAGCTTCAGATGTTTAAATAGAGAACAGACAAAGCCCACCAGAAGACTTACTTTCACTCCAGAATTGTCAGTGTTATAAGGACCTCAAAATCTTGGTAAATCATTCCAGATCATATTTAGAAGAAATTTACATATGAAGAGTTCAGATGCAAAAGCCTCTAAATGCCATCTGAAATTTTCATCTAAAATTAGGACTTTTATAAAAGCTCCCATGCTTAGGTTGAGTCATATTACTTTAATGGCAATGTACAGGTCCTTTTCCAAGCTATTAAAGTGAAATAACTGAACATAAATATAGGAGCGTGATAACAATCCTAATTTTAGATGAAAATTTCAGATGGCACCTAGAGGCTTTTGCATCTGAACTCTTCATATAGAAAATGGTATTAATTAAGTCTGTTTACATTTTTTTATACATTTTGTTAATAAGGATAAATTACTTATGACAAACACAACTTTGCTTTATAAATGTATTTCTATATTTTTATAGTTTTTTAAATTATAACAATATATTTAAAATATATAATATAGACGCTCTAATACACATTCTAAATGCACTATTTAGAATTTGAATAATATCAATACATTATATACTATATCACTATTCAGAACTGTGGGGTTGCTAAGTTTTTGTGCTCTCTCAAGACTGTATTTATTTGATAAAAATACAGTATAATTATTGTGAATTATTATTATAATTATATTAATATATAGACAACGTAAATAATTCAGTTTTATATTTTAATATATTTATGTATAATCCTGCAGAAATCATTATAATATGCTGATTTTACACTCAAGAAATGCTTATTATTATTATTATCCATGTTGAAAACAACTGTGCTGCTTGATATTTTAGTGGAAACCGCGCTGTTCTTCTTCTTCTTCTCTTTGATGAATAGAACAACATTTATCCCTCTCAACTTTTCAAAAATGCTCATAAAAAAATCACATTTATGTCTATACATTTCAATATGGAAATAAGAAAGACCAAATCTTTATTTTATCTTATCTGTAATACCAACAGATACCATAGAAAAGAACAGGATTATGCCAGATTATGTCTGGATGAGATAATTGTGAATAATCTTGCCAGTGATCCTTTTTCAGGAAATGGGATTAGACTTCAGAAAATTGACATAGAAATGAGAAAGAGAGGAATGGGAGACAGGCAAGAAACCAGAGATCAAGGAAAAAGGGAGAAATTAAAACGTAAAGGAGGTATGAAATGTATAGTTTGATATGAGGGTCATCCATAAAAGCTAAATATTCTGTTTCATGACAGATATGATGCTGAATAAAAAGAAAACATGATGCATTTTGTCTTCTTTTTTTTCTTTTGGGTAAATTTGTGTCACTGTGACAGTTTTGTGCATATGTATGCTTGGATGGATGGATGGATGTGTTTGAATTAGGTGTGTTTGTTAGGAAGAAGTGGTGGATTAAGGGATTATGGTGAGTCTGATCATGTGATTGTCATGGTCTGTGATGACCCTACTTACAAACAGATTACCCTGGTGAAGGTGAGGTAGCTTCCTTTCCTTTCTATTTCCTCCTTCTGTCACTTCATCCATCCTTTTGTCAGGACAGCCTGTCATCTCATCCCTCATGGTTGGGCTGAAGTCTCTACCTTCTGTGCTGTCCTGTACTGAGCCAGGAGACCCGAAAACACAAACCTGCACAGAAACGCTCATTTCTTATTATTCCCCTTTCGGAGGAGTCCTCATCATCTTGACATTTCCTTCTGGATTCTTTGACCTGGAGATCCAGGCACACACACCTGATCTGCCAATGCAGAGGTGAGTAACACAATCCAGCACTCCGATCCCATCTCCTCAAACACCTGCAGATGGACAAACTATCAGTTAAACAATGTGTTTTGCACCAAATGTTAGATAAATGAGATGGAAATTAGCATTATAAAAGCTAAGTCGATTCCCAGCCGCTTCCTTGAGAGCAGGAACTGGCCTAAAACTATCACACCCATCAACAAAAGCTTACTTTGACATAGTAAAGTTTAACAAGATGAAAAACAACAGAACTTCTAAATGTGTGAGAATGATAACATAGCTTTCAGGTCCTTCATTTTCAATTTCAGAGAGCCTATTCAGAGAAAGGCACTCATTTGACTTTGCATTCAGTTCATTACACATATATAGCTGCATGTGTCATGGCTATTATCTGGCATGGTTTGAGTGGCCGAAATCACTTCAGAGTTAGCCCTCCAGCGTAAAATGGGTTCATGTTACATTTAGCAATGCAATTAAGTGCCACACATTTGTCCACCCCAAAACACATATGCCTACAACAGTTATTGTTAAACCATAATAAGTACAGCTTATTGAAGTAGAAATATCTGTACTAATTGTGGTATAAATTATGGTTAGCATAGTTTGAATGTACATGGTTTCCCTTTTTTTGTGTGTGTGTGACTATTTTAGGATGGTTGCAGCAGTGGAATGTGTTTTCAAGGAATACACGAACAGAACAGCTGCTAAACTTCTTTAACCATCAAAAAAAAAAACAAAAAAAAAAAAAAACAGTAACTGCCAAATAACGAAGTGGAAATTAGTATGTTGTTGCAGTATTCTTTTAAAGTATATCTGTGAAGAGATCGATAAACAAGTTGCGTCAGGTTCGTGAGATGCAGGTGTTGCTTGGCTCTCTGGCGACCTCTGTTGAAAAACTTGTGAATTGCAGACTCGTCTTAGTACAATTTAAAGAGTGTTTATCGCTGAATTTGGGCAGCACTAATTAATCCTGTTAGCAGTTAATTATACTAAAGTGTCTCCCTTTGTTTCCTGTGACGTAGCGTCGCAGCTCTATCTTTTGGATTGGTAAACAGGGACTTGTGATCACACTTTTTCTCTCAGACTTCACACTTTTTTGTTGTTATTGTTGGTGGTGGTGGTAGCTATTATAAGCCTATTATAACTGACAATGTCTGACACAAAAAGCTGTTGAAAATTGCGCCAAGAAAAAAATAAATAAATAAATAGATGTCTCTATGTCTTTATCTCCAGACATTATCCCTCTCCAAGGAGGCTTTTGTGCGAGTTTTGGGGTGAGGGGCCCTGAATCCTCTTGCTCAGCTCTATGGCTGGAAGAAAACACACGTTCGTCCTCCTCTCCCTGTCTCTTCTATTCCTCCTCTGTCTCTTCACTCGTCCTTGTGTTTGTGGTCCTGCCCGGGCCCCTCTTCTTGCTGGCCAGCCTTTCCTGGTGTTATGGGGGGTTCCAGATAAAGACTGTTTGGGTCAGCCTGACCCAGCTGCATTTGGGATGGAGTGGGAAGGCCGTGTGGCGATATTTTATGAGGACACACTAGGACTTTACCCATATTACACTGCACAGGATCGTCCTGTCAATGGTGGCCTACCACAACACACCAGCCTTGACCTTCACCTCCAGAGGGTGGAGGGCGACCTGACGGCCTCGTTACCCCAAGCAGGAGCACCTGGTTTAGGGGTGCTGCGCTGGCAGGAGTGGACGCCTCAATGGAACAGGAACAGAGGAATTAAAACAAAGTATCTTGTGGAGTCGAGGGCACTTCTCCAGCAGTTTTTTCCAGACTGGAGCACAGAGGAAGTGGAGAAATGGTCACAGGTGATGAAAATCACAACATATAATGAAATATAAGAAACTATTATTCTGTATTATGTTGAAGAAATTAATCATATGATTTAATTTCCTGTCAGGTTGACTATGAAGCAGCAGCACAGTCCATTATGATGGAAACCCTGTGGGAGGTGAAGAGACTCCGCCCACAAAGATTATGGGGCATGGCCCCATTTCCTAACTGCTATAACTTTGACTCCACCCAGATAGCATTAGCCAATTACACGGGACGGTGCCCTGCGGCAGAGATGGCCCTTAATGATGAGCTGATGTGGCTGTGGAAGCGAAGCGGTGCCCTCTATCCAGCCCTCTCACTGCAGAAGCTTCCAGAGGGCACTAAAGGGACGTGGCTTTATGCAACCAATCAGATCAGAGAGGCTTTAAGAGTGGCGGCTCTTTCTGGGACTACCTTTGATCTTCCTGTGTTTCCACTGATCAAGATTGTGTACATCTCTTCTAACTCCTTTCTCTCAGAGGTAATGAATAGTAAGATGTAATCTACTGAATAAGCCAAAATAATATAACAAATATAATATAATTGAATAATATCTGTGTACCCTATAAGGGCTTACTCAGTACAACCTCATATGTCTGTATTGAATTCGTATCAGATTGATCTGGTGAACACAATTGGAGAGAGTGCTGCTATGGGAGCATCTGGAGTCATAATATGGGAAAAATCCTTAGAAGTTAAAACACAGGTAACCATTCAATCATTTGTCCATTTTTCCAGCAACGTTCAAAAGTTTGATGTCATTGATAATTATTTATTCAGCATGGGTGCATTAAATTGGTCAAAGTTGATCATAAAGATATTTATAACTTTAGAAAAGATTTCCATTTGAACTTTCTAAAAGTTCATCAAAAAATTATTCACAACTTGTGTGTATTATACATGCATACCCCTCCACCTTCTAGTTTATTCATTATAATACTTTTCATTAGTCATTACAGATTTCTGTAAGACTGACTTTATTTACACATGCATGTGTGTCTCCTACAGAAATCCTGCTCAGAGTTTGGCTCATACGTTCGTCAGGTTCTTGGCCCATATGCTGTCAATGTGACGACTGCAGCACGTCTCTGTGGAGTCTCATTGTGTCAGGGCCGTGGACGCTGTGTGCGTAAGAAACCTGAGGACCCCACATACCTGCATCTTCCATCAGCCCACTTTATGCTTCTCCCACAAGGGGCAGAAGGTGTCCGGGCCACGGGAGAGCTTCCCACTGCTTACATAGACCTCTGGAAGAAGGACTTCCGCTGCCAGTGGTTCGAAGCCTTGGAGGGTGCAGCAGCAGATCAAGAATCAGGCGTGGTGCTGGAAAACCGAGGGAAAATAACATCGCCAACAGTGAAAACAGTGGCTGGGATGAGCCAGAGTCAGAGTACAGCAGTTCCAGTGATTCCAGTCACAGTAGTGCCTACCAAACAGCCAGTGGACAGTGGCAGTTCTGCATTTATTACTCCCATCATCCTTCTCTCCTCACTGGTTCTTCACTTTGTTTGACGAGGAGACAGCTGGAGTCTCTAGGAACTTTTGTGAACCTCTGTTGGCCTTGACTTTGATTGCAAAAATATTTTTAATATAAATACCCAAAAGAATAACTCTGTTAAGAGGATAGCTTTTGTGAAAGACAATCTCAAAGACAGATTTAGATTCACAATCTGAACATGACTGAATAAACAGATCTGTTCTGAATCACACTTGAATATGAACTACAAAACTTATTTTAGATAAAAACATTTTAAAGGGGTACTGCCATCTTTGACCCCCACTTGTTCCAAACTCCTATGAATTTGTTCTGTTAAACACAAAAGAAGATATTTTGAAGAATGTGAGCCACTGACTTCAGAAGAATGTAAAAGAAAATACTGGAAGTCTATACCATCAACAAATGTTTGGAATAAGTGTAGGGTTTTTTTTTTTTGAGGGGGGGGGGGGGGGTTGGGGGGGTATCCATTTAATCTACATACAAATGAATGGTTTTTTAAACAAAATTAGCTACCTTAATGTACTATATTATAATAATAGACCGAGTTCAAACAGACTAGCTACGAGCTGAATCATTTTTTAAACATATAAATTACGATTATTTTGTTCCAGCAAAAATAATTGTGATTGGAGTTAATATCATACCTTTCTTTTTCCATCATGAAAACAGATTATTTAACATATATGTCTGCATTAACCCTTCATATCATACACTAAATGACAAAAATATTCTTGACTAAGATCTTTGACTAAGAAATTGATACTTATATTCAGCAAAGATAATCAAAATCTCTGTCACACGTCTTACGAAGGTTTGACGTTGTGTATATATATATTTATATATATATCACAACGTCAAACCTGCGTACAACATCAAACCTTCGTAAGACGTGTGACATGACAGCGATAGCACAATCATAATATGTCCTGAAAGCAGCTGGACCAGGGTGTAACAGGCCTATATCTGTCTAAACTAAAATATAATCAAATATTTAGTCTCCAATTTATCTTTAACATTTAAGATAAAAAAAGAAAAATAAGTCAGCCAAATGCGTGCTTTATCTGACCTGCCTGTCCCAAACAAAGCCATCCGCCATAGTGAAAATGTAAAGCCTTTCCAAACATTCAGTGACAGATATAAATGACTAGGCAAATCTTCTGATTTGTTAATTTAAGGAGGATAACAACTACAATATCCAAATTGAACAAATAAATGTGTGCATCAGTTTACGTATCTGTGAATTCATCAGAGATTATAAGTGGTGACAGAGCAAAACCTTTTATCCCACAGTGTAAATTAATCCAGGGCCATTTGAGGACACAAACTCTCTCTCTCTCTCACTCACACAGTACACACAAACAAGATGCTCTATCCCTGATAATTTCACAGATTAATAGTGCAGATCAGGGTGCAGCTATTACTGAGCTCAGCAAAACAAGCAGACAGAAGACTCTCAAAAGAAAACAACTGTATGTCAAAAAGCAATGAACATTTTTCACATTAGTCAGAAGACTCACAAAAATCAAGTCTCATTCTAGCAAATTTATTTTGGTTTATATAATAATGTAAAATATACACTGATGGCAGATTGTTGGACAAATCAGTTAGCAAGACAGTGATTAAGAGAAAGACGGTTCAAACAGTAACAGATATATTCAGATCATTTGCAAAAAGAAACTTTCATCCATCCTGTATTTCATTTTATTTTTTTACACCCACCTCCAATCTCTCCTCACATTTCTCTGATTTGTGGGGTTTTCCCTGTGATAATCACTTGCAGACAACAACACAGTTAAACAAAGGACAGGACATTTGTCATTACTCTCAATACGGTTATCAAGAGTCCAATACTTGTAGGTGGTTATTTCCAGTGCTTGTGTTAAGAATCGTTCATCCAAAAAATGACACTTCTGCCATTATTTACTCACCGTCATGTCATTTCGAACCTGTATGACTTTCTTTCCTCTGAAGAATTCAAAAGAAGATATTTCTATATCATGTACTGGCCAATCTTTTCCATGCAATTAATGAAAGGAGACTCTTAATGTAGACTGAAGCTTTCAAGCTTCAAAAACATGTAGGTGTATCATAACAGTAGTTCATGTGATGTGTGCACAACTCTTCCGAAGTCATATGATATCTTTGTGTGAGAAACAGATTCAAAAGTAAGTTGTTACTCATGATTTGTGGTGAGCATAGTCTTCACAAATTCTCCTTTGGCACTCCATGTAAGAAGGTCATACAGGTTTCAAACAATATGAAGGTGAGTAAATGATATTGGAATTTAGTTTCAGGTGAACTAACTGATCTGGGATGCATAGCATCCATCCTGCAGAAACACAGACGTCCGGGAGGAACAAGTATACACAGAGCATGGCTTCCATACTGACAAATATTGGTGTTAAACTTCTACTCTATGTCTTAAATTTGAGGCCATTACAGATGTGCATTTAACACGCAATCTGTCAATATACGGTACCCACCGATAGTTCCATACACACACACTGACTTCATAAACAGGGGAAATGGTAACACCAATCAGTTTCCCAAAAGCCACCAACAAAGAGTGCTTCCTGTGGATGTTGGACGGCATGAATCAGAGGGAGGAGTCTATTTTGCCGTGCAAACATTCTAAAGGGGAGGAGCCAGGTTAAAAGGAGGTGGTTAAAGATGTGGTCTCCAAAGCGGAAGGGTGAGAAACAAGCTGTCTATAAGGGGACGACACTTGCAGAGCATTGCTAGTAAACATTATAATCAGCAAAATGGTTCCATTGCACGGTGTGTAGCAGCCTGACTGCCGAAGGTGGAGCCTCTGTTTTTCTCAAGGGGTGGAGTCCCCATTCAGACAGGGGGTGTGGTTTGCTGCCACAGTTACTTGCAGACGGTTTCTAGGGCATCAAGGGTTCGTTTGATGTCTCTGATCTGAGCAGCTAGAGCATGTATAGGTTGCATGGACCGATCTAGCTCCTCACAGCGTGCCATGAGTGTGTACATTCCCTGGAAACACACACACACACACACTATCAAAACACAAAAGAACATTTAAACTCACCCGAATTGATAAATAAAAGTCACTCTCACCTTTATACTCATGTCCACTGACTCTCCCAAACTGTCCACAGAATCTCTGTAGGTCTGGATATAGCCCACACTTAAAGCAGTCATCTGGAGAGACACAAGATTTTAATTCAAATTCAAAGCAATATGTGCATAAATACATAAGTGAGTTCAAATGAGAGTTGCATTCATAAAAAGTGAAGCCAAAAAACCTATCAAGTTTTAAAACCCTTAAAAATGTTTTGTATTTTTGCACACATTGAACCTACAATGTGATTTGATCTTTCTAGAACAAAATAAAGATAATTTATTTTAAATTAAATTATATATACTACTGTTCAAAGGATTGAGGTCAGACAGATGGCAAGGGGACAATAGATGTTTCAGAAATGGCTATTCTGTAGTAAAGGTCTGTGAAACAGTATGCAAATTGGCCACGAAAGAGCACCAGAACAACATCAGTGGAATAAGGTGAAGTGTGAAGTTGAGGGGGATTTCCTTTATATAGTCAATAAAAATGACCTTGAGACCATGTGTCTAAAAAGTAGTTCAAAAATAGCTAAAAATATTGAGGAACAGCACTATTTATTTGCAGGCTGCACTGGTTTTGGTATTTTTAAATGAGGATTAAGCGTCCAAATATTTTTTGGTTGGCTGTATCTGATCCAGGGTAATACTCACATTCTGTATAGTTCCATTGAGGCTTCGCAGCATCAGTTCTACACTCTGAGCCACATCCTGTGTGTGTTTGTGCAGGTCTACCAGCACTGACGGGTCAATGGGCGGAATATCAGCCGGCCGACGCAAAGAGCCACGACCACATACCACAGGCCCAGAACAGTCCGCTGAAGTAGCCACACACAGATCAAATATTACTGCTACATAACATAAATGATAAAAAATATTTGACACCCTTAGATACTCACAATCTGTGTCCAGGCTCAGCCGCGAGCTCAGTTTTATCTTCTGTTCAAGATTTTTGGTGATGAAGTGCGTGAGATCTCCATCATGGCTGACGGTTCCCTCCAATTCGAGGGCGCTGGATATGGTAGCCCTGCGTCCTTCCATCTGTCCACCTCTAGCCCCGCCTCCTCGTGCTCCGCCCCCACACGCCCCACTGATCTCATCAAGGCTCTTACTGTCCTGCATGCCACGCACGACTCGATCTCGCTCTGGTACTGACCGCACTCGCACCTCTGCCATCACGTGAGCCGGGCACGGAGAATCGTCCAGGTCTGGCAGCAGAGGGGGTGTGGCCTGGTCGGGAGGAGGGGCCGGAACAAGGGGAGGGGCTTCATCAGGAGAAATGGAAGCATCTGGCTGGACTTCATCTGAAGAATCCGGATTGGCCCATTCATCATGTTCTGAGCGAGTGGGAGGGTGTTCGGTTGAGAGCGTACCAACTGGCTGTAATTTGTGCAGATCAGTATATATATATATATATATATATACATATATTAAAAAGCAACAGATATTTGACTTACACAAGTTGGACATAAAGTTAAATTATTTCACTATTAATTCATTAATTAACTGAACTAAAAGTATTAATTTATTGGAAATATTGCTACAAAAGTCCTTTAATGTAATTTATGAAAATTACTGTTACTACTATTATTATGTAATCTGTAGAATTCTTTTTTTATTATGTTAGCATTTATAATATTATATGTAATACTTTAATTAATTGTTGTATATATGTAATTATTATAAATTCATTAAAAGGAGTACCAGAGCATGGATTAGATTTAGCTTTTTAAATGTAATAATTTGTAGGACATATTTAATTATTATTCATTATTTTGTTGTTATGATGTTAGTTATTTATTGTATCATACTTCTTATGTTAGTTAGTTAAAAAATAATAATTAGGGTTGCAAAGGGGTGGAAAATTTCTGCTAATTATCTGGAAACTTTCCAAATAAATCATGGAACATTTTTCAAAAGTTCTGTATAGTTTCCAGAAATGTTCCATCCCTTTGCAACCCTATTAAAAATATTACGTTTTTATTACATTATACTCTAGTATTAAATTGAATGAGTAACAGTGTACATCTCTGATCTAACCCCTTACCTGTACAGAAATAAGAGTCTCCTTTTTTGGCTTGAGCTCTCCCTTGTTGACACTGTTCACCTCTCCATCACTTGTCTTTCTCTCATCCTCCTCACCCCTCCATTCTTCCAGTTCTTTTTTAGAGCGGCCGTGTAATAGCTCAGTCTTAGTAGAGTGCGTGCCCTTGTGTGAGCAGTCTTCAGTTGGAATATGTGCACATTGGATGTGTTGAACCAGTGACTCTGAGTGATCTGTGTGTGGCTGGAGTGTGTGTTTGTCTCTACATGAGTCCATGTGGTGAAGTGTGTGTTTGAGAGTCTCTGAGAGGGCAGGCGACCCCTCATGAGGCTCTAAATCAGCCCCATCCCTAAACATTAACCCCTGGGTGGCGAATCCATGAGGTCCTGACAAACTGGATGCATTGGAAGAGTCAGAGGTGTCCACACCATTGCTTGCTTCTTGCGAATCCTGACTGGTCACAGAAGAATGGCTCATCCCTCCACCCGCTATAACAAATCATCATCATCATTAGTGATGTAAAGCTAAAGTTAAATGTGATGTAAGACATAAATTCTTATTCAAATTAGCACAAAGAATGATAATGTATACCAGATCATTCTTAATTTATATTTAATGCCTGAGTTAGCATGCTCATTTATGGTAAATTCACCATACAAACAAAGAGTGTGCAATTTTAATTATATAGGAAAAATGGCATATAATAAAAATCTTATTATTATAATAAATCTATTTATTCCAATGAAAGGATGAAAAAATAAAATATGGCATCATGAAATCTTTCATGTAGAACTACACAATGGGGAAAATAATATAAGGCAACATTGCATATCCAATTCATTTAAGACAGAATTGTGTTAGTATCATTAAGACAATAATTGGTAATAATATTTGAAGTTTTAGTAATTTCGTTGTATGTCTTTTTTCAATATAATATTTAATTTCAGTTAACAATTAAAGAATGAAAAATGTTTTACATAAGTTATTAATTTATTCTTTATTTATTATGGTTGTGCAATTAATCACAAAACCTTATTTTTCACAAACGATCTTAAGTTTCACTTATCATATTTAATGCCTCGATCAGTTTCCTGAGTCTGTTTTGACAGCTGTCAGTTTACTCATTAATTTATTACGTTTATTAAGTTTACTGACAAGCTATGAGACCTAAATATATCTTATCTAGTGATGAAGTGTCTCTTTAATGACAGATAAACTGAAATCATATGACGCAGAAATCACCATCAACAATGATTTGCGAGTCTTAATTAAAAATCCTGACGCACAAACAACGTTAATCTCACAAACATTCAGCATCACAACCTGACGAACCGACGCAGATCAACCAAAACATAAATATATGATAATAAACGGATCAGTGATCCCCTGACGTTAGCTGTAAGATAAGCTTTAGCTGTAATGCAGGCCTCTGAATTTCAGCGAAAACCTGCAGCCTTATGTCTATTAATCTTGAGTTTGGGTTGTTTTGTAGTTTTGTAGTTTTGTAGAGTTTTGTCAGATGTATTTAATGCAGTGGAGGGTTTGTGATGTTAAATATTTACCTGCAGCTCTTCGCCCAGGATGAAGGTTGCCAACTGAGTCCGCACTAAATATTTGTCGTACTGAAACAAAACGTTGGGTTTATAGTTCCGCATAACATTTAGAGATAAATATCATGACATAAAAGACGTTCGTAAAATTGCATGTAAACGTAATTGTGTGGTTTTATATATTCATACCTTGATGTAGTTTATCAAAGGCTTGAGTTATAGAATAAATCAATAATAAACCTAGGGTTAATTATTTATTTATATGCCCAAAGAGAGATGTCTAGACAGCCTGTCCAGACAGACACAGTACACAGATTTCACCACAAGGGGCGGTAGACGCCGTGGATTGATTCAATAGCTGCTGGCGAGGCTCTCTCCCACGTCCTGTGCAGTGGGCTGTGTGTATTTTTATCCTGCTCTCATTTTATAGTCTGGAATTAAAGGAATTGTCAACCACATCAGCAAAGCTTAGGTCAGCTTTGACCCTGTCACAAAACCCTGACCAAGACCAAAACCTCTAAGATCCTGTCATTATCCAAAAAACCTCCTCCTGTAATAAAGCCCTCTGAAGTAAAGCCAGAGTAATGCTGTGAGTCAGTCTTGACCCTTACTTACTCTCTCTCTCTCGACCTCTTTAGGGGACTTTAGTCAACATGAAACAACATTCACAAGTCAGTTTAAATTGGTAATTTGATCTATTTCTAAGTGAAAAAATGTAGTCAACGTGAAAACTGTAGGGCAGGACTTCATTATTATTCATCAGGAATTGATTGGACTGTAAAAAGTGTTCGTTCCATACTGGAATAAAGCAGTTTTGAAGGACTACTTTCTAGCAGATTTCAGAATTTGCTTTTGAGGAGGCTTTTTTTTTTTTTTTTACGGTTGTGAAGTCTGAAGGTCAAGTTCACTTTACTGTTATCTTGATGTAGCATATCCACTTTAAATATCCTGTTATTTGCAAAGACCTTGACGTTTACATTAATTTACAGCATTAACTATTGGCATTTAGAAAGACAGAAGACTAAAACATACCTACATGACAATTTAAGGTGACATCAGCTGAAAAGGAAATTAGTTTCAGAGGTGGAGAAAATTATTATACTTTGATAACCTTTTTTTTTAACTGTGGTATAATATATGCTGAATAATTGTTCTAAACAAGATCAAAACAGTGAATTAAGAATGTATACATCAAAATATCTTCCTTGACATAAAATAGATCAATTTTTCTCATTTATTTTCTGTTTCTCCTCCAGTCTCTCCCCCTCACTTCCTTATTTGCATCACCGATCTCATTTACGCACATATAGGCTCTCTGACTCTATTTGGTATTCAGTTCTGTGTTTTAAGGGGCAGCTGTATCCAAGGCAACCCGCCCAGTCAATTTCCCAGTGTCCTGTCATTTATAAGCAGAATGCAATATACACTAATGCGCTCATGGAATTCAAATGCTTGTCACACAGCAAGCAGTGGCCAGAGAAAATTCCAGCACATGTTTGTGCATGTGAGGGTGTTTTTCTGTTTTTATTATACAGACCAAAGTACTAATTCAGTCATTTTTCTGGTACTGTATAAAGCATTATATTGTATGTGAATGTTATTATTATAAAAAAAGTGGAATACATTAAGTAGTGCAATGCTGAATTCTGTTCTTTTCTCTCAATTTCATGAGAGTCTTCCAAAACACTTTATTCAAGGTTCAGAGTCCATTAATGAAAACCAGATTTACAGTTAAAGGTAAGACAAAGTCACATGTTTCACAAGGTTTAAATAATTGAGGGCAGGATTTACCTCTTCACATGTAAAACATGGAACATCTATTCTACATTTTCTTTGTTTATTTTCTAAATGTTATCAACATTCAAGTCTCTTGGCGAACCGAGCTGCTCCAACATATACACAGATCACTGCTTCTGTCTCCGTCATGTGGTTTGGGTCTGACCGCATTTTAATTTGCTCCTCTTCTCTCTCTGTTTGTACTGTACTTTAAAGCCTTTAAATCACTTTTTCTTAATTTATTTTTTGGTTTTCCATCTTTCTGAATGGAGGCCTTTCAGGGCGGGTGCCAAACTTCTTGGCAGTCATGCATCGTCCATGTGCAGAAGAAAGTAGCTGCCGTTTCAGTCCAGTAAAATAACGCACCCTTTGTGCCTCCATCGATCCCCAGAGAAACACATCGTTCATCATCCTACAGGATCTGCTGCATTTTGGGACTTTTGCTTTTGTCAATTCATTTAAATAAATGTCTTAAAACCTTATTGAGTGACGTCAGAGACAGAATTACACCCTATTTAAATATTAAGAAGAAAATAATACCATGTACAATTTTTACACTTAAAATTCAAGACAATAAACACAAAGCACAAAAACACAAGAAAATAAATACCATGAAAGATAAATAAGGCAATACGTTTCAGTACAGATGAAAAAGTGCCATCAACACTGAAGTCTTTTTAAACAAAGAACATTTTAAGATGCTCCCTATAACTTTGGAAGATTTGTCTTTTCTTCAACAGAGGATAATTTGGGGACACTCCCTTGCCTTAAAAAATGGTCAAATATGTTTAACACAGTCCTCAAATAATCAATTGGTTTTTAATACTAAAGTAAACACTTCTTCTTGACCACACCTATACCAGATCATTCTTAATTTGCTTGATAACAATCCTTCATATGATTCAGATACTAGCTTTGTTCCAAATCTTGGTGAGCTGCCTCATTGCCTACACAGGAAGCATTCTACTCATCACTGAACTCATTAAAGTGTAGTTAAGTCTCATGGTCACCATGGCTGCATTTTTTGATCAAGAATATAGTAAAGTAAAATAACTGTTTTCTATTTTAATATATTTTTAGAAATGTGATGGCAAAGCTGGCCATTACTCCAATCTTTAGCAACACTTGATCCTTCAGAAATAATTTTTAATTTACTGATTTGGTGCTCAAGGAACATTTATTATTAGTATCAATTATGAAAACAGCTGTGCTGATTTATACTTTTTGGACACAGTGCTACAACTTTTTGCATTTGTTTAAAATTGACATCTTTTGTAACAATGTCTTTACTGTTACTTTTGATCAGTTTAATGCAAAATCGTATTGCATCCAAACTTTTGATCACTCTATAGTGATACACTTCTTTGAAAGAATTGAATGAAATGTAAGTAAAATTTTCTATTTTCATCCTCCATCTTGCATGTATTTTTTTTAAACTTGCATGCAGGCAGCTCATTAGGTTTTGAAACAAAGCAAATTACTGTTATTATGATACTGTGTACATGTATTGTGTATATTGCATGTTTTGTTGTATTCTTTTGTTTTGAGCAGCTTTGTAAACACCTGTGATTCGGTCTATGCACTCCTCGGCAGCCTCTGTGCTGAACTCTGCATTCGGCTGCGGTTCTTCCGCCCCCTTCCTTTCTCCTTCTCGCCCCCTCCTCTTTGCCTGTGCCGATCTGCTTTCTTTCTGTCCTGTTTGTTATGCTTGTGGTTCCCTGATTCCTTGTTGTTGTGATGCTGACTGAGTTCTTTGCAGTGTCGCTCCAGTTTGCCGTGGTTGATCAATGCCATCACATCTTGGTACCATGGCTGGGTGGAGGCAAGGGTGGGGTGCAGAGCGGGGCTCCACACAATTAAACGAACAGTAACAGCTGTCCAGCGAAATCCATGCTCTTCAAGCTGACAATGATAAATGCCACCATGATTGAGCTCAGCCCGGGGAATGAGGATTCCCCTTTCAATGACAACCAGCTGCTCCCCAGATGTGACCTGGAAGACAGAAGGTTCACATTTAGAGATCAATTTAGAAATATAGCTCAATATTTGGTCATGTTTTTAGTTCATGCATGTACCTTATGTTGCTCCAAACTGTTCTCGCCTACGTCTTTAAACCAGGTGACCGTGGCATGGTGAGATTTGGGTAGACACTCCAGGTAGGTGCTATTACCCAAGGCAACAACTTGTGTCTTCTCCTCTGCGTCCACCTGAAGACCAGCTGAATAACAATGAATAGAATAAGTAAAGTCAAATGAATACATAAATTAAATGAAAGAATTGGGGCTTAAAATTTTAAATTAATAATTTATTAATAACAACAACAACAACATCAGTTATAATCATAATAATTATTACTACTACTAGTTAGTGCATGGCCTTTCTCACATAATATTATTTCATTATTATTATTATTATTATTATTATTATGTATTTTGTTTATTTTTAATGAATTTCACATTATTTTTATTATTACAATTATTATTAATTATAAATTACAAATAAAAATAATTATTTCTATATTATATATACATTTCTTATTATTATTATTATTATTTTGAGTTTTAATTGAATGTATTGTGCACATACACGCAGCATTTCACACCTCAAGCACTGCATTTCTATTTTTTGCATGATTTAATTACTTTACATTAATTGTAAGTGTTTTTCTAAAGGCCCATGTGGTGAACGTTTATTCAACCATTCAGTTTTAACCCAGATTTAATGAGCAATGAATGAAATCATAAAAACATAAATAAAAACAAAAATGACAGTGCTGTTCTAAAGCAGGTTGTTTAGCAATAGTTAATGTCTGGTTGCCTGTGTCTCTTACCTCCCTGTCTGACACACTGGTTCAGCGGGTTGCCGTCATCGTTAACCTGACGAATGTTTCTTCTGCAGACAGGGAGGAATGTTTCAGATCAGATTTATTTCAGATATCCCAAATACCAATACTTTCCGGTTTCAGTGTACAGGAAAGCGATGATGTAATGGATTCTATCAAACAAGCTGCCCATACAAGTGTGAGATGTGTGTCACCTCTTTGCAGTTGGCATGTAAGGGCTGCAAGAGTGGCCGTCCCAGGTGCAGTAAGGGTCTCTAGCGAGACAGCATTCAGCGCAGGCTTGGCCGTACAGATCACAGTGGAACAGACTCAACTGAATCACACCCTCTGCTGATCCAGCAAACAGCCACTGCTGGAAGCAAAACACACACACACACACACACACACACACACAAAGATACAATGATATGGGCTGTGATGTTAGTTATCACTTTTTTTTTCAGCAAAAAACTGGGTCAGAAACGCAAACATCTAAACCACATCTTCAGAATTACAGAGCACTTTCCATCCCAGATCTTCAGGTTTCAGTGAGTGTTTGATGGAACAAATGTGTGAAAACTCACAGTCTCATTTTAGATATCTTCCACCCTCTCAAATTGCCATGACGACAAGTTGGAAAGGTTTATAAAAGTGTGTTGGTGTATCTCACATGCATATGTCTGTGTATGTGTGCTTCCAGTGATGAACATGGTACCTTTTTCTTAGACAGCGTCATGGCAGTGATTGGTGACTTGTTCTGTTGAGTGACAGGAGATGAGCAGTTAATGCTTCAAGCTCAAATGATCATCCATATCTGGGATATTTTATCTGGAGAAATTTTACCTTAAAAACCTGCAGCTGTTCCAGAGTGATCTCCTGATTCTGTCCGTTGGCTTTAGGCAGGTGAATCGCTTTCAGAACCAGGCCAGAATCTGAATACACACATACAATACACATAATATTTAAAAACCGAATGGACAGGTCAGTCAAAAATTCAGTAAACCTACAGTATTCATCACAAACACACACCTGTACCAATGAACAGCACATCATATTGTCCATCCACCGCCTCCACTCTGTCCACAAGGAGGCGGGTCAGTTTATAAGACACGCCCACTCTGATGAGCAAAGGATGACCTCCAAGAGGACGTACCACTTCTTGCATTAAAGGATGTGTGCGGCTAAAGAAGATGACCTCATCAGGATATTCCCTTGTTGATTTGAACCCTCCATATGTGCTGCTGGGACACTGAAGATTGACAGAAAACTCAGTATTATGGTCCAGAAACTGATTTTCACCTGATTGATTTGAGTTTTTAGTCATTTCATTTTATTATAAACAAAGAAAAGATTATAATTTGAATAGTCCATAATCATAAAAAAAATAAAATCATCTTATCGTATGGGAACACTCACTGTTCCAGGTCTAGGATAGGGAACTCTGCCTGTATATTCTGTCCACTTGTACTGTTGACCCTCCCTATGAAGGAAATTTCCTTTAAAAGCTCTAATAATGTCCTGCATGTGGTAAACACACACAGCGGATCCATTCAAGACATTGCTGTTGGGAGAGGAAACAAACACACATATTAATAGAAACATTAATTGATTGAAAGATATACTTTAAGTAGACAGGATCAATTAGCAATCACGATGTACCAAAACAACAGAATTGATCTTATTCAGTTCACAGACATGCTTTTGACCAGACATAAATCCAATTAAAACCAAGCTCTGGTGGCATAAATGAAAGTGGCACATCAGGTCAAACGTGAAGCCAGCTGGCAGAGACTCCTTAGTTGAGGGTAAAATGTCACCTGATCTGAACTGAGATATTTAACACATTCAGTGGAACAGCTTAGCAGAGAGCAATAACATTGTCACTCTTTCCATACAGCTTTTTTTATATTCATACTTCATTGTGCACTCCACCCTATGCAGCCCTCTCCAAAACCTTAGACACACACACACACACACACACACACATATTTTCACAAAGATAGATGAAGGCATATGCTATTTGAGATCACTGATGTAAAATTGGTCCAACTTCTAATGTGTTTTAAACATCATGGGCTCATCATCAATGTCATCTTGGGCCAGCTGGAAAGTATGACTCAGTAATACTGCAGTTTTATCCACACCCTTAACCACATAGACACACTGGGCTGTCATGATGTGCACGTTTGTCTTTTCCATACAATTAAAGTGAAGGGTGACTAGGGGCCGTCAAGCTCTTAGCTCTTAGAACAGCTTATATTTATAGTCTTTTTCTCAGACAAATCTTTAAAACAGCTTTAGAGACCTGGAATGTAACACATGAGTCATCTGGACTAATTTGATGATGATTTTTGTCATTTTCGGATCTTGAAAGTCCATAGCCACCATTTAGTTTAGTTTTTTTTTTTTATGGAAAAGAGCAGCACCAACATTCTGCTAAACATCTCTTTTAGTCTCAAAGTATTCAAGGACAGTCTCAAGAATAATCTAAAAGGATTTTTTTTTTTTTTTAAGAAAGTGAAATGAGTTTGCAGTGACTTGAAGTTGAGTAAACTTCCCTTTTAATATCTTCTCTTAGCTCAAATGTGAGTCATTACCGTGAAATGTAGTGAATCTGATACCAGGTCAGTTTTTAAGACTCACCTGGTAGTTGTGAAGAGCCCATAGATGAGGGGGTTCTTTTTGTCCTTTCCACGCTGAATGAAAATATCCTCTACAGAAAAACAAAAAAAACAGGTTTAGAATATTAAACATGCTTTGTACGTGCTTTAGTCGATGCAAATGAGAAAGAGTGAGTGTGTGTGGTCTCTTATTCCCTCTCAAGGCTATATAAACTCATGAAAAGAATATTTACCTGGTCACACACTCTTTCTCTTACAAACAAACACGTGTAATGCAGCATTTTTGTGGTTTAATTTCTGTTCAAAAACACTCACACATCCAGACAAAACACCTATATCTTAACAATAAACTTGTGCTCTTGGGGGTATGCTAGTTCATTTCTGCATTCTCGCATTCCAGCCATGATAGATATGATCATACACCTTATCAAATCAAACAAACAAACGCACACACACACACACACACATTAAGATGGTGGTTCTCAACTGGTTTTGCTTCAGGACCCAAATTTTACATTGGACAATAAGCGATGACCAAAAACAATACAAAAATAGTTTTTTAACTATTAAAAGTAAACAAAAATGTAACATGAATATGACCATGAACTTCACAGACCAAACAATATGCAAGAGTGGGGTCAGCAAGACTGCTTTTTTAAAGAAATTAATGTATGTTTATAGCAAGGACACATTTAATTCATCAAAAGTGACAGGAAAGAATTTTACATTGTTAGAAAAAAATATATATTTTTATAGAACTTACTATTTATAATAGATTCCTGAAAGAAAAATGTTACCGTTTTAATAAAAATAATAAACAGCACAACTGGTTTCACTATTGATAAGGAATGTTACTTGAGCACCAAAACAGCATATTAGATTGATTTCTGAATGATCTTGTACTGTAAATGCAGCTTTGGTGAGCACAGGAAATTAATATTATTATTATTTTTTAAAACATTCAAATTTCTTAGCGAGTTTGATCAAACACACAGCCCTTGACAACAATAAAAGATACAGGGCACAACCCACCAGTTAGAAACCACAGTGTTAAACATTCACGCTACCGCGGACATGCTTTTGAAACCTGAGATAGATTTACTGACTCTCGTAAACTGTTAAAAACTAAGAACATAAACTAGATCAGTACTTTAAAATGGATGAGACCTTTATTACACACCGCTCTGGGCTCTAACCGCACACATAATCACAGACTCTTCGTTTTCCCCTCATATTTTACACACAAACCAAAAGAATCCCTTTAATTAAGCTTTCACACTCCCTCTTTCCCTCTCAATCCCATTACTATCCCTCATTTCTGTTCAACCTCTCCTCCCTCTCTTTCTAATTGTTTTCACTAACCCCTATTCTCTGGCTCTTCTTCTCTTTCACTTTTGTGGGGACGCTATAGTTGTGTCAATTTCATCCAACAAAAGCTTTTTTTCTCCTTGAGGGCAGATAGTTTTGTCTGCCCTGCACTTGTTGACACGTCTCTATCCTGCCCCTATCCGTCCTTATCCCTCCTAACCTCCAGCTCTCCTGCTCTCTGCTCTCCTCCCTCATCCTCATCTTGAGGTAGCCAGTAGATTGTGTGGAAACAGGATGGGGGTGTCACCGGAGACGTGAAAATCCACACACACAGATACTGGCGGCCTTCAAAACATTCAGCAGACCACCAAGACAAATGGCACATGCAATTGTGCACTCATTTTTAAATATATTTATCATCATATGGTTCAAATTTTAAAACATTCAGGGTGAACTTAAGAAAATTAGGTCACTTTTTGAAAGCACGTCTGTATATAACCATAAGGAATAATTTCATATAAGGTTTTTATGTTGAAATATATAACATTGAACTTTTAGAGCAAATATGTATTTAAATATATATTGTCCCTCTCTGTATCAAAAGCACATTAGAATGATTTCTGAAGGACCATGTAAGACTAGCTATGTTTCCACTTAAAGATTCAAATTTAACTTGTGTGCAAAATTGGAATATCACATAAAAACATTTGCGAATGAACCACCGTTTCCATCCAACGAGTCAAAGAGAGAGAGAAAAAAAACATTATTCAAATAAAAAAAATCTAACCAACCACAAACTTTGGAACAGTTCTGTACATGTACACACACACACACACACACACACCCCAACTGAATTAACTTAACATTATTTAAAATCCAAAACATAGCATACACTAATTTAGTTTAGCTTCAAATTCACAGCCACAGAAACTGGTGGCACACACACAGACATTATCTAAACTTATTTACTTAGACCGTAACACATTCTGGAGCATCTTCAATCTTGTATAACAAAACACACGCCAGTCCATTTTTTCTTAAGGACCTAAACTTCATCAGTTCCATATTTCACAATAACTTACAATTCTAACTCTGCTCTTTTAACAGCAAATCTTAAATTGTATCTGACTCATCGTATTGTCAGTTTATGCATGTTTCTTTATACAATCTATAAGCTGGCTTTTCCTGATTAACATTCACTGACTGCAGTGTGGTCTGGGCCATCATAACCATAGCAAGATGAGGGTCCGTGATGCAGGGGGAGATTATGGCAGATGTAGTGGTTTAGAGGCCATGGAGCACAATGTAAACAAGACAGAGAAGAGAATTCTTATAGATTACCACCATAGGGCAGCTAAGATGAGATGCATATTTACATTACAACATGCTTGCATTATATAATCATCAGAACATTTTTACAGTAAGTATTAAAGTGTTAACCAATCAGTACAAAGCAGATTCAGATGATCTTAATACTTTGTTAGGCCAAGAAATAAACACATTTCACAAGTCCCTAATAACTGAACATAACTGGACATGCACACAGCTAAACAAATTAAATAAACTCAGCTGTTTAAAGATGGCCATGGTGCTGGACAATGAATAGTTCCTTTCAGAGCCGCTTGCAGATTTGATAAAGTAGCAGCCAGATATGGAACCCATTCTTGAGTTCTGATTATTGCTTGTTTTATATGATATTTGGGTGGAATAGTTAGGGGACGTGCTATCTTCAGTGTAGTCACCACTGATAACTGAGATGAACATGTACTGTATGTGCTGTAACATGTATATCTTATAGATATATGAGTATGAGACTACAGTAAAACTTCAGTCAGAATGAGGATTCAAGAATTGTTTATTCTATGCAAGGTCTTTGTTTACACAGACTGATTGATAAGAAACCGGTTTCTGTCTGAGTCTGTGTGTGGTGTGTGTCTACTGATAAACTTTGTTCCTAAATCAGGGAAGTTTTGGCTTAAGACACACATACACACATTATCAACAGTACAAATTATATTCTTAAAGATGTACAATGTTATCTCAAAGCCTTATTTAATTTGAGAGGTTTGCTTACACTTTGATTAGGTAATCAAGCAGGAGTGAAAATGATTTATTTTATTTTTGTGCGTGTGTGTGGCATTTATCTGAAGGTGTCTATTACTCACGGAGTTTGTCAAAGTGTGTCTGTATGCCGTCGGGTCCTGGTACGGAGCAAACAATACGAGCTTTCTGAAAGGTGCTCCATTTATGAACCAAACTACGCTGACCACCAATATCATTCTGAAAAAGAGAGAAAGAGACATAAACACACTAATGTAGTACCATACTACACACTACACTACATTAATACCATGTTTTCTTGCACATGTACCCTGTTGCTATATTTTTTGGACATGTACCACAATAATATCATGTTTTTGAGATGTACCATGCTTTTTTGGACTTGTCCCTACTAATCCAGAGTTTTTTAGACATGTGCCCTGCTAATACCATATATTTTTTTAATATATTATGCTAATACCATGGTTTTTAGACATGTACTAGGTTAATACTGTGTTTTGGGGCATGATCTTTGAGGTAGATGTAAATACCCTATTAAATTAATAGGGTAATCGTCATATTCAATGACATACACAAAAGTACCAAGGTATTACCATATGACACCATCCCTTTACCATGGTAGCACTACAGTACTTTTTGAAAGTTTATTAATTATTTTTTATGATATGACACAAAATCCACCTGATGGAAATATCATTAAAATAATATTTCATTTTATTTCTGCTTTGGATCATCTGTTTGGAACACTTTTTATTTTTCAAAAAAATTAAGTGTATTTTAATTACTTCAAGAAAATACTACATTGTTTTATTTATGTTTGGATTTGTCATTTTATTGTAATTATAATACTAATCCATTTGACTAATATTACATTTATTTTTTATTTCTGTTTGGATCTGTATGTAACACCTTTGTATAAAAAAATATAAAAATGACAGAAATCCACCAGAGGAACAGTCAGAGACCTGTCACAGAGCACATCCTATCAGATTCACAGAGGTGGTCATACAGGCACAGGAGTCACACAAGTGCGGTTAGGCACGTAGGAACACACTATTAGATACCTTGCAGACGCGGGCGACTCTAGAATAGAGGACCTTCCCAGCAGCCCCCTCTGCTTCCTGTGCGCGCTCAGTAAAGAACACGTAGACCTTATCATCCTCCTCATTATCGCTCTCTGACATCGCTGCGACATGTACAAATTCAGCGCCTGAAGAGAGCGAGAGAGACACAAACACAGTTAACTAACACATATATCTGTTTTTGTTTAAACAATATGGTAGCATATTCTTGTGTTAAACTGATAGAATACAATGCATCTGTAATTCCTGTCAACAAGTTGGTGAGTGTATTTTTGAAAGTGTGAGTGTAAGTGTTAGTGCTAGCTCAGGTGTTTGTGGGTTGTACATGCATGCATATATCACCTTGCAGCCATGTAGAGTCGTATTGTTCGGTGCGAATCGCATGTCGCTCCCCCAGACTCCGAATAAAAGCGGTATCATGACTTAGAAAGTCAGATGAGATACCAGCGTACAGCTCTCCGTCTGAACAAACATGCATGAAGATTTCGATCAGAGTTACACTGGCATGTTCTCACACAAACAGATAAACTACACACAAACTATAAACATGCTGTCTTACCTATCATGGCAGTAGCTGTTCTCTGGTGAGGGTCATAAGGACATTTTCCCTTCCCTGATTCAGTGTCTTCATACTCCAGCCTTTGTTCCTCGGCCTGAAATTCCCATTACATTATTTACAGATCAAATTGTTTTCAATAAAACATTTTTTAATTAAAAATCTTATTATACTTTCATTATTTTAATAAATAATATATATATATATATATATATATATATATATATATATATATATATATATATATATATATATATAAATATATATATATATATATATATATATATATATATATATATATATATATATATATATATATATATATCGTCGCTGTCCTATGAAAACCACGTATGTCCATTTTGCCGATTTTGAGATTTTTTGACGGATTGAATGTCCAGGTTCATTTCCGTATACAGTATGCTTCACATATCTAAATGGCCAATGAAAAGTTGTGAAATCATGTCATCTGATTTTCACGTATATCCATTTGGTGTCAAAGCTGTCAATCACGCCGCGTATCTCCCGCCCTGTGGAAGCATCTCGCCGGTCTCGTAAAGTTTCATCGAAGCTCAGCACTGGATAGCCGAATAACACCGTGAGGTAAAGTAAATAAACATAGCCTGGTGAGACAATGACTTTCCTTCATCGAGGTAAACGTTTCCCCCCTGACGCCAGACGTACGTCTAGGAGTGACAAAATTACGGTAGGACTGTGCAAACAAAGTATCTGTCTAGCATTACCATGTCAGTGTTAGGGGTGTGACGGTTAGTATATAACCGTGAGTTGAACACCGTCATTAGAACTTTATAACCGCCAAAACCGTGTCACTAAAATATTTTTTACAAACATTTTTTATCAAAAATTATTTTCATTTTTTAGATAGGATCATCAGATGCGCAATATATCGGGAGACATGGTTTTTACCACTTAATGAAGTTTTGTAAATCGTCAGACATGATATTTACCACTTCATTAAATTTTGCTTTGTAGAAAACCTTTCTTAAAAACGAATTTCGTTTTGAACAAATTTTATCTTAATTTTAATAGATGTTTCATCAACCAATTGCATGTATTTTAATAAATAAAAAGCAAATATAGCAGACAATGATAACCGTGACATGGAAGCACTGTGAACTAGAGCGCATCTCATTGTAAATGAAATTCAGCGTAGGCCTATGCCTCATACTCTAGCATTAAATGTTTTTGCAGCATCCTTTCCAGAACAGACAATTGCTTTTTTTTTTTTTGCGGCTCGCATCAGCAAAGCATAGACCGCAAAACAATCAGCGGATGGCGGGCGGGTGCGGCTTTGAAATTTGCTAAAAAAAACTTTGGCTCGGATGATGAGTTTTGTGACAGATCTCCTTAATAAACGGAGGTCTGAAATCTCTGCCCCTTTACCGATCAGAGCGCGCGCTGAAACGGAGTTAACCCGCTATCTCCAAGATCAACCAATTGACTCTACGGCAGATCCACTAGCGTGGTGGCGAGACAATATGAAACAAAATGAAACACGCTATGCCCCCCCCCCCCCCCCCCCCCGACGGTTATGTTATGAACCGTCACATTTGACTCACGTCATAACTGTCATCACCAATTCTGAAACCGGCACACCCCTAGTCAGTGTATTGATTCATTGTCACTTCATAGTTTGCAAGAGACATTTAATAAATTTATAATTAATATTAAATAAACTAAGCGTATTTAATAAACTAAGACGTAGGCTATTTAATAAACCGAGCGTATTCATCTGTCAATATGAAACGTGACTTGGCCATTCTAATTAATGATCGGAAGAACGCGTATCGACCACCATTACTGTAAAATATGCACGTATGTCCATTTAAACTCAATTTTGGTCAAATGTGGATTATATCATTACACTGGCAAGAATATGGTTACATGTAAAGATGCCGTACCAAGTATGACAACGCTACATTCAACTGCTTTTGAAATACAGTGTTTTTTTCACTTCCTGAAAAGTAACCGTTTTGGACATACGTGAGTTTCATCGGGCAGCGACGATATATATATATATATATATATATATATAAATATATATATATATATATACGCATCTGTTTGGATATTTTACCACCTTAATTTAAATAATTACGAATATTTTTATTTATACATATATATATATATATATATATATATATATATATATATATATATATATATACTTTTATTTTTATGTATAAAAACACTATTTATTTCTAATTTAATAAATCATATTTCATTTTAATTTATTTATTAGCAATATAATTGCTCACAAAATAGTTTAATCTATCTATTCTATCACCTGAGACATGCATATTACATGATGAGTTTCTGTGAAAGGGGTGCATGCTGGGAAATGTAGTCCTTTACCCTGAGGAATAGGTTTGTGGGGATGAAGGCACAGCGAGGGTTGAACGCTCCAGTCCCACAGGCGTAAAGATGTGTTTGGTTATACAGCTCTAACACACGCAGGAAATTTGCACAGTCCGTCTGTGACATAAAAATGAAACTATCACAGTGAGGATTGAATTGGTTTTGTTTGCAATTAAACAGTGCAAGAACATCTTTCTAAATAAGCTGCGCTTCATAAAATAATGTTTTACCTGCAGGCTTTTTCCAGCCATGATACAGTTCTGGATTCGATCTGGACTTGCAGGCCAGTATATCTGAAATACAGCACACACACACACACACACACACAGAGATGTGAATCTAATCTGTTGCACAAGTGTGCATAAAAGTTCCTCTTAGTCATATTAAATGTTGTTGCATATGCTGATTTCATCATGTAGCATGTGAGGAATTACAGTTGAATGCCACCCTGGCATTACTCAGATCAAATCATTATGAATACACACTAAGTTATGCAGACAAGCAGGGATGGGCTCACGCACACCCTTACCCACACAAACTTTCACAAATACACTCACAGGGGGGCCTTCATGCAATAAAAGTTGTGTTTTTCAATTTCAATGCGAATGGAAAATTTTTTTTAGCCTGGGACAAATCTGCTAGTAAAAGCTTTCTTGTTTGATCCTACAGCATGTTTCGGTGAACTTCACTATCTCTCTAAAATTCTTGTTATTTACTTCTCAAAACTTGCTTTTTTCCATATAATGAAATGAATGGTGACCAGGACTGTCTAGCTCCAAAAATACCATAAAAGTATTATAACATCAGTTCATTTGATTTATATATGATATATTCCAAGCATACTAATGTAATATCATAGTTTTGTGTAAAATACAAGCTATTTATGATGGTTTTGTGATTTTTTGATGTTCGGAGCCTGACAGCCCACACTTTCATTGTATGATTTTGTTAAACATCTCCTTTTAAGTTACACATAAAAACGAGAGAACATAATGACAGAATTTCCCTTATTAAAGTATATGAGGAATATATGTGAGCCGATGTGTGTTTGGGTGTGTACGTACCTTGCGGGGGGTTTGAGTAATATCATCCAGGCTCGTGGACAGCAGATGGTCTTTCATACCGATGTAAAGATGACGACCATCTTCACCTGGCAACAGAGAGTTCAGATCCCCAGCAGGCACAGAGAGAGACATGAGCCTGCCGCTCCGCACCAGCTCTAAGACAGAGAGAGATGGAGAGACAGAGAGAAAGTCAACAGATTATTTCATACATCTCTGTTATGAGTAGACCCTCGCGGCTGAATTCGGCAGATATGCAGCATTGCTGTTTTCCATCACAAATCCTTTATTTCTGACAGGCCAATAAAGAAAATGCAATTCTGCTTTATTGTTTTTATGGTAAAGGGGAAAAAACGGAGAATGAGGGTTTCTTTCTGCCATGCAACTGAGGGTGAATTTCTGAAGAATATCTCGGTCAGTTTTTACAATATAATTACAATGAATGAGGCTGTTTTTAGTGTGATCTAAAATTACCATATCATAAAACGGTCTACAACTCGTGCAATGAAGTTGTATGATGGTTTTATTTGAGGAACACACCTCATTTTAAGTTAGTATTCAGTAGAAATAACTGAAAAATCAATGGCTCGGTGATCCAGAGCCATTAATTAAGAAGCCCCCTGAAGGAGAAGAAATTCAGTGAACGATGACTTAAATTTGACATCTCTTTCTTACAAAAAAGTTGTAAGAAACACTTTTGCATTATTTTTAAAACCTTAAAGCACCAGAGACAACCAGTATTGTTCAAAACATCTCCTTTGTGCTCCATGGAAGACATAAAGCCAAGCCACAGGTTTGATACAACATAAGGATGAGTAAATGATGATGGAATGTTTATTTTTGTGGGTAAACAATTTCTTTAAATACATTTAAAGCTCTCCACCAGAGTAAAATTGTATTCTGTACTTTTCCTAAACACAATGAACCCATATAAACTCATATGTGGACCAGACAGTCTCACCTTTGGGCAGAAAAACCTGTTCAAAAATATGAAGCTGATGAGACAGACAGAGATAAAAAAACGCATGAGATGAATAGAATAGACAAAAAGATTGAAAAACATGCCTTGAGAATCTTAAGAAATCAGTTAATTACAGTGAGCTGGAGATACATAAAAAGAAGAAGAAAAAACAGCCGTTAAAAATGCAAATATTACATTGGATGTTCTATTGGTTTGCATCTTTATCACTCTTTTAAAATATTCTCTCACTCACCCACACACACTAAAAAATGTCAGCTGTCACGAGGGACATGCACACAATCTGTCACAACGCATTCCTGGCTCTTTCTTAGTGGTACCATTGCCCCCTGTCTTGGGGGCAGTTGCTGTGGTAACAAGGGTGTGTATGTGTTAGTGTGTGTGTGCTAAACTCACTGATGGATTAGGGGCTGGTATTCCACCTGTCTCGAGTGTGTTCAGCAGGAAGTGAAGGAGATTTCATGACTAGGTGGTCTAGAACCTGCTCCAGACTGTAATCAGTTTGACTCATGAACTTTTTACCCATAAACTAAATTAGACAAACAGTGAGACATTCTGATGGTCTTACACAATTACTACAACTACAACTGTCATTTTTCTGTCTTACACACACACACACACATGAACAAAGTGTGAGTAACAAACCCTTCTGTCCATCATTCTATGACCAGCTGAGGGTATATTTAGACACATACAGACCTAGTGCTGTAAATTTAACCGCACACAAGCTGTGAGTGTGTATCTGAACATTAGATTACCTCAATCATGAGAGAGACTGAAGTGGAATTACTCAATTAGTGCAAATATGTGGCATATGACACAGCTAAGAAACACTGGTTAACTTATACATAAACATGCACATGAGTGCAAGAGTGCACTAACAACTATTTATAGGTTAAAAAAGGTATAAATCCTGTTCTTTTCAGATTATTTGCAATCTTCATTTTATGGATACCGATATCGATGAACCCCCAAAGATCAATCTTGTATTTTTATGGCTTTTTCAGTGTCAGCGTGATAGTGTACAGCACTTCATGTCCTGTAGGTGTCAGCAAATGTTTTCGGATGTGAATGTGAGTTTCTGGTCTGTATTCAGTGTGATGTAAAAATAAAAAACTGGCAACCAAATTTCACAATGCATGCAGAAACAGACGATAAACAACTGGCGCTTCATGAACAAATAACTCTTTCGACTTCTTTTCATGAATAATTCTGATGGAACTGTTGAATCAGTATATGAAACACTTGTAGTTTGCTAAAACTAAAACTGTTACAAATCATTTTCATTATTTGGAATAAAGCCTAAATAAAAATAAAATGTAAATATTAGATGAAACATGTTGCCTTTATAAATAAAATATAATTAAGTATTAAAATTACTCAAATTAAAACTGAAATCAATGTAAAAAAAATAAATAAATTAGAGTTAAAACTAACATAACAATGCATTCGCTGAAAGAGATTCTCGAAAGAGAAGTAACCAAATTGGACATTAAATTGAACTGAATAAAAATTGAATCAAGAGCTTGTGAATCAATTGGACTTAAAACAAACTGAATTAAAATGGCTATCAAATGGAATGTGTATTGTGTAAAAATGTGATTCAAAAACCTGTTCACAAGCACACAACTCTTCTACCAAAAGGGTTGATGGCAGTATGTTAAGGTGTATTTTCTTTGGCACAATGTTTCCCACAATGCAGACAAGAACAAACAGTCCACACTTCCTGTGCAAATTGAGTTATCAGCTATTACTTCTCAATCCAGTTGGCATGTTCATATGTGTGTGGTAGAAATGTTAACAGGTGCGTCTATAAGTCTGTGACGGAGAAACACAAGGCGCATGCACAAACACACAGACAGCTAAAATAAACTGGTGAACACACACTGCTGTGTTCTGGAATTTCTCAACTCTCCATCAGTCAGACCTACTAACCATGACCTATGACCTGGGCTGAATATGAGTATACATCATAATTATAGCACTCAAATGCACACACTTGGCAGAGGTTATAGTGCATAATTGATTGATGCTCGTGTTAGTTATAATCACAGCTACTGAAGGACAATCAACTGCAAAGTGACCAATCAAAACCGACCACCTGGAAAATGCATTTTATAGATCTGCTGGACAGATTACTGGATATCTAATTTCACTTGAATCCAGTGGCACAAAATTCACAGTGTGTGTGTGTGTTCTACTCAAGAGCTGTCATTTATCATCTCACTGGGGAAATCAAGCCAAAATGAGCTGGATAATAATCAACCACCAGCCGTTCCCTTACACAAACACACACTTATGCTCTACCCTTTGCGAGTCTGCGTGAATGAAAGACTAATTGGGTAATTAAGAGATCCAAGTAAACACAACACACACATTCATACAGATGTACGCAGATTAATTAAGATGTGTACTCCTAGAACTTTCTAAACACAAACATTTCACACACAGTCTCTCTATTTTCTCTTACATACACTTTCAGTCATCCCTTAATAGCAGAATGGTGTGACGGACCAACGAATGTATCTGTGCAGGGTTTTCTAGGTCATGAAGAAACACAAAACCAGTGTCAGTCTACACACATGATACACCTCTTTCCAACCACGGCTGATTACAATTGGGTAAAAAAGAGAGAAAGAGAAGAGAAAGGGTTTGTGCATGGAGCAAAGAAAGACTGGATATTTGTGTGATTCTGCGTCCACAAGGATAGTAAAACCTGTAAAATGTTAGCAAAATATTGAATGTCTGGGTTGAAAGAATAGATGCAGAAAGGTTTAATAGAAAGAGCTCAATAAAAAAATTAGAAGTCGATGGAAAGTCAGTTTTTTCACCTGAGTGCTGTAATATAAACTATGTAGACCAACAGAACATTAATTAAATTAATTATAATTGACTCAAGTCAGAATGATTCAAGTCTTCTTATTTAAAATTATATTATTTTATAATAATATTATTAATAATAGTACAGGTTTGTGTGGGGGTTAGGAGGTTGAAAACACCTACATATCTACAGAAAAGTCAATGGAAAGTCAGTTGCCTCACCTGAGTGTTGGAAGTGCAGTCGTGGTTGCGATGGTCTCCATGCGTCCGTTAGAGGTGCCGCCAGTGAAATTAAGCAGAAGAGAGCCAGCATCCTCCTCATGGCTGTCTTACACACACTCACACACACACACACTCTGCGACTCTGGCTCGGAGTAAACACACACACACACACTGCGTACTCTGCTCTGAAATATCACACACACAAATGGTGTCTACCTGATGTCAGCATCACACACCTCTGCGTAAGTGTGTGTTTGTGTGTGCAGTGCAGTGCAGTGTAATATAATCCTGCTCAGGTCAGTGCTGCAGCAGAATCCTCTCTTGGTCTGTCTTCTGTGTTTATAATATTGCCGTCTGAATTTGTCTTCGTTTTGTTCACTCTGTTATTGTCTTTCCCTCTGCATCTCTCTGCATCTTTGAACTCTTTCTGATCTCTCTCCTTCAGTCGTCTCTTATCATTCACTCCTTTCTTTCAAACACTCCCCTGATGGGAAGGAGGGAACTGTCCCAATTGTGCCCACCCCTCTCTCGCTCTCTTTCTTTCTATCCCTCCCTCCCTCCCTCTTTGTGTATATCTTTTTTTAAGAATAAGACAGCTGCTGAATGTGATTCTCTCTTAGGATTCATTTGCTTAATGGCTGTTGAAATCTCTTGTTGGCTTTTTCTCTTTTCATCTCTCACCCTCACTGTCTGGATTATGCACACACACACACACACACACACACACACACTCCAATTAAATCTAACAGCATCAGAATTAATGGTAGCTGAATCAGGTCACGTAAACAATTAACAAAAAGATCAAAAGAATAAGAAAATGAGAATCAAAACCCCCATTGCCCACTGGGTGACCCCCCCACACACACACACACAAACTCAAAGCACACACACATCTCTGGAGGATCATAGTTCTTTAAATTATGGAAATATCAGAGATGCAATTGTGTGGATTTGGCGCCCTCTAGCCACTAAACGATGATTATTGTTTAATACAATAGCTCGTTACAAGAAGTAAAATTAAGAAAATTCTTAAATAAGACGCCACAGTTCACTTTAAAACTTTACAAAATACTCCGAGGGGGCTTGTATTATCATGCAGGGGTTTATTTTGTTAAAATGACTGGTAAACTGTACATTATTCCCCTTATTTCACGGCTACTTAAATTGTTATCCCACTTTGCACATTAACGTGTATACAAATAGAGCAAAATCTCAAATAGAGCAACAACATTACAATATTAACTGCTTTATACATATATATACAGTACAGACCAAAAGTTTGGACACACCTTCTCATTCAAAGAGTTTTCTTTATTTTCATGACTATGAAAATTGTAGATTCACACTGAAGGCATCAAAACTATGGATTAACACATGTGGGATTTTATATGGAATTATATACATAACAAAAAAGTGTGAAACAACTGAAAATATGTCATATTCTAGGTTCTTCAAAGTAGCCACCTTTTGCTTTGATTACTGCTTTGCACACTCTTGATGAGCTTCAAGAGGTAGTCACCTGAAATGGTCTTCCAACAGTCTTGAAGGAGTTCCCCGAGAGATGCTTAGCACTTGTTGGCCCTTTTGCCTTCTGTCTGCGGTCCAGCTCACCCCTAAACCATCTGGATTGGGTTCAGGTCCGGTGACTGTTGAGGCCAGGTCATCTGGCGCAGCACCCCATCACTCTCCTTCTTGGTCAAATAGCCCTCAATGCCTTCAGTGTGACTCTACAATTTTCATAGTCATGAAAATAAAGAAAACTCTTTGAATGAGAAGGTGTGTCCAAACTTTTGGTCTGTATAAAGCAGTTAATATTGTAAATATTTGCTCTATTTGTATTCACGTTAATGTGCAAGTAGGACAAAAATTTAAGTACACCTTCTCATTCAAAGAGTTTTCTTTATTTTAATGACTATAAATATAGGCCTATTCATCTACACCCAGGTTAATTTTTCAATGGATAACGAACTAAAACACCCCCTTTCATGTAAAGCGCTTTGAGTGCTTAGAAAAGCGCTATATAAATGTAAGGAATTATTATTATTATTATTATTACTATTATTACTACAATACATTAACATTAGCTATCAATACAGACGTCATATTTAATTCCCTCTTGACCGTGTCTCTTTAGCCTACCTTCTGAGAGATGTTTTCTTTCTTTTCGTCCATGCTGAATGAATTTACCATTGATTTATTTTTTACTATGAAAGTATCGCAAAGTCCAAACGATTGTAGAAGAGTATTGTGTTTTCTCAGTTTAGGAAAAGGGCAAGCGTCACTATACAGCTGGATTGAGCAGTAGGCCTATCTATAATTTAAATGAGAAAAACACTAAATACGCAGTACCAACTAATATACTTAATTTAACATAAAATCTTACGAGGATTATACAGTTCAATACTAAAGTTCAATATCGATTACAGAGTGGAAATTAGAAGAAGAACGTATGATGACTGGCCACCAGGTGTCGGTGTTGTACAACAGTTGAACTTTTAAATCAGTTGACCACTTAAAAAGTTTATGTTTTTAGTCCCCTTTTTAATTGGTGGTGGTGGTGGTGGTGGTGGTGGGGGGGGGGGGGGGGGTTGTGTATGATAATGTATGATAATGTATGGATAATGTGTGAAGATGTAATCACACAAATAATAAATAGCCTACACAGATACATACTGTAGTAGGTAGAAAGGATCTTTTCGTGTCTCAATGGGACATCGGTCCATTACAATCTAGAAGTGAAAATGCTTAAGAGTTTGAACAGCATTTTCCCCTTGGTCACCAGCTTCAGCGAGTTCAGTTTAGTCCCCAGGACAGAGCCTGCCTTCCTCAGCATTTTCTCAACCCTGCTGTTGGCATGTTCCCCTTTAATGCTGTTTCGTCAGCACACCACTGAATAGAAACAGCGATTGCTACCACATCCGATAGAACATAATTTGTTATGTTACTGTGGAACTGCGTAATGTTTATGTTCAATGACCTAAGCCTTCTTAATATTAAAATTACTTATTGTTATTATATTAATGTGAATGTATTGTTTTTATAATACTATTTTGCTAGTATTAAAATAATTTTAATAAAACAATATAATGGTTTAATTTCATTTGATCTCATTTTTATTTTCAAATTGGCATTGCGCGCTCCCGTGCTGCAAGCCCGGTTTCCATCAGCTGTCTCTCTGTGCTTCCCGCCCACACACGTGCTCACCTCTGTGCTCTGATTGGATGAGCAGGAAGGCGATGAGCTCATATTGGTTAAAAATAGCTTCAAGCGCTGGGGCTAAAAATAGGCGTGTATATAAAGGCTGGTGTTTGAGCGAGGCTCGGTGCACTTACGCAGCAGTATCAGAGGAGGACGAAACTCTCCGAGAGACGGAGAGAGAGAGTATGAGAGATTGCGAAAGGGCGGCGGCCCTTTCTCTCGGTCCCGTGTCACGCCAGTCTTTCACAAAAGAAGACAGAAATGGCAAGTTGTCGAGTTTTCAGCCAGCCCGGGTCTGGGTGTTGCCCGCAGGGGGTGGGTGCTGTATGACTATTTCCTTCCTTCCTCAACAAGTCATGTTTTTTCCCCTCTTCAGTTAAACAGAAGCAGGCTGTGTTATGTTGCATAATATCCGAGAATTAACCACTACACTGTCATTAAACATATTGGTAAGGTTGGTTAGAGCGTTTCATCTGCTGTTCTGACTCCAGGATTATCCAGTGGGTGGCAACTCGAAATAATTCCAGTTTCTCTTGGCTAAATTTTGATTCAGTAAGCTCTCTCTCTCAACATTAGCTGGAGTGCAGAGGCTTAGTCATCAGCGTAAAAACAGAACATACTGTTCACTGACAAAATGAAAGCAGGATTTCCACACCTGTTAAAACTTTTTCATTCGAGTTCTGTAAAGGAACTGTCTTGTCACCTGTTAAGCCTTCATGACCCCCTAAGGCTCATTTCCCAGGTAGGTTGTCACCAGGCTACAATTTGTTGGTGTGTAAATAGTGCTAAAATTCTGAAATATAAAAGTAGTTCCAAATTTTACACCAGTAACTGACTTGAGTTCTGTATCGTGTGCATGTGCACAATGTTTAGTGATCTCAAACATTAATGAAACACCATAAAAGAAGTCCATTCTATTTCTGTGTTCAGTTTCAAGTCATACATTAGCTTGTATGAGGAATGGTCCAAACTGTCATTATTCACTAATAATCAAATAAGATGAATTCTATGGTACTTTTTGTCAATTGGAAGTTGATAGATGAACAATGAACTCTATGCTTAATTGCTTCTTCAGTTAGTCTTTGTGATGACAATTTCCAGTGCAGTGTAATGCATAGAAATTATGAGCAAATCAAACAAAAATTACACCTTGAGGATGTCACAACATGACAAAGACAATATGTATGCAATTCACCTTTGTTCTTAAGGCATTTATAGCTTCTAGATTTCACAACTAAGTGTTATGTTGTAATGTACTAAAAATTACATTTACCATAGTTTATATATATATACCCTATAATTATTTTTGATTGACCGTTAACAGAAATATAACAAATAGTATACTACTACCAATAGTAGTTTGTTATGGAGAATACTATCCTTTAGCAGAAATGCATAGGGAGTAAGTGTGCACAGAGTCTATTTATGTCTCTGATTAACATTTTTATTTCATGAAAAAAAGAGATTCACTTTATGAATAGCATTTCTGTAATGAATAAATAACAAGTGTATTGTTTTGGTGAACTACTTACAAAAAGGAAGCAGAATCAAAATGGTATTTTTTTTCTGTTCATTTACATTCTGCTAGTTTGTGAAGGAACCTGATCATTCTCTCTCTCTCTCTCACACACACACACACACACACACACACACACACACAGAGTTGCTCCTTATAGAACATCTTTTATTACACAAGATTACCAAGTCTAGTTTACAAATACGGTTTCCAATCCTGAATGCGTGTACATATAATTACACACGTTCATATGTACATGTATGTAATATACATAAACCCCCACCCACCCCATGCCCCCTTTTTGCTTTAAAACCGCTATTTTGTACTTTTGTTCAAAAATCCCAATCTTGCCCTTATCTAAAAGAAAACCTTAAAATTATCCATACATACATACAGCAACAATCAAGTTCAGCTCGGTTTCATGTTGCAGAAAAAAAGAGCCCAACATATGAGGGATGGGCTGAAGTACTGAATTGCAGCTCACATGATCACACTTTTCCAACTGCCCACAGGGTCACATGACAGCATTTGGCAAATGGGCAAGCTTGAATGATACCACAAATTCAGGTAAAGCATCAAAAATAGTCCCATTTGTCCAAGTTCTCTTAAATACTGATAAACATCTCCACGACTAAAAATAAGACCGAAGAGAAAAAAAAAAAGGAGACAAAACAAAGCTTTTTATCTGGGATCTCTTTCCCAAAAACATTTGGCGAATGTGACGGGGGAAGGTGGGGGAGGGGTCTGTGCCCCTCAGACACACTCTTTTTGAGCCCCAGTACAGGCACAGAGTCCAATGGCTAGTATTCACAGCAGACAGCATTTGTTGTTCTTCTTTCCCCTGCGTGCCTGCAGCGCTGCTCTAGTGGCCATTTCAAACACCTCCCGAACACCATCTTTTGTTTTGGCTGAGCACTCCATGTAACCAAATGCTCCAATCCGATTGGCCATGTCTCTTCCTTCCTCTGCCTTAACAGGCTCCTATTGGACAGTCAACACAAAATATGCTGTCAGTACATTATTTGTGTCTTGATTTAATCAAATACTCTACATTTATTGAAACAAGAAAAACTAACAACTAATTATCCTAAAAACTTCCAGCTGAAGAGTACAGTAAATGTATTTACCAGATGTATTTTCTGTGCAAATACTTAGTATGCGTTTACCTGCTTCATCTTAGTCAGCTCCCTGCGTGTGTGTTCATCATTCCGCAAATCCTTTTTGTTGCCGACGAGGATGATGGGAACGTTTGGACAAAAGTGCTTCACCTCAGGTGTCCACTTCTCTGGAATATTCTCTACAGAGAGGTCAAAGATCAAAGGTCAACACTGGAGTTTTAACACTGACCAGAGATCAGTTTCATTAGAAAAAGGAAAGCTAATATAATTACAACATGCACACATGAGAAAGGTACACAGAACTATAGACTGAAGAGAGCATCCTTACCTAAACTGTCAGGACTGTCAACAGAGAAGCACATAAGAATGACATCAGTATCTGGGTATGAAAGGGGACGGAGCCTATCGTAGTCCTCCTGTCCTGCGGTATCCCACAGAGCAAGTTCCACCTTTTGGATAAAGAGACACGTTGAGCTCAAATGCACATTCAGAACATCCCAAACCATTAAAATTGACTTCCACTACAGAAAAGACAGATGGAGGTGCCATCAGAATGTTAAACTAAATTAGGAAAGTGAATCAGGTCAATATTTTTACATTAAAGCCACTTCCAAGAGCTCCAACTGACAAGGACTTATTTAGCCTATAAAACTAGGTTTTGGGGTTTACATGTGAAGACATGGTCTTCCAATAGCTAATAATTTGATCTTAAATGAGCCAAACTTTATTGAACATCTACATTTAACAAGTCATTGTTTTTTAAATCAGCATAAAATAACCTTCAGTGAGTGACAATTACAAACAGCAGGAACCATGATATTTATTAGGGCTGGGCAAAAAAAAAAAAAAAAAAAAAATCTTCAATGATTTAGATGATGTTGATTCAATATTGATTCTCCAAATGCATCGCGATTCTTTCAGGTTGATCCTGAGCTTAGTTTTGAACAGCAGATGGCATTGCATGCTTTAGAAACCGCCGTACTCTGCTCGTTTCCAAATCCTTACACAGTTGAACCTAAAATAATAATTCATAAAATATGAAAAGGCTGAAGCGAATTAGAAGCTGGTTCACAGTGGGCTGTGTTTACATTCATCTTGCATCATAAAAGCATTCCGAAAGAATTCCGTGAAAGAACTGTCAAGCCCCTTTCACACTGCACGTCGGACCCGGCATATTGCCGCAACATTCCCGGGTCGCCTTCTGTGTGAAAGCAACCACGTCCCGGGGTTGATTCCAGCATTGAACCCGGGTCAGGGAACTAGTAACATTGCCGGGTTCAACCCGGGATGAGCGCTGTGTGAACAAAAGCCAGATCTAATGCCGTGTCGAAGTGATGATGCGCGTTATCGCGCATCTCTTTTACCGGCTGTTTTGAAAAAGATCAACATTCGCGACCAAAAAATGTGTGCAAACTGTAATGAAGCAGAGATCAGTTAGTTCCTCACTCCGCGCTGACACCGAGATCGTTTGCTTGCTTCAGTGAAAGTATAACGGGCCTAGCATTTTCGACTCGTACATTATACGTCATGCACTGATGTCACGTGTCGTTACGGGATCTTTACTGGTTGTGTGTGAAAGCACACACATATCCCGGGTAATCACTGGCAGTGTGAAAGTGCAAAATGTAGCGACCCGTGAAAAATTGCCGGAACACTTTACCCGTGTATTTGCCGGAATGGCAGTGTAAAAGGGGCTTCAGAAATATATTACTATTTAGAAATCTTAAGATTCAATGTAACAACATTGCTTCTACTACTATTACTACTACTCCTAAATGTAAATAAATCTTTATTTTTAAAGGCACAATCACATTGTTTTGATTTCAATTTTAACAGTAAACCTCTGTTGTGCAGCACTTTGTTTGCCAAAAAATACGTTGTTTTTTTTTTCATATGATTAGGATAAATTAAATGAATGTTTCATGCCTTCATCTGATTACCAGAAAACATGAAGAAGATAATTTTATATGGCCCTATTATTGTTAAAAAAGGACCCAGTGCATAAAAACAAAAGTTTTAAAATACAGATCTGTGGCTCTTAATTTCTTAATTTGTAAAGTGATGTTAACTGTTCATTTTGTTTTAAGATATATCGATAGCATATGTATTAAAACTATATTCACTGAATGTAATAAAATAAATGTTTAAAAATCGAGAATCAAACCAAGAATCGAAAGCTTGCAAATCGAAGTCAAATCAAAACAGGACATCTAAATCGATACCCAGCCCTAGTATTTATGTACATTGTATTTCTCAAGCGCATCGTGCTCACCTGTTTGCTATCAACCTCAATGTCGGCGACATAGTTTTCAAACACCGTGGGGACATAGACTTCAGGAAACTGGTCTTTACTGAAGACGATAAGTAAACAGGTTTTACCGCACGCTCCATCTCCTACAATCACCAGCTTCTTGCGAATCGCTGCCATACCTGCAAAAGACATACACATACACAGTTAAACACTGCAGCATTGCGCTACCAATCACCTTTGTAGCAGCAACCAGAATAATTGCCATGGCTATAAAGTTGGGATACTTTTTTTTTCCCAATGTCAATTCCTGCAAAATCTAATATGAACGGTGCCATTCGTGGTAGTCCTCTTCCATTATAAAGTAATGTAAATACACATCAAACCATCCCTTAGGCCTAGTAATCAAAACCACACAGGGTTCAGATACTTCATAGTCCTCAGATGACTCATCACAGCCAACGGTGAGATCTGTTAAGCCTTCAACTGAGTCATTTCAAAATGACCACAGCAGAACCAACCCATCCGATCACATCAACATGACACAGCACTTCATTTTCTGATACAGAACAGCCGTTTAAATAGAGGCAGATCTGGAAGTGTCTGTTAACTGGGCCAGATGTCTTTGAAGTGCAAGTAGCACCCCAGTGGACAAGATAAAGCTGGCAGCTACAGAACAGAGCCCACATTATTGATGAACAGGCCTGTGGTGATGAGAGCGGCTCAGATGGACAGTAGATTAAACACTGACACATACACAGAACAGCAAAGCTAAAGATCAAAGTCTGAAAACCAGCAGAAGAGACAAAGCCTTGGCAGTAAAGATCAACTAGTGCTTCTATCTTCCATATGCCACTCTATATTAAAACATACATTCATGTGGGGTTCATAATGTCTACCTAAAAAGAAACACAATATGTATTATAATAAGATGCTATGCAGGCTGAGTTCCTGGGGAACACCTGAAGATGAATCTGATTTTTATCAGCACCTCCTAATCTAATATTCTCATATCCACATGGATGTCAAAAAGGCAAACTTCATTGCATGTGACTTTTGGGACCTCCTGATAACTGTGTGGCAACAGTAAGGATAGTAAATTATTCAAAGTGATAAAGATTAATCTTGACGGCACCTGTAGGTTTATTGAAAATTCATTATTGAAACAAGAACTTTCTGTATAAAATGTCTGTAAAACCACTTGACATTATACATTCACATACAAAGATTTGCTCAGAAATGTCTTCCACTCATGCTGTCATGGAAATTGTAAATAAGACCCAGTGGGAGTTTCCAACCACTGTATGGGATTATAGATCCATATTAATAGGAACATCACTGACAATTAATGACTTCTATCGGTCACTCAGAAAATTTAATGGCATCAAAATACAAGATTTTTGTTCTATCTATTATTATATCTTAGCTTTTTTTGAAATATGTCATTGTGTTGTGCAGCATTGTGTCTGCCTGTACTGTTATTTTCCATTTAAAAAATGGTTGTATGACATAATACATAAACATAATTCACTTGAACATAACTAAGCGTTATACGGTTTAAAGTTACAATACAATAACACACTCAACTTTTTAAGACTGAACTAAATGATTAGAATAACGATATAAAGTACTTTGTGCTACCAAAAAATATATATATATATCTCAGAAAAACTTTTAAAATGTTCAAGAATACGATAAATCACAAAGGTTAATGAAACACACATGAATTATATTATACTATCTAAGATTTGCATTGATAACAGTTTATGAATCATGCTTATTTAGATTACTAATCTTATTTATTTAAATAAATGTTGAAAATCACTCAAGAACAATGTCAGTTATATGTAAATAAAAGCAATAATCATCCAGTTACGTCTAAATCTGAGATTATGCGCATGTCTGAGTCGAGCTTTGGCTCACGCTTCAAATCAGCAAAGACAATCAGCTTCCACCACATACAGAACTGTAACCGGTAACATCGAATATATTCACGAAGAAACACTTGTGTGTGAACTTTACTTCACCACACATAGTAAAGCTCGTTTATATGTCTAACGTTAAATACCTGGATAAATCTTTAAACGGTTTTTAAAATCGCCGAGGGTGAGCTGCTTCTCCCGGCCGGCGGTTGCTCGCGGAAGCGGCGAATGATCAGTCGCTGAGCTCTTACCTTTCCACTGTATCAAAAAAGTAGTTTTAAAACAACCAGTCCGCAGCGAATTTGGCTTTAAAAGTTTATAATAGCTTCATAAACACAAAGGCGAGAGAAAAAGTAATCTTACTTGAAGTTTAGATGGCTAGCCGTTCTGTTTTATATCAGCGCTGGAGCTCCGTCGCTTCTTATGTCCGATACAATAAACCGTTGTCGAGCACGAGCAGAGCGCGGGCATTCAGAAGGGGGAAGGGATTGTGTGCACGAGCTCGAGCCACGCCTGCGCGATCACGTCGAAGAGAGTTTATTTGGCGGTGGATGAATGAGTCATTATGAGAGATGGGCCATCCTAACAAGGCCGTTTTGTGTTATATATGAAGTTAAAAACTAAAAAATGTGTGTGTCGTTCATGGAGCAATTGGGGACTATTATTTAACCAACGTAAAACTTTTTCCTAGCTTAAAACAACCACTAACTGTATAAGCATACCATTGAATAAAGTTTCTTTGAAAAAATCTTACTATATCGTTTGAAATGTAATCAGCATCAAATGTTATGCTCGGTAGACATGTTTAAGGAAGCAACAATTACATAGTGTATAGAAACGGCACAGGACTTCCCTCAAACCGAATGAGGAAAGACGATGTTAATGCGTGTTTGGTTCGCCATCTATCGGCAACTGTGCCTCATTACAGTGTCTTTACAATGTATTCAGTGTACAAACCCTGCAGATAAAAGAATATTGAACTCAAACATTTTCATTATTTACTTTCCATCATGTTGTTCCCAACATGTACGAGTTTCTGTGGAACACATAAAAAGATGATAATAAGAACGACAGCTTCAGTCACCATACACTTTAACTGCACTTGTTTCATAAAATAAAAGTGAACGGTGACTGAAACTGTCTTTTGTCTAACATCTTGTTGTGTGCTGCATTTAGTCATATGGTTGAATGGTTCAGGGTGAGTAAATGACAGAATTGACATTTTGGAGGAGGTGGGAATGTATTGTGGCTAGTTCCATTTCTTACCTTGGCACTAAAGATCAACTAATGGTTTTATCTTCCATTTATACATCCATGTAGGAGATTTTCACCCTAACTTCAACACGTTAATCTAAATTAAAAACACAATATGACTTATGCATTATAATGAGATTATGTGCAGGCTGAGGGCCTGGGTAACACCTGAACATGAATTTATTTTATTTCCTAAACTACTATTCTCATATACTCATGGACGTCATGAAAGTTCTGGGCTCAACGAACCTTCATTCATGGAACAAGAACTGTCTGTTTTCAACATCTTTAAAACCACTTGAGACTGTTTTTTGCCTAACATGGTAAAGCTCACAAAGAGCCTTTGTTAATTTAAATTTGTTATTTTTATATATTCATACAAGTGTTTTATTTTTTATAATCATCGAGGAATCCTGTAAAATCATGTACCAGTTTCCACAAAAAAGTTAATCAGCATAATTGTCTTTAAAATTAACAATAATAAAAAAAATGTTTCTCAAGCAGCAAATCAGCATATTAGATTAGATAGATATAAACATTTCTGAAGGACCATGACACTGAAGACTCAAGTAAGGACTGCAGAAAATTCAGCTTTCCCATCAGAGGAATTAAATACGTTAGAAGTATAATAAAATATAAAACAGATCTTTTTAACAATATTACTGTATTTTGGATAATTTAAATGCAGCCTAGCTGAGCATAAAACTTCTGTCAAAACTAACAATCCTACAGACTCCAATGAATGGTATACACACACAGATATAAACACTAACTAATAATGTGAATAAAGCACTGACTGATTGTTTCGAATCAAAAAGATCCTCTGGGACAGGTGTGCTCTTCATTCAGTCTTTATTATAGATTTAGAAAGATCCGAAAATTAGTCTGAAACCTGAATGAGAGAATAAGTCTGCGAGAGAAGCATCAAGGCTGACACCTAGGAACCATGAGAAAACAGATCAACAATTACTAGAAAACTTTAAAGAAAATGAGTTATATATATAAGTGTACATTTCAGGGACCATAATCAAAAATTTTAACATTAAATAAAACTCGAGCCACATTGTGTAGACAATCTGTGTTTTATAAAAACAGGTCCATAATGCAAGCTCATAATTTAGAGTGCAACACTCTAAAGCCAACACATATAGACAGATCATTAAAGTACAGATGAGGAAAAGGGTACAACAGGGGACAGAATCAGATTCTGTATTGCTATTATCATTTCAAACTATTCTGAACAAAAATATCTTTGAAATGACTGTATCCGACTTTCTCCTCACTGTGCCTCCACCTATGAAATCATCATGACTGAAACAGGAAATCAAAGGGCCACAACCTTATCATTGAAAGCAAGACCTTGAATAAGATATCACACATTCTTCGAAAAGTAACACATTTTGCATAAACATTCTTCACCTTTAGCAATCCTGCCCTTGATGTTCCAGACATTGTTTTGATGCATTACATCAGTAAGCAGCAAAAAAAAAAATCCCATCTTCTGCCCAATAAATATGAGGAATCTTGCCTTTTTTCTGTTACTAGGCCAAAAAAAAATAAAAAAAAATAATAATAATAGGAGGCAAGCCATAAACATTTTCAGAGTCTGCCATATATTTAAAAACTGAATCCCAGAAACCATTAGAGCATTTATTCAAAAGGATACTTCCCAAAAACCTGACACAAGAGGGAGAGAAGATATTCTTGTTTTTACAAAGCAAAAGTACTGGAGCACTGCAGATGCTATGAATCAGGCTAATCCAAGGTTTTTTTTTGTACAGATGAAAAACGGAGTACGGATGTCTTTGTCATTTAGTTTAGGTAATGTGTTCATTTAGTGACAACTCCTTGTTTGTGTGTATAAAACATTAGCAAGATAATGTGCGTGTGTTTGTGTGAGATGTCTCCAGTAGCATTTGTGATTGTAAGGATAAACTGAACTCTGCAGGACAAAAACAAGGATTGTGTTTGTGTCTTTTTGGGTTAGGAATGGGTCGAAGCATCTTCAAAACTTATGATGCTGGACTCCTGTTGTCCCGTAGGATTTTGTGTGGCGTTGGGTGCTGGTGGCAAAGTCTCTCGGCTTGAAAGGAGTGGAGTGTCTGTTCGCACCTCCTCATCTTCATCATCCTCCTCGTCTTCCATGCTGGGCCAAGCCGACTGGTCTTCTACACGCTTCAGACGCTCATTCAGAGCTTTCAAAGCAATTTGCCTTAAGGGAAAAACAAAAAAATTAACCGATTTAGCTATTTGCCAACAAACAGACATGGATACAGCAACACTGAGAACGATTAGACTGGTCTGTGTCAAATTGACTTACTGTATAAGCTCTAGAAATGCACAATATGGCAGAACCATATTGGGCCTTGGTCAATATTAGAGATTTGTTTTAAATGTATTCAACAATTGATTAAATAAAGTTGAAGTTAAAATATAACTATTAGATGAAAACAAACTTTAAAGTACTAAAATAACTAAAACTGAAATAAAAACAAATGAAAGACAATGCACAGAGTAAAAATAACAAATGACAAATACATTTACCAAAATTAGTAAAATACTCAATAAAATATTTAGTTTAAGTCGTAGAATTTTTTTAAATATATATTTTCAATTTTGATATCATTTTTAATTATTTGGGATTAATTATAAAATATTAATAAACACTATAATTGTATATAAATATTAAAATAACTAGGCAACTAAAAAAAAAACTGTTCATACTCTACATAAAAAAATTCTTAAACACATTTGTAGCATTTAAACAATACATTTTTGTTTCAAATTGGAAGAAATTGTATATAAATGTTAATATAAACCAACACATGAAAATAAATATCAGTCACTCTTAATTAAATGAACCTACCTCCGCCTTTCTGCGTCTTGTGGGTCTGTGCCTGGTAGGCTGATGGTAATGGAGGATGGAGCCCCGACATCATATCGCTTCACCATCTTACGACAAACTTTTATCTTCACAAGGGCAGCGTGCACAAGCCCAGCTAAAAAGCCAACGGCCGGCTGGAGTGCCTCTGGGAAGAACGAGGCAAAGGCAAAGTGGTCTGACATGTCTCCACGCCCCCTAGAGTGCCTCTGGTAAAAGCGCAGGTAAACCCACCCGGACAGAGCACCGTACCCGCATGCTGCTAGTGGAGCTGAAGTGTCCAGCAGCCCTGCTAGCCGCAGGACGGCTATTGCAAGTAAAGCTAGCGCCGGGGCGGCTTTCAAACGTACTTGAGGAACTCGAAGCACTGTTGTGTCTCCTGCAGTCTGCCTCAGCGCTACAAGAACGCCCCCCAGAAAGGCGGGTGTGCCGTACACCCGCACGGCAAACAGGTAGTCCAGGTCAAAGGTGGCAGCGTAGGTGAGAAGATAAGAGAGTCCAGATAGGAGACCGGCTGCTACATTTACCACAGCGAAGAAGATCAGCAGCTCCAGCGCTCCCCATAATGGCTCCAAAAGCCGTCCAGCGACCATCACAGTAGCAATGTTCACTGCCACGCCGAGAATGTTTTGCTCCACCACTGCATGGGTCAGAAGTGTCCAAATCCAGAAGTTTGGTGGGAAGAGGAAACCAGGTGTGACACCAAGCAGGTAAGGGGTGTTAGCAGCCCAGGAGAGCAGGTACATCAGGATCACTGTGGCACATATGGACTTGACCACCACGCTTGTGCTCGCGAGGGCACTCAAAAAGTGCTGCCGTGCCACTGGCAGATAACGGTTCATCCTGACAGATTCGAATCCTCAGTTGTAAACGCTCCGGAAATAGCAAGCCTAAGAAATCAGCAGCTTAGGTCAAATATTAGGGACACAACCAGGAGATGAAGCCCAGACATCAACATGCAAAGAAGTGGGACCTCGTCAACAGAGGTTCTGCAACATAAGCTACTTTGGGATGGTGTCTTAGATGAAGATTGTGGAGAGTAAATTACAGTACTACCTCACACTGGTCTTACAGGTGATTGCAACACTTGTGGTGAGAAAAGTAGATCTTATCCTCCCTCAAAGAACGAAGAACTGTTGCTTTAAATAATATTGTTACCTAGTTAATAATACAAATATTTTGATCTTCCAGAATGCGTACAAAATATTTTTTTTTACTAAAGCTGTTGTCAAGGTAACGTTTACTTTCTAACTGAATAAGTAGTTGACCTTACTGACAAAACATGTTGACTATCTTCCTGCTCAGGTCTAACTGTTCGGAGTTGTTAATATATAATTCATCACTTATGCGTTTCTATCAGGGTCACCTGAGCTACTCTAACGTTACCTGTTTATCGACACCCTCTGCTAACACTTCATTAACCTCACCTCCTCGATTTGTTTTAACACATTTTCATGACAGTTTCATGTCTTAGATAAGTCTTTTGGTCTTAGTTCAGGCACTTGCCGTTTGTTTTAAGGGTAAAACACGCGAAGAAAGACGAGCTATGAACAGCTTTCTCTACGGTGGCATGTCCTCTTAGACCGGCCTGGAGTCGCAGTTCAGTCCGAGGATCTCCTCTCACAACAGGCCTCCAGGTAGCAGGTTTGTAGCCAGTAAGCGTGAATCCGAAACAAGCGTCCCGGCTGTTCTTTTTAACATCCTAACGTCGACATTTCTTCTGAATAAACCTAGTTTTTTGTTATTTAAGAGTGTGGCGTTTCCAGCAAACAGCCACAAAGCACAAACATCAGATTTGCAAACGTCACCGTTCAGATTTGCGACTGGGCGTGTCGTTTACGGCACTGTTGGGCTAAGACTGCTGGGATATGTAGTTTTCCCCAATGAACACGAAAGCAAGTCGTTTTTTTAACAGCTACTTTCACCTAATCAGTGATTATTTTTAAGCTACCAGCAGTATGGATTTTAATACTAGAAATACAATAGTGACTGGTAGCTACAAGCTGATACAAATGAGCTATTTGTTATTTTGCTGCTAGTCACTATTCCATAAGTGATAACTCATTTTTCCATTGTTCCCGTGTGACATTTACCAGAATTGGATGCATTTTCGTTGGTGAAATTCAGTCATTAATCCAATGAGATCAGGAATTTCGTGGACGACTTTCCCACGCAGATTTAGCAACATGTTCAAGGTTATTATTAATAATAGTAATAATAAAAGAAAGACACTAATCACTATTGGATAACGCAACTGAAAAATAAAAATAAATATTAGTTATAAGCAATAAATGTCAAATGCTTGTCAAATGACATGACAAATCAAATGCGTTGTCCTATCTTGTCCACTAGATGGCGGACAAAAGTCACCTTACACAGGATTCTTCGAGCCCAGTATCTTGCATTCCGTCAGAGTCTGGAAAGGTTTTTCAATTACACAGAGGGCGTGACCTCAGTTGTGATAAACACCATGTACAAAAAGGTCTCGGCTGCTCCTTCACTTGTTCTCACCTGTAGTTCTGGGGTCTCGCAGACCCGCTGGGATGCTGACAGGTGTTGTTGCACATATCGTGTCCTCACAGAGCAGACAGTGATATTTAAGCCAGCAAGGATAACATGTTCTCACCCTCTCACGCACAAAACAATTCCTGACGTCTAGAAAGGTTGAGCTCTTCCACAAATTCAGTAGGCCTATGTTTTAAATGTCAATGGTTTATGTCCAATCATCTGTTCTGCCAGCACATTCACATTTATCTATCATGGCAAATACTTTCCATTGACTTGCCAACTTATGTACTGAGCTAATGTTTTTTTTTCCCCTCCAATCCTAAATCATTAAATTGTAAAAATCATTGTTAAGTATTTGTGTTTGTGGAACATCTGGTAACCAAAATGTTTTAATGCCCAAGGATCGTTTGGACCTAATACTTAAATGCTTAATTTAATTAGTAATTTTTTTATATTTCCCAAACCTAAACCTAACAGAAATCTTTATTTGGATTTGAAAATAATTATTTAGTATCATAAAGCCATTTTCCAACCACTGACTGCTGGTCATAAAGCTGAAATAAAAAAATATGAAAAAAGTTAAAAATGTTACAATTTCTAGTTAAATATTTTTAAGCTAAAGCACTAAAATGAATAAAGCTGAATAAAAAGCAAAGTAGACAAATGTGCTAAAATATTGAATCAATTATTAACATTTAAACTGCATTTAAATGAAAACAGAAAATATGAAAATATAAGTTAAATCAAAATATAAATACAATAATTGTGTAAAAATAATTCTTAACACTGAGCAGAATAAATTTTTTTTAATACTGTATATTATAATGCTGTAACTAAATTAACTCACATCAAATTCTTTTTTAGATTTATATGTTTTTTTGAAGAAACAACTAATTTTAATATCGGACAACATCATTCAAGATAAGATAATTTGCACCCCACAATGTAAAACCCAAACACAAACTAACTCAGGGATTTTTTCTATTTTCTATTTCCTTAACCTAACTCTAGCAGAAACCTTCATTTAGATTTTCATTACATCATTATTTAGTATGTTCATAAAGCCATTTTCCTTATGAGGACTGGCTGTGGCTCAACCCCCCCAAACACACACACACTGAATACTAAGCAGGACCTTTCTACAAATTCAATATGTCATATTTCTAGGAAAAGGAAAGCGGTGACCCTCTAACTGCACTCTTTAATTTTTATTGCATTATGAAGGAGATCTGTCTCCTGTCTCACTTGTCTCCAGTGCCACATTTACCCAGCACACCTAAGCATGACAAATTAACACCTGGTGAATACACTTTGTTAGGAGACACAAATGCATGTTGTGCATTTCAATGTGAGAGAAGGACTAAAGGAGAAAAGACAAAGAAAGATAATGGGGAGGGGAGAGATCAATGTCACTGAAAATTGCAGTCTTTCCGAGACTTTGAATATACACATGCAAACACATGCGGAAACACACTTACACTATCTGTTCTCTTCAATTCTGTCAGTCCCAGATTACACAGCATCTTTTCATCTGTCATCCAGCACTCATCACACTACTCATCTGTTGTCCTCATCACTCGTTAGTTGCTGTCAGTCTGCTGCTCTTTGCTCCATCTTCTTTACAAGTTTGAGTGAACTCCCACTTTAATGTCTTCTTATATCCATTATGAAATGGAATCTTCATCACTGATAACATGTGATGTGCACTAGTTCAGAACGGTTCCGTGGGGTTGGGTCATTTTTTGTTTTTCCCAGGCCTTTCGATGTCACTAGACCAGACAAGACCAGGCATTCCCAATTAAAGCTTCTGGTCTGCTGCCATACTTATTCACATTCACTGTTCATGGAATGAGATCATTACAGAGACTGTGAGAAAGAGAGAGGGTGGACATAACCTCAGAATTAAAACTGCTAAACAGCAAAAAGCACGGTTCCAGTGTGATCAAAGCAAAATCAAGATACCCATGAGATTTATCACTAAATTAAATTGATACACGAGACATTTGATAAATCAACAAACAATGAATGCAAGCACTTCTGCTTTATAGAAGTGCTGTGCGTTTGTCTGCCACAAGTTCATTAAAATTAAGCTCCAACTGCCAAGTCTCCCATCTGGACTTTTATGTTTAGTTTACATTTTGCCCTGTTTTGTTTCCTTTTTCTACAATTGTAGTTCTTTTGGTTCCCATCATTTCTCTCTGATGATTCACACCTGTGTCTATTTAGTCTTGTTATCCCCTGTGTATTTAAGCACTTTGTCTCTGTGTTTATTGCCAGGTTTTGTTCTGCCTAGGCTGTTATTCACCCGTGTGTTTATTTGTTTTATAATTCCTGGAGCTCACCAGTGTCTGTTACTTTGTTTATCAGTTCTTTAATGTCTTAAATAAACCTTATTTGTATTTGGATCCAACTGTTCGTCATCTTTGAGTTCGATCAGCGCTTCACTGACATCTGTGTATAATTTTCACATTTTGTAAGTTTTAAATTGGTCATTAAAAAGTTTTCTGCAAAAGGCAAAAAGAATGAATGTATGAATATATCCACACAAAACAAGTGATCACCAATATGTTTGAAAGTAAAACAGAGTAGATTTAAGCCCTTTGTGGCTCATCAATATGTTCTGATTATATTTTTTTTATTATGCTTAATGTTTAGTCTGCCATTGTTAAATGTGCAGTTTTATATACTTCTTTATTTTATTAATTTGTTGTTAAATTTGTCATTTGCAACTTTCTTGGTTTACTCTGCACTACACATTTTATTTTACTCCAGTTTTATTTATTTTTCATTTCACGCTAATATATTGTTTACGCATCTTTCATTTATATTACATCTGTATATTTATAATATAATACATTATAATGTAATTACATCTCATATGCACACAGTACAGTACAGTACAGTACAAATGTACAGGCAGGGCAAGAAATCCCACTAAAACTGATTAAAATCCCCCTCATATGATTGTAAAGCACTTTGGGTGTACAATGAAACCGCTATATAAATGCATCATTCTTTCATTCATTCATTTAGTAATTCATTCATTCATAAAAATGAGAGTGAAAGCAGAACAGAGAGATAAGGGAATGGAAGGAAAGGGGGAAAGAAAGTGAAACAAAAAGAAAATAAAAGAAAACAGACAGAAAAGTTCTTCTTTTGTTAAAAGTCAAACAAAAAATGCAGAGATGAGAGTGAGCTTTAATGAGGATCTCACACACATCTTGTTATTTAGTTTTCATGGTTCATTTATTATTCTCTGTCTGTTTATTGCATCAATGAGGTATTGGAAAGAACCTTAAACGCACAATGTTTTTGATCTCAGGTTTATTCGAGGGTTTTCTGAACACATCTTTCATCATCTTTGAGATGACAACTAGATACACATGATACTGACTCATAGATGACAAATCATATTTCACCTGTTTGGGGGCTTGTGTTTCACATATAGTAGGCTATTTTCAATAATAATACAAGCCCAATTAACTTTATGGATGTATAAGCAGGAATTATTATAATAAAAGTATGATGAAAGTATGTTGAAAAACCTTTCCTGCATGGCCAGTGAAGTAGGCAAAAAAAATTAAAAATAAAATTGAGAGCGAGATCGGGAAAAGCAAACTCACTGATTTCATTTTTTAATTCACTGATTTCTTTCAAAACTGCCAAAGCATTACTCAACAAAACCACATCATCAGAAAAACCCAACAGTCAAAAGCACTTTTTTTGAGAGAGTCGTAGTGATAACAGCAGGCAATCAAGACCTCTCTGTAAAAACCACATCAGACGCCAACGGTTTTTACTTCTATTCAGCAGAGACACTCTTGTCAATAAAACCCATCTTGACACTTTTAGAGAACAAATTATTGAGGAACATATAGAAAAACATTACAAAATGTAACCGGAGTTCTGCCAAAGTATCTAGTCAAAACATTATAAAAGCATTTTGAGATTATTAAACATTGCAAATGTTCCTAAATGTTCCTGAAGTATAGCACTTGAATTACGGGAAATAATTAAATAAATGTATGAAATAGAACTTTTAACATGAAAAGTAACATTCTATATTCGATATATCAAACGTTTTATATTTACTAAACAGGGAAAATTCAGATTGGAGAACGTCTAACCATGAGCAAGCTCCATCTTCGGGCTCTTCGTAGTTAATTTTAGGAAACGGTTCCAGATCAATTTTCATTTTAAAATGCTAATGCAGTTCTTGTTTCAGAATTCCATTCCAATATGTCATTTTTTAACCTGGATTAAGTCAGTACTGGAGTTTTGAACGTCTAGTCAAAACTATTTTAAAGCCTGTGGATCTGGTGCTCTCTTGGATATGTCCGACACAGGTTCTAGATGAAATTAATAGATGAGGTAGATGGCATCAGAGTACTTGAGAAACATTTCATTTTTTCTGTGTAAACAACATCAATCTTGTCTCTGTGGCATAATGGCTGTGCTGACCAGCTGGCCTAACAAGTTGCCAAAAAATTGCTATTTTTCATTTATTCATTTAGACTACTTATTTCTGGTTTTCAGTTGAGGAGATTGCTGTTCTGTTGTTTCTGAGCAGATGATGGACCACCATGCTGTAACAGAAACCCTACATTAATTTTCCTCTAAATGCTCCTCCAACAGCTGCAGTGATCGTGACACAAAATTGTATGTCAGGAAGATATGCATGTATGCCAAAGCCTAACAATGAATCGTCTCCCCCTGTGCGTGACATTATTTGAGAATACTGTTGTATTGTAAGCTTCTGCATGAGGTGGTTGATAATTAGTGAAAACAAATCATGCTGTTTCCTTTCTTCTGAAAACAAAAGACTATTTTCAGGATGACTTAACCAATCTAGAATCAGAATTGCATCTAATACAGGCCAAAGTATAGGACAATAATGTCAGTAAAATAGAAATATAGAATTCAATATATTTTATAATAATACATCATATATTAGAATTTTAATAATTACATTTTACTTTTTATAATTTTGCTTTGTTATTTTATATACTTTACTTTCATATACTGCTTTGTGTTTTTTGTGTTTGTGTCAGATGTAACTAGTGCTGATGAACAGGAAAACTGGCTACCATTCACAAAATGAAAGTTAAAATAAGCAATCTCTCTTTCTCTGTATATATATATATATATATATATATATATATACATCTATTGTCTGTATGAGATCATGTGTGTCTTTCAAAACTGTATGCTGCTGTGTCAGATGCACAAACTTTGCTCTTTCACCCTAAAACTTGCCATATCTCATCTTCCAGCCCTCCCTCCCTCAATCCATCTGCCCATCCTTGCTTCTCCCTGTTATTCACGGCTTCATGCAGTCATTCTGGTTACCTTGGAGTTACAGTGCAATAGCAGGAAACCAGAAAAAATGCACACACATATGCTGCAACCACAGTCTTAGTTTGCAAAAGAAACGCATTACTTTTACATGAACTGTGGCGAAAATATTACATCACTGGTTTGATATTGCTTTTATACAACAGTTATATAAGCAAAAACATTTGATAACTTACATTTTAGATGCAATATTGCCAGTTACTTTGTCCATTTGTGTTCTGCCAAGAAACTGAGGAAGCTGAATGAATCAGTTGAGTGAATGATTCAATGAGTCATTCATGACAGTGATTTGTTCTTTCCTCAATGAAGTATTATGCTGTGTTCACACCAAACGCGAATAAAGCGTCGAATTTGCGTCTACCGCGTCTAGTTTGCCGCTTTAACATTTTGACATCATTCGCTTCATTCGCACGTCAAATTCGCTTCATTCGCGCGTGAAATTAACTTCACAACAGACGCAAATTCGCGTCATGGGGGGGCTTCTGCCAGCTGAGTTCACGCAGCATTTTCAACCGCCGTTTTTATTCAGATAATTTTCAAAATATTACTGTTATCGTGTCATGAAATGTAGTTTTAAGGGTATTTCAGGCGAGAATGTAGTTGTTTTAAACTGAAATATGTGGTTTGTTTATAAAGACAGCGTCTATTTAAAAAATGTGTTTCGCCGATATCGGAGATGTGAGCTCTACATGATCAGCGGGAGCTCCGTCATCATTTATCCGCCGAGAGCAGCCTCACCTCAGCTAGACCTTCTGACATTTGCCGCTGGCTATAATTTTTTTGGGTAAAACGAAACGCTTTATTCAATTAATCAGTTAATATATATATATTTCGCGTGAAACGCCCAATTCACGCGTCAATTCCCGTCATTGATGCGAATGAGGAGAATTTGCATCTTCCACGCTGTGCTTAACACCTCATTCGCGCCGCGAGACCTCCAGATGTGCGTAAACGCGCCTTTGCATAGACTTAACATTGAAATAGTTCGCACCAGACGCTCTGTTTGCATTTGGTGTGAACACAGCATTAGTGTGTTTGAACGGTTTGAATGAGTCAGTTGAGTAAATGAGTCAATGTCCTACTCAAACGTTTTGTTTGCCACCTGCTGGTCTATAAATGTAACCTGCAGAATAATTTACAAATAATGTTAATGTTTAATAATGTTAAATATCTTACTTGCTTGTTAGACCTGTGCATGTCATAGGAGATTTTTCTGGTTGTTTAAACATTCAGATGTTTACCTCATTGAAACTCTTTAATAGTGTTTTGATTAAATTAATTGGAATGATCTGAAACTAGTGACAGTGATTGGATTTGAAAAAAAATATATATGTACAAATGTTTTGATAGTGTTCCTTGAGATTTCATTGGCTCATTCCAGGCCTAATCCTGAAAGTTTTGCTCATCTGTATGCATGTTTATGAAGGATTATGAAGTTATGATATGTTATTATATATGCACAATTTCCCAGTACAAAATTTCCCTATCTAAAGCACCTCATCATAGGTTTTTGCAGTAATCTCCACCATAGTCAGATTCTATTAAAAATGCATGGGATGCATTGAGACGGATTGCTTTGAAGCATGCCTTGGATGTCGGATCAAAAGAACCCCGGAACACTTTTTGGATTGTCTTGATGAACAATGTTTTTTCTCCGGAAGCAAATCGCATCACAGAAGATTTTGCAAGCAGCAGGGTGTGTGCCTGTCTGGTGGTTAAAATACTTAGTGAAATATGGTGAGCAAATTAAACGAGTGGTTTTATTCAAAGCTTAAATTCATCTTTTTTATTTAATTTAATTAAAAAAATTTTTTTTTACAACTGAGAAGAAAGCAGTCCAAAAATGGATACGATTTGTCAAACATATGATTCCAAAAAACGAAAATGAAAAGTGACAAAATTCAACTTTACACATTGTTTTCTTGTTGTTTAGCAGGAGGCTGATCCAGAAGATTTCTGGAAAGCTATGACATCATGGCCTGTGGCCAGACGAAAATGCCATCACAGATGTTCTTCTTTAAAAGCAAGCGAAAGGTTGGCACAAATAGCCTTGTGGGCAGCTAACCAACATTAAGTGCCATTGCTCTACTTGTGTCCCAAGTTCAAATCCAAGTTTGAGGACCTTTCCTGATCCCGATCCCGCCCCCTCTCTCCCACTTCACTTCCCATTTCATGTACACTGTCCAATAACAATAATGGCAAAAAAAAGCCAAAAATGTATCTCAAAAAAAAAAAAAAAAAAAACACAGAGAAAGAAGAGACAATTAGTGATTTATTGGATCAAAATATATTATCATTCATACCAAACATTTGAGAAAAATGTGTCTGTTTCAGTGAAGTACCAAAAAAATCTGACAGATTGAGACAAAGAGAGAAAGTGTCTAGCCATACAATGGGAGTGGGGAGGAGGGTCAAAAACAAGGGGAAAACAAGGGGACAGGGAAAAAACACAAGAAGAGCAGAGCGAGAGTGAGAGAGGGATGGAGAGAAAAAAGGAGAGGACCAGTAGCAGAGAGTGTGTGCTTTCTTAGCAACATCAGACGTCAGTACTGTGGCTTTCTGACTCCGAGTCTGTTTGGATTATATCAGTCCTTCACATCAAGAATCAGTTGTAGAGTTGATCACTGTCAAAGAGGACTGACTGCCATTCACCTGCTCATCGTCTGGCACTGAACACCAGAGCTTAGGCTCTCAGAATTTGAGGATATTTATCTTTTATGTCTTTCAGTGTCTCTCTGTCATTATCTGTCCTTCATTCTGTTTGTTTGTTTGAGTTTTGCCATACTTTGGATTCTACCTGGACTCCATGTGGATAGTCAAGCACACACGGAGAGTAAGAAGGTAAGTTCTGTCTGGGGTTTATGATTGAGTGGAAAAAAAAGGTTACCTAAACTAGGCATCACCACACTGGGCCCACTGTTATTCTGTAGTATTTAGGGGTGACTGTTATGTATGAGCTTTTTGAAAGGAATATTTGGTGGTTTGTTATAAATGTGTTTCTGAATCCAAAAATCTTATTGAATGTAAATATAGGAGGCTGTAAACTGGCATGTTGATTCCTAGATGAAAGATCATGTTACAAATACACTTGGCATGTTTGATTGCATATGGTCATATCATTATAAAAATACAATATTTTTCATATTTAATAGTGTTTATAAATAAAAAGTAACATTACTGATAATATTTAATAATTATATTATAAAATAATTTTATAATACTATTTTGAAAAAAAATATAATAAGAAAGTAATTCTTTTCTATAATATTCTGATCTATTGCAGGAAATATTGTTGGCTCCTTTATGATAAATTCAAAGCCTGCTTTTATGTTTCATTATTTTGTAAATTACATTGAACATAGCCCTACTGTAGAAATGTAATGTAAATGTAGACCAGCCTGAGGAAATGTGTCTTTCAAAGGCATATCAATAAAAAGGTTCAAAAGCTGTCAGATGGATGGTACTTTTACATAAAAAAGTACCATTTAGATACGTATGCGCATCCTTCAGGGGCAAATAAGGTAAAAAAAAAAGTGTGATTTTTAAAAATGTACAACCCAGTGATAGCTTTTGTACTTTTTTCTGAGAGTGTAGAAGTGTGCTTTGTCTTTTTATGGAGAAAACCACATCACAACATTTGGTCTATAAGGAATATAAGGTCTGAAAGTGTGAGGATAAGATCAAGCATTAACAAGGGATGAATGAAGGGGAAAATAAGTTGATCAAAAACACAAGCTATGTATTTTATTATATTAATGTTCTTATTAAGAAAAGTGATCCTGCTTATGAGTGTATCATGATCTAAAAAATATATATGTTGCTCTTTTCAACTCAAAAAAGGATAGGAAATGTCAGGAGAGCTTAAGCAAAGAGAGGTGGGGAGCATGAACAATTATCAAGAAAATGTTGGCAATTGTAGCAGTCTGGCTTTGAGTTAATAAATGACATGGCAGCAGGAGATGTTGTGCATTTTTACAGAAATGGAATCTAGGAATGTGTTTAGGGTTTAAAAGCAGTCGGCAGGGTTAATTCAAAATGAGCTGTCTGCTTTAATACATCAAGGACCCTGGCCAGCGAGAAAGATAATGTATACGGTGAAAATGATGAGATAAAAATGGTTGAAAGCAACATCCAGCTGGGCTTTTAGTCTAGAGACTTTCCTAGATCATATGAATCCAAACCAATATAGCCTGTTGTCTGGGGCTTTGCACCAGAGAAATGAATGAAAACAGACTAGGGAGAAAATGAGGCTGAGGCTTATTTAAAACATGTTCTTCACACTCTTAAAAGGATCTTCATTGGCATCTATGGTTCCATGAAGAACCTTTAACGTCCACAAAATCATTCCATTGAGCAAAATGCTCTTTACTGAAATACTGAACAATTTTTTTTTTTAAACAATAAAATATTAGATACTATATTATGATTATTTTAACCACAAAGAATTAATGGTTTACAACCAAATAATAATTAAATTTATTATAGTATAAAGTAGTTGTACAAAATAGTACAATTATCATGTGTCACACACAGAATGATGAAATAAAAGAAATCCACAAAAAGATAATACAAATCATAAAAAACACAATTGGTCATAGAGCCCAAATCAACGTTTACCAGCCCGGTTTACCTCACTGACCATACACAGTATAAATGAACACACAGCTGACCTGTCAAACTGAAACAGAACCAAATAACTCGCTGATTAATACTGGCAATTTGCCCGCTACAGTTGAAGGTCTAAATTCAGCCAAAGTGCTGAACACTTGAAAGATCTGTTAGAATTAGAAGAGCAACAAGTACGTCAAGAAGAGACTGAGAGAGAGGAGGAAATAGAAAAAATTATCAAATTGAGGTGTCATTTTTTTCTCAACGATTCCAGTAAAAAACATGAATTAGAATGTGAAACATCTCAGGGGAACTTTCAGTAGCAAACTCTTTAAAAAGTTTGTAACTCAGACCTTTTCAAAGCTTGAGTAGGACAGTGAAAACATTTTTGCTAAAGACATGGACATTCGTGTATATAATAGCTCCTTTCGTGTTGCACGCAAGAAAAAAAGTCATACAAGTTCACTATGTAAAGCCAATGCATCTGAGAACATTCAGAGATGCATTTGAAGTTCTGTTTGAAACTCTATCTGACACATTCTATTTCTCCCCTGCAGATGGGCAATGTGTCAAAAACTGCCCTGTTTGTATCCACAATCTCCAGACAGCAAGACATCCTCATGGGATCAATTTATTCAGTGTTCTGTGAGTCCACAACTGCAGTTACATTCTCCTGCTTGTCTTCTTTATCTTCAAATGTGGAAAATTCAGAGCAGGACAACACTCAACACCCCAATGAATTTGCATGCCTTTATTCTTTATGAATAATTCAGAGGTGAAACTGTTCACCTGTAATTAACCTCCTTCTGCTGCTTGCCCTGCCTGTGGTCAAACTGTCCTGAGTAATGAGGATGATCAAATTTATATTCTATAATCTATTTCCCTGATATGGCCACAGATATAATTAAAAAAGAGAATGGGGTGGGCTTTTTTTACTTGAGACCACTTGGTATGTATGTGTGTGATTATTCTGGTCTGCTTACTATTAACGTTTCTTTAGAAGTGAGAACTTTAATTATGCCTCTAATGCAGCAGACAAATTGCATAGATTATTGAAGCTCATGGATTGATCCAACGTCAGTCTGTTAAAAGAAATAAGGAAAATTGATATTCTAGACTGCTTGAGACACCTAGCAGGGTTCACTTAGCATTTCCAAGCTCAAATGGTGTCTTCATGTGACAGGTTTGTCAGCTATGGCATGGAGATGTCACACTGTCGGGCACATTTTCAATACAGCTTTACAAATACAGTAGCTACTTTGATGAAAATATGAAAAGATCTCCTTTGCTCACCCAGGTGTCTTGTCGCTCCTGGGAAATGGCATACTGTTGTTTGTAGCCTACCGTAAGAGGTCATCTTTGAAGCCAGCAGAGTTTTTCGTTGTGAACTTGTCTGTGAGTGATCTAGGGATGACCCTGTCTCTGTTTCCTCTGGCCATCCCATCTGCTCTAGCACACAGGTGAGATCCTGTTTCATACTGTTCCTCACTAGAATAGAGAATAGAGAAAGATTGAGAGACTTCACAATATTACAACTTATGTTTCTGTAAATATCAGAAATAACATTTGTAAAAGTGTTAATATATAAGTGCGCTCTACCCCTATTTCACATTTTAGGGTTGAGAGGTCTGATTCATTTTAGTGAAACATTTTGTTCAAAAACAAATGTTCAAAAGTGTTGCACTGTTATTCAGCAATTATGTTCTCAATGTGCACTTTATAACTGAGTATTTTCTAGGTTTATTAGTTATGTCTCAAATTTCCATTTTTGATAAATGATGGAATTAAAGAATTAAAAAACATATTTATATAAAAAGATATAGCTACTTTAGTGTTAATTTAGTTAGCTAATCTTTGTTAGTAGCTTGTGATAAAGCTAGCTTAGCAAGCTACAATTTAAAAGCTTCACCACTCTCTTATTCTCCCTTCAAATGCCTGATACTCTTATATCTATTTTTCAGTAAAGTATCATGGTTCTTATGTAAAAAAATAAAGAAAAGGGGTGTTTCAGAGTTCGGCAAAAACAGTAAGTTGATTTCTCTTTTTTCTCTGTAGATGGTTGTTTGGGGAGGTAGCATGTCTGTGCTATGCTGTGTGCGGGGTTTTATTTGGCTTATGCAGCCTAACAAACCTGACTGCTTTGTCTTCAGTATGCTGTCTCAAAGTCTGCGTCCCAAATTACGGTATGAAACTCTTTTGATACTCTTTAACCAAACAATTATTTTACAAACCATTACAAAGTGATAGCCTACTGTTTCCTATGTTCTATTTTAAATATAAGCATGTTATAAAGATAAGATGAGTCTGCCAAATAACATGAATAAACACTGTGATTTTGTCACTGTTTTGTTGATTTATGTGAGAAATATTTTACATATACAAAATTTTAAGAAGTTCTGAAGACAACCCCCGCCCCCGAGAACTCTTAAGACATCCAGATAAAGTGTTTCACTGAGGTAAAAGTCAGTAAAACAAATGTATTTTCTTTAATTTTATATCTTCAGTGAATTTGAATTCACTTTAAACAATGTTGCAACTCTGAATAAAATTACAGACCTACTTCTGATTAACTCTTTTAGCTTGGTGAATGTTCAGTTTGGTTTCTGCATCTAATTCTCTAGGCATTGGAATGGTATATACGCATTTCTAGGCTTCTTCTAGATTAAAATATTAACAATTAACATAAATGATACTGTTCTCATGAATGTGAGTTTTTTGGGGTCAAGTCTCGTCTCATATGGTGGACTCGTGCTAGTGGACAGTGGACAGTGCTTGCGCCGGGTTCTGTCGGAAGATTCTGAAAACTGTCACATTCAGTTCACTGTGAAATTAAAAGACCCTCAGGCTTAAATACGCAAGAATCAGTGTTTAAAAACAAATGAAAAGAGACACAGAAGAAAAAGATAAGAGAGAACACTTGGAACAAATCAGAACATGTAGAGAAAATTAGATAAAATAGGAGAGACAGAGTGGTGGAAAATGAACCTAACAAGGAAAGAACACACAGATAATGAACACACATTTAAGGGGTTGCTGGAGCTTGAAACACCAGGTCATTTCTTCCTTCTGTCTCTGTGGGATATGAAATTAAAATAATTCCAACTGTCCCGACCTGTGTCAGGAGAATCATGCAGGCAGACCAATTAGTCAACATGACCAGTCTGTTCATTTTCTTGTAAAAATATTTATTCATGCAGTCCTTGTTTCCACAGGTAACAAATTCTCATCCAGCCATGCTTGTGTGATGGTGGTTGGGGTTTGGTGTTACGCCTCTGTCTTTGCTGTGGGACCTTTGGCCCGGTGGGGCAGTTTTGGACCAGAACCGTACGGAACCGCCTGCTGCATAAACTGGTATGACCACAAACATTTTAGCATTAATATGTGACATGTACGCAAACAGATTCTGCAGTCATGCTTTTTCTACATTCTGTGTTCCAAGGTACACTCCATCCCACGATGCCCTAGCCATGTCTTACATCATCAGTCTCTTTATTTTTTGTTATGTTATTCCCTGTACCATCATCATCCTCTCTTACACCTTCATCCTACTGACAGTGAGGGGGTCTAGCCAAGCCGTTCAACAGCACGTCTCTCCACAAACCAAAGTGTCCAATGCACACGCTCTTATTGTCAAGGTAAGTAAGCTTTATGAGTTCATTGTTGTTTTTGTGTTTACAGTGACCTTTAGATAGCAAAAAAACTGCTTTTAATACAAATGAACCTCTGGGACATAAAAGTGTACAAAAACTCATGATGTCCACACTATCACACTGCGCAAATATACCACATTTTATTGCCCTGTGGCGCAGACAGTACGGACGTGATGCTGTTGCTGAGTATGTACCTAATGTCCCTCAAAATGTAATGCTGATTACCCATCCTCTGTCCTCTGGACAAGGGCTGGCTGTACCTTTGGCTGTCCTGGTGTATTGTGCCCTTGTGTAACTGCACTGTTGAATATGATGGTGCTCAATGTTGATTACTGAGGCACTCAAATGTCCCCTCTAAACATATTTGTATGCTGTATTGCATACATTTACAAACATTTGGCAATCAACAGACACACATAATATAAGCATATATACCTGTATATATATTTTTTTTTTCTAGGACTATTCTTTCATAATAGAACATTCAAAGGATCAGCATTTGTTTTTTAAATAGAACTGTCTATTTGTAACATAATAAATGTAACATAAATGTTAATGACATCAAATGTCTTTTCAGCAAAAAAAAAAAAGAAAAAAAAAAGTAAGTCTTCAGTACTTAGTATGAAACTAAGTAAGTTCTTACTCTTATCTTGTTTTCCATTACATATATCTAAATAATCTTAAATCAATGTGTATTTACTTGAGGAGGAGAAAAAAAAATCTTCCAGGGGATAAGAAAAACATACTTGTTTTTCCCCTTGAATTATTTAGTTTTTTCTTGTTTTAAGTGTAAACTCAGTTAACAATTTTTCATAAAACAAGACTTAATATCTTAAGTCATTCTACTTCTCAAGTAAATGAATCTTGTTTAAAGAATGTTAAGATATTTGTACTGGAAAACAAGACAAAAATACTGAGTAAGAAAATTTTAGCACTGTCACTTTTTATCAGTTTAATGCATTCTTCCTGAAGAAATGTGTATGTGTGTGAGAATATAGGTTACAGAGGTCAAAATATGATCTCAAAACATTTAAAAACAAATAATTGAATCTAATTGCATGACAACTAAGAGTGGTGTGTTTTTTTTTAGCTGTCAGTGGCTGTGTGTATTGGCTTCCTTACGGCTTGGAGCCCGTATGCCATTGTTGCCATGTGGGCTGCGTTCAGTGCCAATGAGCAGGTCCCACCCACCGCCTTTGCGCTGGCAGCCATCCTGGCCAAATCTTCCACCATTTACAACCCTATGGTTTATCTCCTCTTCAAACCCAACTTTCGCAAATCACTGAGTAAGGATACCCAAACCATCCGCCACAGGATTTGTTTGAGCCATAGTAAAGCCAGTCCCACAGCAGGAGTAAAGGATCGGCAGGTACAGAACTTTCAGCAGTGCAACAATAAGGATGCCAGCACCTCCACACCCTTTTCCAGTGGACATGCAGAGAGTTATGGGGCATGTCATGTCTCTGTAGAAGCAGAGCCACGTCTTCAGCAAATAAGTCCTCAGAGAACTGCGCGTATTCTGGAGGGCACCGTTCAGAGTGAAATTCCAGTGAGACAACTGACTGACAGAATGCAAAATGACCTCCTGTGAGAGATACTCAATAAAGAAAGAATGCATAAAATGTAAGGAGGGAAAGGATGATAAAACTTGTAAGAATCACAGATGTCCTTAGATGCCCAAACACAAGGACAAAGAAAGCTGAGGAGAAGGAATAAAAAAAATCTCCCTGTTGTTTCTGGATTCTTATTGATCCTCAGAACTTCCTGCTGATTTCACCAATGTTTACTGAACCAAATCCACTTAAAGACCAGTGAGATACTGATTTCGAAAAACAATTGAAGTTCAACCTCACAAACTGTGTTTTAGTTTCAGACATGGTTTGCAATGATAAAAGCAAGGTCAGTTCACTAAATAAATAAAGATTGTCATCTGCTGGCTGAACAGGAGTATTACAACTGAAAAGATTGGGTGGGTTTACATTGCCAAAGCATTGATAAAATTACACAAAGCCAGTATTATCAATGTCCGTGTGATAGTAACACAGACTAACAGTGCAATAGCAAAGCAAACTACAAACTTAGTATTGTTTGTTCCCATCTAAACGGCTCCCATTCCTATTGCACATTGATTCATTAAAGGACAAAAGTACTTAATCTAAATGGAAATTGCAGTAAATTTGCAGTGGTTGGTGAGGTTGATTGGATGCACCCTGTAGCCTGCAAGCATGGTGTAATGAGCAAGGTCTACCTATATGGGTCACTACACTCTCAAAAATAGACAGAGGCAGGAAAAAGAGATCAGGAAATTCAGTGAAATAGCCTTGAGGCACCCCCAATTCAAAGAAAGCATACAGAAAAAGACAGGATAGGTTTTTATTTTTAAATCAAACCTCTAAAAGATCTGTTCATGAAAACAATCCAAAATCTGACTTAAACTACAGTTAGATGTTTGACTAGGAGATATGTTATGAAGAAAATAACTATTGATTTACCCAGGCTAAACTATTCCCTTCACTGGCAGCTGTTAACTCTATTGTTCAATTAGCTCCCTCCTCAGGCCTTGACTGAGAGAGATGCAATTCAACAGATACAATCACACTAGCACTTCACAGCAGTGCGCTGTGCTCAATCCAACACTCACTGAACCTTTGCTTGGAGGGATGTGAGAGTCGATATCTAAAACAGAGGCTTTTAATACCAACCGAGAGGGTTTTCAGGGCATTTCTTTTGTGTCGACAAGTTCTGGAAACTGATCAAAATTCAACTACACTTTATCTGTAGGTTTCAGTGGGGAGAATGAAAGCGAGTCCAGCTTTAATACACCACTAATAAGTCTCATGTGAATATATATATATATATATATGTGTGTGTGTGTGTGTGTGTGTGTGTGTGTGTATATACATAATAAAAATACTAATCAATTATTTAGGTGTAATCAGTTTTAATTGGGAAAAATACTGGGTGCATAAATAAAATGATGCTGCATTGTCCTTCTGCTTAGGCGTTGCCCTGTTTAACTTGTTTACATTGCAGTTGGTGCTGTCTTTCTGTGTGTTCATTCATCTGAGTTTATGTCTTTCTGTAAATTAGCTTAGTAAGGACTGACTCGGAAGGATCAATACATAATCCATTTTTATCCAAATGATTTACAACATGACAGAGTATTCTAGCAATACAATAAATTAACTTGGATAAACTAAATGTTTATCAAGGCACATCATGAGACCTAATCAGTTCTGTCCAATTATGTGCATTTCTGTCTGAGGTTTAGATTCATTTATACCCTTTAACTTATCTTTCATGGCTCCTGGGTGGGACAATATAAAGCTCTCCAATCCAAATTCAAAGAATCTCAGAACTACATTCAGATATACAATGATCTCACCTTCCCTTCAATTTGGCTGAGCAGATGTTTCTTGCCCTCTCTTTCTATCTGCCTTACCTCACACTGAACAGATGCAGTCGTGGTCCACCCAGCATCTGTCCTTGACTTGTCTCAAAGCCAGTCAAATGTTATTCAGCTTTAATGATGTATTGGTTTCAGATGTGGAAGAAGACGGTTGTGTCTTCTTGTAAATCAGGTCATTCAAGTATTCTTATAATTGAGTGTATTGTTCTAACAAACAAATGAACTGAACTTGCCATTCCTGTAGCTCAGCTGGAAAGGTCAGGGATTTGATCTGCAGGGAACATACATGCAGAGCAAGGCATTCTTAAACATCAGCTAACCCTCTGGACATAGCCGTAACTCCTAATATTTTAGGTTAATATTTCAATTATTCATGACATTTGTTCACAGTTCTCATTTTTCGGATTTCAGTTAAAGGTCACTTGACATGAAGGTGATCAAGTCAAGTATCTAAGTGTGTTTTATTTAGATGTATGTTTTTATTTGTAAATAATTAATTCAGTTTTTATATTTCTATGATTTCATTCATTATTAGATGGTCATCAACTCACAAACCCCAATTTGGGGAACCCTGGAGTAAGAGATAACATATAGTCCAGGAGGATTTATTAATATTTTTAAGTTATTATTACTATTATTAATATTTTAATTTTTACCGCCGGTATATTAGGCCTACCTTAAAGTTTCCACAAAAAATAAAATGCCATGTGCAAACAGTGCAAAACAATCATCAACAAGACCAGCAATATTTGCTACACTAATACTTAGGCTAGGACCTGCGCGATTATTTTCACTATTACAGACGATAAATAATGCGCAAGATGGTACCACAGCTGAGTTTGTAAGGAACAACCACAGAACGTGAATCCACAGTGTGTGTGATAAATGAAGTAGCTGCGGTTTTATTTATACAGGATGAGCATACTGATATACAGTGGTCTAATGTTTGCCATGATTGACCAATCAAAAATTAGTTTTTTCCATAGAGATGCACTTAATTTTTTATAAAATTTTGACTATATATTAATAAACTTTACTGCTATTCCTATTACTGTAGTTGTACTGCTGTTTTGAAACTCACACAGACAGCTGTCAGACCAAGGGCCTGTACCATGATGGTGGCTGAACAAACTCAGGTTTACAGGATTAGTTTTAAGTTGACAAAACCAAACCAGTCCAGTCTTGCTTTGTTGGTACCATGAAGCTGATCATCAACTTTCTGTGTCAACTCAGGCTTGATCCTGAGTCAATGGAGCATGTGCATATGAAAGTGTGACATCACTAATGAACAGCCAATCAAATGTCTTGAAACTGTGATTCACTTGTCATGAGAGAGTCAGAATTCACTTCCAAAGATTAAAAGATTGAACAATATGAAGAATTAAAACACGTTTACAAGATGAAATTATCTATCCATGAAAGAGAGAAACTTAAAAAAACATAATATATATAATCATGTTTAAAGCTATTGATTCTAAAACTTATTTATATTGCATATGATCTATATTTGTATTAATCTAAAATAAAATCTTAATAATTACTATTGAACTAATAAAGCTTGTGTAAAAATCAGACAATTTTATCTTTAAAAATGTTTTGTTAGCGTCCTTTAATTTGGAATAAGAGAAACTGGGGGAGTGGTTTTATTGCGTCAGACATGTGTCACTTTGCTTGAAGCTGATTGGTCAGTTTTCAGTTTGCTCTCTCTAAACCAGAACATAACCTGCCCTGGAGCAGGTTAGCTGTGAAGCCTAAGTTACTATGTTGATGAAAATCACTAAAAGCCAAGCCATTTTCATGGTACTTAAAACTCAGGATTGGTGCAAACTAAACTGAAACTTACCTGGCTTGCCAGCTAAACCAGCTTCATGGTACAGGTCCCAGTTCTGTTCAGTCCTGTTTCTGAATGATTAAAGTGAGTTTCATCAGAAAGTGGCTCATTTTCTCACTTTACTGGCAGCAGCTTGAATCAGTAGTCTCACTGGGCTTGTGTTTATGAATAATTCATAAAACAGCTGATCCTCTTTGTACCGTACTCACAGATCTGTCAGTGTATTCTCCTTTGGGACTAGTACTGGCATTATCCTCTTTTTAGTGTGTATGTGCATGTGCGTTTGACTCCAGGCCTGCACTAATGCCATCCACCACACTTGACTGCCAGAAGTTTTATAGCCAAACATCACACTGTGTCATTAATGGATTTTACAACCCCAGCTGCACCAGCTAATTTGTTTTTTTGCCTAATGTGTTTTAAAACTCGTTAACCCACTGCTGTAAATAGTGCCTAAACCTCTGTTTATGTTCCCTTGAAGTTGTTTTTTTGAGACTCCAAATCTAAATTTCCTATTGCCTTCTAAGTGGGTATGTCTGTGTGCACTTATAATGGCCTCAGTGGGGCAAACTAAGACCTGGCAGGAGATGATGAATGAAAGAGCATGAGCTGGCTTTCACTCTGAAAAATAAAGGTTCTTCACGATGCCATAGAAGAACCTTTTTGCATAAATGGTTCCATAAAGAACCTTTAGCATCTGAAGAACCTTTCTACTTCTTCAGATTACAAAAGGTAAGACGGGTCTTTAAAGAAACTGAATGGCTCTTTGTGGAACCAAAAATTGTTCTTCTATGGCATTGCTGTGAAAAAGCAATGCCTTAAAGCATCTTTATTTTTAAGGTTGTTGAAGAAGGAGATTGAATAGAAAGAGCAACAGAACTGTAAAACTGGCATGAGTCTTAACTTAATTTGCTGATTTAGTCAGTTTTAATGTTATAATGTTTCATAAAAATGGTAATTTATGTCTTATTCAATATTTTTATATTTAATATATTTTTGTAATAGTGATTTGTTTATTATAAATTCCCCATATATACCCATTATAATTTTGTTAATTAAAAATTCATGCACCATCATAATATTAACTTGGCCTAATAAAAACTGATAAGACCGCTATAGCACCAATTGTGGAAATGCTGAGAATGCTATTTTTTAATGTTGCCATGAATTGCACTCTGGCACATTTTGTAATGCTAGAAAAGTTTTGTTTGTTGTTTCATTCAGGAAACACATTTAAAAATGTATACATATAGTTTACATTTAAAATATAGATATTTTGACTAAGAGATTTGACATAATCTGCGCTACTTAAATGTAATAATATAATATTCTTTATAACAATACATATTTGTGTTGGATAATTGCCTACATTTCCCTTTTTATACAAAGTAACTCTTTCTTTCTCTGCATGGTTTCCTGTTTCTATTCTCACACAAAGAAAATGCTCCGTTATGAGATTGGGCATCTATCCAAGGACCAGATTCAAGCAGCTCGCATTGACTAGCATGATGCTCATTTACTGCTAGTTCTACATAGCTGAGGGCTATACAATCTGTCTTAAACACACATCAACACACACTCCTCAGTAGCTTATATATATATACTGTGAAATTGTTTTTCTAGGTCATAGTAAAAAAAAAAATGACGTGACTTTCTAATGAGAGTCTCAGAAATTACAATGACCTTTTTTGATTTTTAGGCACAAAGGGATTTGGGATTTGCATCACTGACAAGTGACTTATTGCTTCTCTTAATCTTTTTTTAGTTTATCTTCTTTTATAAAATGTTTGATTGTTTATATACATTGGTCCGAGAAGGAAAGCAAATGCGATACTGAAAAACACAACAGGGTGACGAAATGAGATGAATGATGGAAAGAGACATGAGGAGATTCCATTATGTTTGTGTTACTCTCTTCAGCTTGCTTATTTTGTCTGACCCAGATATATCCCACAAAAGTAGAGAAAGCAAGAATGATTACAGTTCACATTTCCTCCAGGCAAAAGGCCATCACAGAGAGTAGTAAGAGGAGTCCCTAGTGTATTATGGCTCTCATAATTGTATCTGAATCTTCTCTGGGAAAAAAGTGTGTTTATAAAGCAGCCATCTGGAACCATGGATAGCCTGGCCCTTTTAATGCAGACAGTTTTTTTTCACCATGCACACAACACAAAGGAAATATTTTCAATGTGTGCTGGTATTACAGCATGCCAGATCACATTAGCTCCTCAGAGAGGTGTGATGAACTAAACACTCCTTTCTTCAGCTGTGAAATCCTACATTTCTTTCTTTCTCCATATAAGGACAGAACGCAGGTAGTGAGTGCAGCCCCTCCTCTAACTAGAGGGGATGTCTCAGATAGAGACAAAGTGTGTAAGCTCGTGTGTGTGTTTGTGTGTGTGTGTGTGTGTGTGTGTGTGTGTGTGTGTATGTGTGTGTGGCTTCCTGTTTCATGAATCACCCTTTAGTCACTCAGCTGATGGCTTCAGATCTTATGCTGATATTTCAGCACACAGGCCTGTTCTCACATTAAAACAATTTCATGCTTATGTGAAAAATAAAAATAAATTATGTTTATCTTTAATACCTGAATGTGTTTCTCACATCACACAAACAGAATCTCCTAGGTGTTTTCAGCACTTATTTTAAAGAAAGATCTGATGAATATTCAGATGCCTGTGAAATAATTTTATAGTAAAATGTGCTATACAGCTCAAGCTAGTACATCTATTAATAAATCATGGTCAGATTAGCAGAAATATGAATCATTTAATATAAAACATAAATAAATTAATGAATAAATATGCAAGAGGTGATGATGAATGACTTAATGAATGACAAGTGTTTTGTATAAATTCAGTGGAAATCTCCTGAGCTTTATGCAGGCATAGCTTCCGTGTGGGTCTACCAAGAACACGAAAGAAAAAAGTTTCTCATTCCTTTTAGATACTTCATTGTCAACATTTAGTCACGAGATATAATACATGAGGTCAGTTTACCTTCGGTATACATAAATAAATACGCAAGCATGCTGATTTGCCTATGAAATTGATGTCATTATTTGACAGCTCAGTATAACCTAATCTTTGGACTGGGTCCACAAAGAAGTTTACTTCTTCGGTCCTGAATATATCAATGACAAACAAATGACGTAATTTCCCAAATTGCTATTTATTAAAAAACTAGAAACAATACACTTCTGCGGTGAGATTATTGTTGTTTAATAACAACAAAAGGTATCAAAGATAGGGTTTGTATCGCAAGTGATCTTTTGTGTCCGGCGCGTCTCTTTAAAAGGCGTGGCGTCGTGATATGGTTTTGTGTGTCCATCTCACTGCACGCGCACGAGCGAGCTTATTTCACCTTCAGCGAGCACGGAGGCGTCGTCACACGCACGAGCGCTGTCCGTTTGAATCACTGTGTGTCCGTCACACCGCTAGAAATCGGATGATTTGCATTTGAAAACGTATTTAACCAAATACTAAACAGAATCTGGATTTAACGCACTGAACCTTTATATGGTCCGCGCTCTTTGCAGCATTCTGCGTATTTCTTCACTGTATTTTCCCCGTAGATAGTAACGTTCGTCAGATTTCAGAATAAGGCGAAATGGCAACGGACGAGCTGTCATCGAAGTTGAGCCGCAGGCTGCAGATCGAGGAGGGCGAGCACGACCCGGTGGCGCTGGACGGGGCTCACGAGAACGGAGCGCACGAGAAAGCGGCCACATCCAGCGCGGACTCCGAGCTGGGAGCCAAGCTGCAGCGGCGCGGGGAGCTGAACGAGGGCGTCGGTGAGCACCACCAGCCCAGCATGAAGGTGTTCAACCCCTACACCGAGTTCAAGGAGTTCTCGAGGAAGCAGATCAAAGACATGGAGAAGATGTTCAAACAGTAAGTACCTCATGCCAGCTGTCATCCTCTGCTGCAGCAGATGCGAGACATGTGCATGTCATCTTAACCCCCAAAGACAACCAACATGACCTCTATTAACCCTACATGCCATGAAAGAAACATGCTGATGAATATTCTGGTTTAGTTTAACAATACTACTGTACAAGTTGATTCTCCGAACTGAATGTTTAAACAGGAACAAGTTGTGTAGTTTACAATCTACATCAGTCACTCTCTATTTTCTTCATTGTGCTTCATGTTTTGGCTGAAACTCTTTCACACATCTAAGAAAGGGCCATGAGCTCAGCCCCACCCAAGTCTGTATCGTTTAATCCACATGCACTTGCACAACGATACATGTAGAGCCATGGGTTGAGAAAGTCCCTTCGGTCATGTCCAAGTTTCATTGTGTCTCTAACCGAGAGGCATGCAGAGAAGTCTAGACTGCCCAGTATGACACAATTCTGTGGCCACCTTTGCCAGATTCTTAGTGAGACTGCCCTCTTCCTTTACATTTGATGAATGGAAGGCAGTTTACGCATTTTCTCCACGTTTGGGATCCAAAACTGCTCTGAGCTTTTGTAAATGCTGTGCTGCGTACAGGGTTGGCAGGGCCTTTATTTTAGGCTGATTTCACTGACAGAAACAAAAAACTTCTCTGGGAATGGGAGGTATGGAGAGCCGAATCTTCGTGAGAGTCACTGCAGGAATGTGTCCCCTTTGCTCTCTGTGGTGGAGCGGGTCGGTTCGTGCCGCGACAGTGACTGCAGGGTCGGTTTCACACAGGCCTGAACCATGTGGGAAAGGGGTTGAGAAACTAGTTCTCTGAGGAAGTGGTGGTTTTATCTGCCCATTTCTGCTATCACAGAAAGCCATTGTTGTGAATTAGCCAAAACAGGCCACCCAAATCCATCTGAGAAGCCTTTGCATCTAGATGAGTTGGCCTATGCATTTTCTGTAATGTCACAAATGAATTTCATTTATCAGGATGTTATATTTTTCACAGATTCTTGTTAATTTAGTATTATTTAGGGTGATTTTTTTTTTGGCATTGAGATAAATGGGAACAATTATATTTAGCTGTAAACATATGCTATTATAGTTATTAATATTTTGAATGAGATTTTTTATTATTTGTTTTTTAATTTTAGTGTAATTGTATTACACACTTGTCTTTTCACTTAATATATACAGCTTTACTGACTTAATTTCTTCTGTGGAACACAAGGAAAGATACCTAAAAATTGTCTCAATATATTTCTCTGTCCATACAATGAAAGTCAACAGTGTCCAAAACAAATATTGGACCCCACTTATTTTCATTATATGGACAAAAACAGTTGAAACATCTTTTAAAATAGGCTATTTAAAATAGGCTTTTTATGTTTCACAGAATAAAGACAATACATGTACATACATACAGAAGGATGAGTAAATGCCTATGAGATAATCAAATCTTATTTTTTTAGGTGAACTTCCCTTTTAAATAATTAAATGTTATTCATCTGCTCTTGAGAACAAATAGTTCTGTGACTGTTCAACGTTTTAATCTCATTTTGCTGCAAAAGAGATGTGATCCCAGTCTATCAAAATAGTTTAATTACCTCTAGATAACCACATGGGTGTTCTTTTAAATTATTGTGTGTAGACTATTGTTTCAGAGTATCACCTTTTCTATGCCTATAAATTAGTTCCTTGTGCAGTTCGTTCAAGGTGTCTGGAGTCACAAGACCTCGCCCAGGGTGAGATATAGCACTGGTTTCATTCAGTCTCTTTGATGGTGATGCCCATGGCGTTAAATGGGCTGAATGAGACCAGTGAGACGGTTTCAGGTTTAGGAGTGAGTGAAGTGTGCATAGCCCTTTGTCATGGAGAAAACAAAGCCTCTGTGGTTACTTCACATGTTAAATATTAGCTAGAGTTTTTCATGGTCTGTTCCCAGTTAAGAATTTATGAGATAAGGGGTTTGTAAGTCAACATGTCGTTCATTTGCTTCTCCATGTCATTTACCTTCATACAGGTTTCCAGCTGGAGAGAATTGTGCACTGCAATTGATATTGATTTATTACTTTTCAGCTTATAATGGCTGTTTGTGCGTTTGCCTGGAGCCCTGAATATAGATAAGGAAAGAAAGAGGAGACAAGGGCAGTGAGGAGGCAGGTTAGGAATGTTTTATGTGTCTGAATGAACTCCCTGATTGATTATGACCTTCCAAACTAAAGCTTATATAGTTTTGCTTCATGTAGGCACATTCAGTACTCAAAAGCTTCAGTTGCAGCAAATGTTGCAGTCTTAAATGCTTTTGTGCAGAGGGAGGCAGAAAAACACGGGGTGAGAGAAAGAAAACTGCATAACGGCCACAGTCTGGCTAGAGTCCAGCTGATAAGAGGAATGCATGCTTTGCCTTAACCTCAGGCCACTGTTCAGGGGGATTCAAAACTTTAGATTCAGGTCCAGCATTCAAACTGGAAGATGAACACAAAACTGTTATAACTTTGTGTGAGTCATTTATCTTTTAGGGTATGGTTATTATAAGTAGTGATTTGAATATTTTCTATTTTTATCAGATTAGAATGCCCTAGTTTCAATGTTTTACATATTTGTGGTAAATGATAATAATGCATATAAATGCATGTGTTGTTTACTAAGTACAGAATCAGTCCTTGTAGAATCAGTCCTGTGGGGGACCCCTGCTTTGTTTAAAAGTACAAGCAATTAAACCTGAAACATATTTTTGATAAGGTTTTTTTGTTGGCCAACACCAAGAACTCATAGAAGAACTTAACCTTGTCTTAGCCTGCAGCTAAAGTAAGTTTGTTTTTGAGCAGATACAGTTTTATCACTGAGGATTATTCATAAGAGGAATTCATTCGTGTCAGAACAAGTCTTTAAGTCTTTACTGAAATGCTATTTAAACTACTTCTTCTTCTTACTAAAAACGTTGAATCTAACTCCTCCTGTAGCTGTACAAACTAGGGCTGCACGATGTGTCGTTGAAGCATCGATATCGCGATGTACGAATCCACGATAGTCACATCGCAGGACTGGGCTGAGTTTGGAGTTTGTACTAGGGCTGCACGATATTGGGAAAAATGACATTGCGATATTTTATTTTTCTGTGATATATACTGCGATATTTTTTCTTACAAACAAATGGGGTGAGCACACTTACATTCTCATTTTAAATGATTTAAACATCGACACCATTGTGTCAATTGATAAATATGCGCGAGGGAGAGAGAGCAAGACAGAGCTCGTGTTGTTTGAAAACGGCTCGCTTTCTCTCGGTCTCTCTCTCTCTCTCTCTCTCTATATCGCAATGTCATTTTTCCCAATATCGTGCAGCCCTAGTACAAACTCCAAACTCAGCCCAGCTCTTCAGACTGATCTGAAGTTAGTTGCTATATTGCTTACAGTTTTCATAAAAACAAAGACTAAAAATCATAGAAAAAATGATATCTATCTGTATTGCAATACTCTAGCAACTAGCCAAACCAACCTAAAAACCACCATCAGTACCCTAGCAACCACATAGAAACACCTTCGCAACCACTCCAGTTAGCCTAGCAACCACATGGCAACATCCTAGGAACCACCCCAAGTACAGTAGCAACCGCATAGCCACACCATAGCAACCACAAATAAATTATTGGCTGATATTTGACATTTACATGCTACTAATATAATAAAACTAAGTGTGGAAATGGCAAATCTCAATAAAATATTTTTTTTCATACTGTAGATTATAATGTTGTAATGCCAAAACTTATTTGTAGCATGATTTTTTTGTATATTTTAAATACACAAAATTGCATTAAATTTAATATCAGTATATTCATTGCCATATTAGGCATACATTGAAAATAATTATCTTATACATAAAATTTAATGGTAAACAGCAGTTGTTCCTCCTTCTGCATGGCACTGTGTGGACAGCTATCTAAAGCCCGGGACACACCAAGCAGATGGTCAGCTCTTGGGCAATGTCAGGTGGTTGTTGAGCGTTGATCAGCTTAAATTTTTTGGGGGTGTTGACTCTATGGAGTTGGATGCGCTCTGTTTTTCAGCCAATCTTGCATGTCGAAATAGTTCTACAGAATCTATTTCAAAACTCTTTGCAAGAAAGAGAACTCTGACTGACAATTCAGAATTCGTGAATAAGCGCAAAGAAAAAAAACTGACAAAAGCAAACCAATAACGGAGTAAATAGAGAATGCAAAGAAACTTGTCATACTATCGTTTTTTTTTTTATTTATCCACAAGAAGACGGCCAAGGTCTGACAATGCCAGAACCATTAACAACTTAAGATAGAAAAAATCATCAACATTAATCCGTCAATAATGAGTGCGGCTGGTGTAAACAGTGACAAGCACTGCTTGGTTTGTAAATACACAGTTCTAGCTCTTTTGGGAGGGTTATGTTCTCTCACGCAAGTGCAGACATTAACATTAGTTGGCAGTCAGCTATAGTTTGGTTGGGTGTGATATTACAACAGTTTTTGCCCCGATGCAGATGATGCAAGGCGTTCTCTGGTGTCGGTTTGGTGTGTCCCTACCCTTAAGATCCTACCAGCAGATGATCTCCCCTCTTATCCCCCCTGCTCATCTCTAGTAATGTGAATGGCAGCGTGACCTAATTGGCTAAGTGATTATGTGTGCAGGTCCCATGCTGTGCCTACATATGATCAAGGGGCTTTAGTCCTGCGAGGAGCGTTCCTGCAGAGTCGCCTTTAGTAATGAGAGAAGCAAGAGAAACTCTGCTCCCTTCCTTGTGTATTTTTCTCAGGGACAGATTTCTCAGAAAAGATAACATCGGACACATTAAGGAATGTTTGTATGTAAGCCTGCAGGCCACTGTGGTGGTGAGTTGTCAGTAGGCAAAATATTGCTTGTTTCACTTTGGCGGCCATCATAAATTAATTGTGGTTATGTATAATGTATTAAAGCAGAATGTAATGAGCGTTTCTCTCTCGAGCGTATGTATTTGCCAAGTCCTTAAATGGTTATGCCTTTCTCCCTGCAGAAAGTAGTATGATGTGATTATTCTCTAAATCACCCATTTCCTCATTTCTGAATATCCTGCGTGTTTAAAGAGCCCCTTAGCGCAGCTCAGTTTGTCTCTCAGGATGTTGTGCTTCTAATATGATTTAGAGGCATTGAAAGTAAACACAGCCAGGGATTTTATCCACAAAAGCTACTGAATTCTGCCAAATCTAACTGACACTGTGACCTAAGAGGATAAGAAAGCCAATCAATGCATGCTGTCTCAGCAAATGAGATACCACACTCGCTCACATTATATTTAAGACGGATAGGAAGTGATCACTCAAATCATGCATGAAAGTCTCGAATTGGATTTTCTGAAACTTTTAATTAGTTTCCCTTATTGTTTATCAATTTCACGTAGCTTTGTTTTCCTTTTAAAAAGAATATAAGACTGATGCCTAAAGCGCAAGGGGCGTCTTTTCTTCAGAAGCTGGCAATGGTTGTGTAGGTGTGAGGTTTATTTAGACGCACACCCTTATTTGGCATACACACAGTCATCACAAGCTCAATGACTCATTTATGCAGTAGGAAGTGTATTAAATTGTTGTGATTACAGAAAAGGCCATATGTAACCTCAGCACTCCTTCAGGAAGTTCTCCTCTTTTAGTTTTCATCTCGCCAGACCATTACTCCCTGTTCTTTTCTGTTTGTGACATTTTATGTTCATGCTTCACACTCTCCGCTCACTATAAATAACCTCTGGGACTGTGTGGCCTATTGGCTGATCCATGAAGGATTCTGCTTAAGGACTAATGGCTAGTCACCTGGTCTATAATCCCAGCAGATCGAGGTTAGTTCTGCCAGCGATCATCAGCTAGTGGCAGAGAAGGCTGCATTATATGCACTGCATACAGTCGTGCATCAACTGCATCAGTGTTTACCTCAATAGATATTCACAAGCTTTGTACAGTCACAGAAACATTGTGCTTTTAGTTTCAGGAAATTTTTGGAATTGAGGGAAATGGTTAAATATGTTAAACAGCAATAGTAAATATGTTGAAGAGAAAAATACTCAAATAAGACCATTACCCCAGAATGAAGTGTGAAACATGAAAACATAACCTTTACCCAGGATTAAGAATGACTCAAGTGTGAAAAGCCATGTCTTTGTCAATCTGTGAATCTCTTTTTTTTTCTTACAGCAGAATATTTATAGAAATTAAAACTTGTATAATGATTTATTAAATTAATGTGGTGAAATTAAATTTTAACATTTTATATTAATATTTTGTTTATATTAACATTTTATATGTTAGCATTTTGTGATTTGTAAAAAAGATTTAAAATTCCAAAATTGTATATTATTTAAAGAAAACAACCTAAACCTAATGTAAATAGATATTCATTTAAATCAAGTTTCCATCTTGATTTTCTGTTCTTTTTAGAATATTATAATTAGATTTTAATATATTAATAGTAATACAATTGCTGGACATTTCCTGAGGTCACCTGGCCTAAAGTGTTATGTTCAGTGTAGTGTTGGACTCAAAAAGGAAGACATAACATCTCACTTTCTCACCAAAATTAATTAAATGTGCAACTTTGGGAAAAGCAGTCAAGTAACCTGTTTGCTAGGAACTGTAACTGTCAATTTTTGCATATAAAAATTAACATGAAAAGCATACAAAACCTTGTTAGGTTGGTTTACTATTTCCATGGACTGACTTTTAGGAAGAAATGTTAGCCAGTAGTGCATTACAGTGACTCATCTCTTTGAGAATGCTTCATCTTTTTGTTAATAATCATCTATAGAGTGGGTGGATAATGATGAATCCATCTTAACAGTTATGTAAACCTTCATGCATTTAGCATGTCATGTAAGCTGGATTGAATATCTGGATTGAGGAGCAGGGATCATCTTAAAACAGCATTTTGCAGACTCTGGTTCAAGTGAAGAAACTGAAAATGATCTGAAATCATTTCTTGACTTGAGTTTCAAACTGACCATTAGTTATAGAAGAACAAGTGTGTGAAGTGCTCTGAATTATATTCAGGAAAATTGATTTACGTGGATGGGAAGGTCATGAACCGTATGAACAGACGCTTTCAGATTCTGTCTTTGAAAGCCATTATTCTCCGACAATGATCTTTGTGGGGTTTTTTTTTTTTTAGTAGCACATTTACCTCAGTTTTTATAAATAATGAAAAACAGGAAATACTTGGCCTCACAAGAACATGAACTACCTGATCTCTTTCCAGAAAACAGTTTGTTGCTTCCCCTTTCATAGGTTACAGTCTTTTAGAAATGATTTGATGTTTTGTGTAGGGCAGGCTGTTATACTTTCAGATTTGCTTATCAAGATTTGTGCATGATAGTACAGGGAAATTCTCCAATGATCTGTGAATGGAATTGACCTTCGCTTGCTTTCTCTCTTTGTGTCTCTCTCTGGACCATTCCCTCATCCTGTCCCATCTCATGAAATCAAATCGAGCGTAAATGATGTCATCACACACGCTGCGCAGATGTCTAGTGAATGTGAAATCCTCGAACACACAGTTTTGGTGCGTTTGGTCCTGATCGATCACGCCTGTGACGCCGGGCCGTTGTGAAGAATGTGCTTGGAGCTGATGACGTGTTTATGAGGGTTTTCTCATGACTACTTCTGTCAGCTGTTGCTGGGCAACCTGGGATTAAGGAGATTGGCAGGAAGAGATAGGAAAAGGAGGGAGGAGGAAAAAGAGTTGGTTGTTCACTCCTCATGCGTCGAAGTAAAGCATGAACTTTCTTGCGTATCAGCACATAATGGACAAAGAAAAAAAATCATGAGAAAATGCTATGCTGACATGTAACTACTGTCCTTCAGACCACCTTGAGCAATACTGCGGTCTCTTATTAGCTCCAGACATCATTCCACTCAAATTTAATCAGGTATTTTCATAATTAAATCAGCAGCAGCTATAGGCATGCATTAAAGGGTGACTATTCAGACAGGCATGTGTATTTAGGCTGGCATCAGGCAGCATTTCTGTAAATTCAGGCAATTGCTTAATCTCAAATCCTGTTACATGCCTCACATTGTGACAACCACAAAAGTCCACAATGCACAGTCCATTTAGCTCCAGTGGTTGGTTTAGGTAACAGTCTGCATGAGTTGAAGAGGTGGTATTTTAGGCATCAGCATCAACAGATTCCCCAAAATGTTGTTCACTTCTTCTAAATTCAGCCCCATTTAAACTCCACTGCATCCAGTTCTGTCAGAAGCTTTTGAAGTTTAAGTGTCATTACACACACACACACACATGTTCTGAAAGATGCCAAGATATATACTTTACCATATTAAGTGAAAATGAAACTCTGAAACTACTGAAGAAGTTCCTCTTTGCACCTGCATTAAAAATGTTATTAACCAATCAAGTGTTGACATATACCATAGATCAGACAAGATCTTGTCTTATGGAAGTCATGTGGATACTTTTGGAATTTGGCTGCTTAATGAAAATGTGGTAAAAGCATGGTGTTTATAATAGGAATACAATTTATTTTCTCAGTATTTTAAATAAACAAATACTAGTTTGTGTAAACTAAACTGCAAAAAAAAATTAACATGATTAATATTTGTTCACAAATGGATTCATGTCATTGCTGTTTTATTGCTGTTCACTGTACAATAGTGAATGTGTTGTAGAAACATAAGGAACAATTCTGAACACTTATTACTGTAATCATTTGAAATGTGGATTTTCTTTTTTCTATGTCTTAACTCAGATTTGCGGTCCCCGCAAATTTTAATTTAGGGTCAATTTTATCACTATACTAACTAAAACTATACTAAAAAATCAGTCTGTGTGTGGAAGTCTCCGTTCACTCCTGTGGAATGTTCTGTGAAGTGTTGAGTTGGGTTAACCAAAGGGGGCGGCGCGGCTAAGAGAACAATCACTGTCCCTTTGAAAAAGTCCCTTTCAAGGAAAGTCAGTTCACTCACACCTCTGGGCAGTGGTTTCAGACATGCAAAGACCACAGAATGAACTTTCCGGCACTGAAATCTCAAAAACTGCTTGCCAGAACTCGCATTTAAATAATATATTTTGAAACGGCAATGAAATCTGACAAACAAAAAAAAGTGTTGTGTCCCATGCTCAAATAGTATTAAGCAGAGGGAACCAGAGCTTCTAATGGCAGCTGTAGTGACATGATGACTTTACAAAATGATGATTGGTTCTTTTATTTAGAAGGCGGGACTTATAGTGATTTGAGTGAACAGTATTGTTATATTTCCAGTCTTTGACGTTGTCCAGCTGAAGCACTGATGATAATGTCAATGGTTTGAAGTGTCCAGTAACTTATGTAAAAGGATTTTCTTGTAGTCAGATTTCTGCTCTTGGGTGGCTCAGCTGAAGTGATCGTTTTAAACAAATCATTTGTAAATGAATTTCAAGAGGAATTCGGAAGTGCAGCAATAGCACTTTTCGAGGTCAGTGCCTAAGTAGCAGATTGAAGCTCTCGCAAGGCTATTTGAGTATTTCCTGTTCTCCATTCTCTCTCACTCTCTTTTGGAGTCGTGTTTTCCTACAATGTGTCATGTGTCACAAGTAAGTGGGATAGAATCAGCACATCTGTGTCCAGCGTCAGAAGTCAGCACTGCAGCTGAAACCTCATTAGCTGGAGTCCCCTGAGACTGCTCAGAAAAAAATGTAGCATGTCTAAACACCTTTAAAGAGCAAGGAAAAGAAACATTCCTGAACTTTCATTCAAGTTCAGACTCGTTTTCCAAGAGTTCTTGAAAGTAGATAACTGGATAACAAGAGGACTTTTTAAATACACAAAGCACAAATAAAGCTACACTTTAGCTTTCACGTTCCTTCTTTTGACTTTCTTCATAATTACTTAAACTTGATTTAATTCCAACAACAGCAAGTGAATACACTCAGTTCAAATGCAGCTGTCAGCAAAGCCAATCAGATGAGTCAAACCTTTTTGCTAAGGCAGACGGAAATCAGTATCAGCTTACGACTGTGAACCTCACTTGGTTATTATAAGGAAGTGCTCATTGCATTTGCTTCCTCAATCGTCTGTAGTGTGAAGTGTTCAGCTTACAGACTTATTTGGGCAAAAATGTGATCTTCCTCAACTGCATATGGTTACAGAAAAGGGGAAAATTTCTTTATTTCACCTTTTTGGGCAGCCACTGCTTGCATCTCCATATAGATGGTCACACATTATTTTGTCAGCTGTGTTTGGTAATAATACAGCTAATGCTTTCCAAATTGTTGCAACCAACTGAAGTGTTACTACATTATGTTTTTAGCACTTGGGAGCTTTTCATAATCTGTGATGTATCTTAAACATCACAGGTTAGTCTGAGTCAGTCAGAAACTGAAAATAATTTAACTAACTGGTCTTGATTTTACCATTATCTTGTGTTTTGATTAATTAAATGAATCCTTGCCGAATATTAATTTCTAAAAAATAATCCTAATGACCCCAACATATTTAATTTATGATCGTGTATCTTCAGAACCAAGGCCACTGGAAAATTGTAATTGGTTGATGACGTTTTGCAACGAGTCTTGTTAATGTAACATTTTTTTTTTTTCCTGCAGATCGCTTTTACATTTCTATGTAAAATAGAATTTGTTGATAACCCAGGAGTCCATAAGTCGAAATTCATCATGTTCAGGCTAAAACGTCTATTGAGCATGATTGAGAAGAAATGACACCAAGTGTGACAATAAAATGCAAAGAACAGTTAAAGTATTATCATGGTGGAAATCTTTCACAAATCTTGGCATGAGGACTCTTTCAGGAGTTGACTGCATAATTAAACATGGAGGGTTTAAATTACAGCTGACCTTTAATTGCACTGAGCACGCTTGACCTTTCTTTTCGTTAAACAGACTAGCCGTATGTATACGTAAATTATTGATTTGAACCCACTATGGGCACTGGTTGCTCGGTTTCTCAAGTGATCTGATTTTACCTTTTTAAAAATAAACCCAGCTCAGTCTCGCTTGCCATGTAATCACATTAGTTTGATTAACCGCTGCTGTACTCTAATCTTCAACCAAACCCTGGATAGCAGCATCCACAGAGAAACATGACTCTCAGATGCCTCACAACTGCAATCCTTCATCATATTGCATTTTTCACTATGGCAGATGCCACAGCATGAAGAGTTAATTTGACCATGAGCACACTCTTTTGGCCTTTGAATTAGTGATGAGAAGATGTCAGTGATACAGGGTTAATGAGAAGAGATGCGTGTGATAGACCTGGCGTCAGCAGGGTGTCTTGTGTTGGTAGAAAGGAATACAGTAGCCATGTCTCTGAGGCAGATGGACACACACTCCATATTCATGAGCAGGGAGCATGATGGGATGCCTAGAAGGAGTTAACGAGGGAGATAAAAACTCATCGGCAGAATATTTATATAGATTTAGGTCTTTAGTTGAAATTTAAATATTTGAATATTTTACATTTGTCTTATTTTACTTTAAATGTCTCTTATTTCATTGTTTTATTTTAAGAATTTAAGAATATCTTGTTTCATTTAGTCCAAGGAAGGAAGGAGATTTTTTTAACTAGTTGATAAGAGTCTCATTCAAAGACTCTCATTGGCCTCTGCTTTTAATTAAAAGACCCTGTTACTATGGCAACGTAAAACCTCATCTTTGGGCAATATGTGGTGTTTGCTTGCGTGTGTGTGTATATGTGGACGTGTAGAGGAAGTGGTCTCATACATAATAACTGAGAGAAAAGTGATGTGACTTTTCTTACTCATCGACCCATTGCTGCAGAATAACTCACCCACACAGTTCTCTGGCCTTTGCACCAGAAAATATGCACCGTGGATCAATTTAACATCTCATTATCGATGCAAAAGAAGAGGCAGATATAATCGGTCTGGCCTGTGTGAATGTCACTTGTTCTAAACCATTAGTGATTATGTCAGCTGAACCACAAGAAGTGTGTGTGTGTGTGTGTGTGTGTGTCTGAGAGAGAGCGATGTAAGATAAGTGTCCTCCTCTCTTTCCTGTGTATAAGAGAAAATACTGAAATGCTTTAACATTTATATAACATCAGGCTTCTGTTTAGTCTGTAGATTTTATGTTTAAAGTTCACACATTTTGAATGCTCTCGAATGTACACACGAGTGTCTTGGATTGCTATCAACTCAATAAATTGCCAGCAGCTCATACTCTGTTTATTAAAAATGCAGGAGAGATGAACATTAAGATGAACTCAGCAGCGGGTATAATAAATGGCTGGCTGTTAATGAACACTTCAGCTCTGACTGATGATATCTATGCTTTAATGGATTCCTGTATGTTTCAGAGCATAATGTTCGTAAGTTTGGATAGATGCCATATTGTATTGTACACAAATGAAAACATGATGGGTTGTATTGGTGTAGATCAGTGGTTCTCAGTTTTTAAATGATTTAAAAATAGTTGTGTTAACCATGTTCATAAAAATAAATAATAAAGATGTAAAACATTAAAATAACCCTTTTTTTGGCTGTACATCTGCCCTTCACAGGAGATTTCATTCAAATAAGATTATATGTAGTGTCTTCCCAGATCAAAGTCTTTTTAATGATTTGATCACAACACACACACAAAAATGCCTTTTTTTTTACCGTTTAATTATTTAAATGATCTTTTAAATTGAAATAAGCTGAAAATATATGAACAGTGGGTAAGATAAGTGAAAGATGTTTATCTGCACTGCCCTCTGTTGATCACTGGAGACATTGCAGCAATATCACCAGTGATGAACATTTATTTCACAATAAGTTTAACATGATAATTATGCTTTAATAACTTGTTTGCTTGTGTGTGTGTGTGTGCAGGTATGATATAGAGAAAGATAATTTCATCGATCTGATGGAGCTGAAGCTGATGATGGAGAAACTCGAAGCACCTCAGACTCACCTGGGCCTGAAGAACATGATCAAAGAAGTAGATGAGGACTTTGATGGCAAACTCTGCTTTAGAGAGGTAAATGCTTTAGTATGTCGAAACATGAAATATTGTGTTTGATTGGGCCGTATTTCACAGCAATGAAGTACATAATGCAGCTACGTATATTCCCCTATTAATCTCCTCAGTTCTTTCCTCTTTTTCTCTCTAGTTTCTTCTTATCTTCAGAAAAGCAGCAGCGGGAGAGCTGGCAGAGGACAGCGGGCTTCATGCCTTGGCACGTTTGTCAGAGATTGACGTGTCTACGGAGGGAGTGAAGGGAGCCAAATCATTCTTTGAGGCAAAAGTAAAGAATCATGACATTTAATACTTTTTCACCACATCTCAAGTGAAATAAATCCTCACTTTTAACCATCAGCAGATTCATTCATTCATTTGTAAACCTTTCATAGTCTATGACAGCTCTATAACTGTAATTTCCTGTCTAGATAGGTTGTAATGAGTGCCTCTGATAAGGAAACCAAATCTAGGATTCCCTAAAAATGTATTTTCGTCTCTGACAGGTGCAGGCCATTAATGATTCAAACCGGTTTGAGGCAGAAATCCGTCAGGAGCAGGAAGACAAGAAGCGTCAGGCAGAGGAGAAGAAAAAAAAACAAGCCGCTTTCAAAGAGCTGAAGTCAGCCTTCAAATAGCCTCATCCACCTCACAGCCTCGATTTACTCATCACGTTTGTCCGTCTGTCTGCCGTCAGAGTCCCCCGCAATCAGAGAAACTATGCAAGGCTATGAAACGCTCAGATCCATGCAGATCCATCTTCCTGAGAGAGGGACACCTGTGTAGTGTGTGCTCCTGAGCGGATATTGGTGTTGAAATCATCTGTTTATTGTTGCCTGTTTCTCTCGCTCTCTCTCAGGCTGATTTTAAATGTGAAGCCAGACACTGATCTTAATACACTGGATTGGATTTGTTGTTTCAGTCACACGTCTGTATATATGTGCTGTTGTCCATTCACCCCATCCGTTTCGTTTTAGTTCGAATGGCATTTTGTCTTGTTCTCGTCAACATGCCAGTAGATTCAAATCTAACATTTTAAAGTTTCTTCTTAAATCAGCCAGTACTCTCAGTATGCCATATCCAGTCCGTTGTATTTACGTCAGTGGCAATTTAAGCAGGAAATGCTTTTCACTGTACCATGACTAATTTGACTAACATCGTTGGCCATTTGAACATGAGAGGACAAACAACAAATCTCTGCTCTAGTACACAGATCCATAAAATATTAAGAGCATAAAATAAACTATTTTTATTGAGCGGAGAGAGAGAGATGGAGAAGTGGTTTTGGGTGTATGTGCATGTGTGGTGATGATTGTAATGGTGTTTGTTGAGTGTTTATCAATATTTTCTTGCATGGTCACTGTTGTGTTGTTTTTCCTACATGGGTCCCTTTAGGCTATAAAGTGTCCAGTGTTAAATGTGGCACACACAAGCTTACAATTAGCTTTTAAGATCAAAATGATGGCATGAAATGGCTGTAAATTTGAAACGGCTTACTTCAATTACTCTATACAGTTGAATTTCTTCAGCTTGTCTGGTTGATGTGGATGGAGGGGTGTCTAGGACAAGGTCATCTGACTGTTTATGAACCCCTGTATTTTGTGCTTCCTGAACCTTTAACTGTAACATGTTTATGGGGTTGGTCAGATGCCACAGATGGTGTGAAATCCTCCTCCGCTTTTATATAAAGGGATAGTTCACCCAGAAATAATTTACACAGCCTTGTGTTTTTCCAAAGCTGAATAGCTTTTTTTCTGTCGGACACAAGGGTTTACTTCGGAACAAGTGTACACAGTTTTTGTCCATATAATGAAAGTCAGTGGGATCCAGAACTACATTGAAACCCCTTAAAAAAAAAAAACACACACACAAATATCACTGAGAATTTTTTCTTTAGTGTGTGAAGAGAGAAATTCATTCAGGTTGATATGACATTTGGGTGAATAAATTATTTTGCGTGAACTTTCCCTCAAGTCAACTCCCTAAATCTAACTCTGGGTTGCTTAATATTATTCAAATTAGGACCAGAATTGCAAGCCTTGCACAGCAGCCCATGCTCCGTGAGATAAGGTAGAATCAAAAAGTGTTTCATGCATAGAGTATAGATGTCATTTGCTAATGAAATATGCATGGCTTTTCTGTTGAGCCAGTGCATGTCATTCAACCTATTAATCAAAGAATGCCATGTGTCTGAATAGGATCTAATGTTAAAGTATTTAGTTTAAAAAAAACAAAATGGGTTTCAAAGTTTACTGTGACATAATTTGAAAAATGAGGGAACATTTCTAATGCAATCATCCAAAATAAGGATTTTTACCATTTATGGTCATGTGACATGCATTACACTGTGGCAAAGTTAGCTGAGATGCTATGTATAAAGACAAATCTATATTTTCATGTGATAATCAAAAAATAATAATTTTAGTTTTGTATGGAATGGGCTCTTGTGTAAAGAAACGTTCTTATTTTCTCAATATGAATTTTGTTGCCTACAATCTTGTCTCCGTTTCGTTCTCCGTGTATCTGATATTCCTTAAGTTTTTCCATTACAATCTAATCAGTAAAGGCAAAATACCCTTTAGTCTTTTCTATAATGGAGACAACAATGTTGGCAATTGCTATGCTTCATGTTGCTGTTTGTTTTTGTGTTCTGAGTCACTGCTAAATGTTCAAGTTTACTCACTAGTTCTCTGGAAATTCAAATAATAGTTGTATAAATATTTGTCTCCCAGTCTTGTCAGCCATCCACATGTTCTTTTTCTTTTGTTTTCTACTGTTCAAGTAAAAAGTATTTAAAATATTGGATGTTAAAGGGTGAATGTGGTCTATATTATGTTATTGTTGAGGAGTCAACTAATGACGCCAATCAAACGTTCTGTTAGAAGTCATAAACCATTCTGTCATTCCTTTTGAGAGATTTTAGCTGTTCCATTGTTGTCGTGCCAAATGATTTCACACTGTGTTAAACTAATTTTAGAACAACATTCCCTGAGATCCATCAGGATACTTCTGGTCAACAGCCCCAGCAGAGATTTGAATTCATATGAGCACACTTAATTGGAATTTAGACTGAACATCACTGATCTACAATGTTAGAACTTTTAAAAAGTAATAACTCGTAATTAATTGGTAAAAACCACTTTTTACAGTTTTGGCTTTAGAACTAATGTTTGCACATCTGAATAATCACATTAAAGCTTTAGCAGTATTTACTTCTGTGGGGGAAAACTGCTCCTTCCAAAGCAGATAACATGCAAAAAGCACAACATTTTTCTTTTTCTTTTTCTGTGAAGTATAATACCAGGAAGACTCAAAATGAGAGTGTAGTTAAAGTTCACTATTTTATCTTATGGCATGTTTTTGTTGTTTAATTAATAATTCCAGTGATTTGATAATGGTTTAAAGGGCCTTGAATCATCCTGTCCATATCTGTACCTGGCTGTCACTGTCAATGTCCTTTAAAACTGGTGGTTATGGTATCATACTCTTGTAAGCTTATACATATTGATATGTGGCTCCTATAATATGCACATTTATTTTTGATTTTCTTACTAAAATGTACAATTATTCTTGTGACAATAAAAATACTTTTAATTTGGAAACATGTTATTTGTTTTGGTGATTTATACAGTTATGTAAAAAAAAGTTAGTTTCTAATTTTTTTTTTACAATAAATATATAGAATATATCAATATAAAACAAATGGTATTATTATATAAATAATATAGTACAAAAATACCAAATAAACTGGTTGTTTTAAGGTAATAAAATATATGTTGTCAGTCTTATGTTTGAGTATCTAGGGCCGTTTTCAAAGAGAAAATGTGACCTTGCACACGAGTCACGATTAAAACACTCCGTTTATTATTATTTTTTAAAATTACTTTCAAAGTTATGATGTCAAGTGTCCAACCAAGTAAAAATATCATCACTAGATGGAGCTGTTTGCAAGCCCTCATCTGATTCTGTAGCCGCGTGAAATGTTTTTCTCATCTAAATTACAAAATGTAACTTGCATTAATAAAATGTATTACAAGATTTGCGGCGGATATGTGTGTAAAACAAAGCACGCTTTGATATATTCACGGAAACGCAATCGATCCCGGAACTATTGTTGCAGCTCCTCCGGACTTTCGTCATGGTTTGCGCGCGGAAGTGTTAGTCACGTGACATATCAAGCGTAAATATTTTTCTCCTCACGGCGAATGATCGTCGACCTCGCTGTTTTACCTTTATAAATGAATATCGACTTAACTTTTCCCTAGTTTAAACGGCGTAGATTTTGTCTCGTATCCACAATTTACTGGAATATTCCATCTAAACAGGACAAAATGAACGTGGATCTTCCGCAGACTGGAGCAGCAGCCGCCTCCAGCACATCCACATCGAGCAGCAACTGCGTCCCGAGCAGCGCCTCCACAAACGCCAGCAGCATCCCCGCGCTCAGCAGCGGTAATGGTGGGTGTCTTTTTTGATAGCTTAAACGCGCACAGAGTAGCTTTTCCCTTTTAGCCTTTAGCTAACTTGCTTAAGTCTTGGTTTGTATAAAGACGGAGAGTAGTGTATTTGTAAGGTCTGTCGTACTTTTCCCTTCGCAGTTCCGACCTCGGCAGCAATGACGACTCCATCATCCGACTCCAGCGTGTCAAACGGGGTGTATGTGCCCACGGGCATCGCTAACGGAGACGTGAAGCCCGTCATCTCAAGCACACCGCTGGCTGACTTCCTGATGCAGCTGGAGGATTACACTCCTACTGTCAGTCCACATATGATTGCAGTAATACACTATATTCTTGGAGTCTTGGAGTCTTGTAGCCATGTTAACAACTCTCTGTTTTTCAGATCCCAGACGCAGTCACCGGATATTACCTCAACCGAGCTGGATTTGAAGCATCAGATCCAAGAATGTGAGTTGGGATGATGTACTCTGATATGTAACATGTTAGGCTCTCTAACAAAACATTCAAAAGCTGAAATAAAATGTAAATATATATTTGATCAAATTAAATAAAAAGTTTAAGAAACTGAAACATGTTGCTTTGGCAACTAACTGGAATAAATATACAGGTGAAGTGCTGGAATTACTAAATTAAAATGGAAATAAAGCTTGATAAAAAAAATGGCAAAAACACAAGAAAATTATTAAAACATAAAGTTAATAAATACAAAAATAATATATATTTAAGAGTTATTACAGTGGTGGTCAAAATTATTATTAGTATTTTCAGCAGCTAAAAAATAGTTTTAAGTCAGTTATTTCTATATTTTGCTGTAGTGTGTCTGGAAATATCAGTTTACATTTCCAAAAATTCATTTTGCCATTAATTGTAATAATCCTACAAACTATAATAATAATCTCATTAGTATTTTCTTTATCAATTAATTACTATCAGCTAAATAAAATGAACATTCGGTGTGACCATCCTTTGTGTTTAAAGCAGTTTTTGCCCTCGGTGCACTTGTGCATAGTTTTTCAGGGAGCTTTGCAGGTAGCTTTCTTGAAGAATATTGGAGACGTTTCCAGAGTCAGATTGCTTTTAAATGTTTCACCATTTATCAGCTGGAAAAAAATAAATTGCTTTAGAAATTATACCAGTGACCATTGCCGTGTCCTTTATTATACAGAAGTAAATGATTTTTAAAACATGATATGTATTGTGTCATGAAGTGTATTGCACTTTTGCTAATATTAAAACACAAAAATATCTAGTGTTAAAACTTTATCATTTACTCATCAGAGTTTATAAAATGCTGATTATGAATCTTCCTTGACATCTTTATCCTGTGTTATCAGAATCCGTCTCATATCATTGGCGTCTCAGAAGTTCATCTCAGATATTGCAAACGATGCACTACAGCATTGCAAAATGAAGGGCACAGCCTCTGGAAGCTCCCGAAACAAGACCAAGGTTTGTGTTTAAAACTGTGATAAGTACAGTAACATATTCTACAATAAATCTATAGAATGAATATTTAATCTGCAAGCCATCATTTGTGGAAGTGTTATAAAAAATCTCTCATTCACACTGCTCTCATCGCACCTCCCAGGACAAGAAGTACACGCTGACGATGGAAGATCTGACACCAGCCATGGCAGAGTATGGCATAAATGTAAAGAAACCCCATTACTTTATTTGAGGGGAAGTGCTTCATTGAAATGGACTGCTGGAAATGCACTGTTTGTCCCATCAGAGCTTTGAAGACATTATCCTTCAGCGTGGGAACCATCAGCTCACTGGCCCTCTGCTTTATGCATTTTCTTTAAGTGTGTTCGATTAAGTTTGATTACACCACTTGACTTTAATTGATGTCAGTAAAAATCCTGTATAAATAAATTCATTGTAATTACGCATCTTGTTACTGAAGCCTAGTGGGATCAATTGATTTAACCACTGTAAAGCTTTTACAGTTCTGACGTCAGTTCATACACTGTCTGAACCTCTCATCTCCGCTTTATGGATTTAGTTTCACGCCATAAGAGGCTTGAGCTGTAATGTGTTGCAGTATTAATAGTACCTAGAGCTACTCTCAAGTTTCCCTCTCTACAGTGTAGTACAGCTGCACTGGCCATAAAACGCTCATCACACTATCTGTCTACAGTAAACATGAAATTAATAATAATATTTCAATACTAGCCTTTGCTTTGTGCTATTTGTAGTTGCACTTCATCTGTATGTGCTCAC